>NC_044553.1:89051693-89372110 GCF_007565055.1 Rhinopithecus roxellana | reverse complement strand
GAAAAAAAAGTGTTTGGTAGGGACTCCAAAAGGAGGGAGAGAGGGAGGAAAGGGCTGAAAAACTTCCTGTTGGGTACAACGTTCACCATTTGGGTCACAGGATCAATAGAAGCCCAAATCTTGGCATCACACAATATACCTTTGTAAACAAATCTGCTTATGTACCCCTTGAATCTAAAATTAAAATTTAAAAAACCTAGAAACAATGACCAACCCAAAAATTACAGCACACCCTGCCTCCCAACAAAATAAAATAGTGTTTGGGACTTCTAGAAATTTATCTGTGAAGGAGCAGGTGCTGGAAGCAAGAAATTTGAGAAATAGAAACCAACATTTCTATAGCTATGAAATAAGCAAATGAAATAATATGAGAAAAAAATTCTAAAAATGTTAAGTTGTTAAAGACAAGAAAAAAACTGATATGACCCATTAGAAACTAGAATTCCATGAATTCCTCCACCTCTTTTTCTGATCCTTTATCTCCATGATAATACATAATTCATTCACAGATGCCTCATGAGACACCACGTTGGATGCTAAAGGTAGAGTTAAAACACACAGTTGCTGTTCTCAAGGAACTTGGAGTCTAGTATACTTGACAGATAAGGAAAAAAGCAATTGCAATTTAGGATAAGTGGGGAAGGGTTACCTCACAAGTCTTGAGAAAGAGAAGATGGGGAAGGTAATAAGGCTTTGAGGAGTTAAGAACATCTATAGTGAGTCTTGAAGAATGAATGGGATAGTTAAGGTAAAGAAAGTGAAAAGGACATTCCAAGTAAATGTTATAGCATTTGTAAAATTATGGAGGTAAGAAACTCTTTGCATTGGAGGAAACCTAATAATTCAGTATGGCATCATATTTGTGTTTTGGAAAGTCTATTAAACAGACTGAATACTGGTGGAGCAGTGTCAAACTGGAAGTTGGCTACTAATTAAGATGCTATCACAGTAATCTAGTCAGATATGTTGCAGGCCAGAGCTAAGGTGGTGTCAGTAGGGACAGAGAGGAAGAAAAGTGAATGGGTGTGGCTGCAAATAGTACAGGGTCCCTGTGCTGCTGCTTTGGGAACCGAATTGCATTCTCAAAACACAACGTCCACTGTGAGTCCTAACATACTGATGGGAAAGAAAAGCAGAGTTTAATATGTAAATACAAATGGCACCTGGAAAGTTTAAGTTCACATAGTTTCTAGTCACTGGTTCTTCAAAAATACTTAGGAGCTCTCCTTGGTTTCTGTAGTCACATTGCTGGTTTTGACTCAGTGATAGGAGAGACAGAAAAGATTGTGAAGGAAAATGAAAGTGAGACTGGAAGGAGGAAGAAATTTTATTTTGATTATTATACTTGGCTATTGTGATTGCTGGAAACTTTCTATGAAATATGTGACTACTACATTAATACTTCATAAACTATCATGTTGATATTTTCACAAAACAAAGTCAGAAGACTTACAATATTTTCTCATTTAGGCTCCAGGTAAGTCTGCAAATGATTAAAAATTATAAAATTGACTGTCAATGTCATAAAAAACAAAGTATTAAGAAGACAACATTTTCCTTACCAGAATGGAGTGCATTCCCATGTAAATTCTACTTAGGCAAACTAGAGAACACCAGCAGGGAATAAGAATCAGTCCATATATAAGAGGATACTAAAGGGGAAAAAAAGTACAATTAGTTAAACAAATTTAAGTTAGATATAAACAAATAAAAGACAAATCAAATCACTATTCTGTAAACTCCACTAAAACAAGAAATTTGTGTTTTTACTCCCCATTATATTCCCAGCACCTAACCCTGAGTATGGCACATAGCAGACATTCAAGAAATACTTTTGCACAGATGAATGAAATCTCATGTGTCTACATTCTTTATTGTGGGAACTGGCTCATTTCTGCTTCTACAATGAAGATTCAATCACTGGCATGGTATAGGAGGAGGAGGACAGGTAAGAGACATACTTTTAATATGGCCGCCAAAATGAAAGGGCCTCTGGAATAGTACCTGAATCTGGTCCATGTAAATATCTTCAGTTGTCTGGGGAGGAGGATTGGCATTATCTCCCTCTCACTTCATCAGTGGCTGCTATCTGCAATTTATATTGCTATTCCCCTACCTTGTATTCAGTATTCAACACTTTGTACTTAGCTTTTCACTTTCGCCCATCGACTAAAATTTCAAATAGTCCCCTTACTGAGAAAAATTTTCGTGGAATACTAGGAGCAGAAATCATAAAAGGGAAAAAGCATAAACAGAAAGTGTAGACAATTCTTGGTATCAATGGCACTAGTGGAAGAGTTGGCTGTGAAATGTCCTGAAATTGGAGGGAAAGAGGAAAGGATGGATGGGCATGGTGGTAAGTTTGTAAAGGGAAGAAGGGAGGGCACATTTGGGGCCGTTTATGCCTGATGACTTCAAATTTCTCAATGAAACTGAAGCCAAGGTGGTTAGGGAAGTTGGGTTGAAATAAAGGAGCAAAGGAGTTAAGTAAGCTTGTAACAAGAGTAGAAAATATTTAGTACACAATTGTTGTTGTTTGGTGGTTTGTTTTGTTTTTTAGAGAGACAGGGTCTATGTTGCCCAGGCTGGAGTACTGAGGCTATTCCCAGGTGTGATAATAGCATACTACCACCTTCAACTCCTGGACCCAAGTGATCCTCCTGCCTTGGCCTCCTGAGTAACTGGAACTACAGGCAGAGTTGTTTTGTTGTTGTTGTTGTTGTTGTTGTTGTTTACATATCTACTACATTTAACATGGTCCCTCACTTTCTCCTTGAAACTCTAAATATCCTTGATAGTCATAGCTTCATACTCCCCTGGTTCCCCTTTCACCATTTTTTTGTTGCATTTCCAACACAAGAGCGTATCTTCCTCTTTTTGTTCTTTAAACATTAGTATAAAGAAGGATTCTGTCCTTAGTAGTTACTGACAGTCTTACCTTTTCCTTTCTTCTTTTTTTTTTTTTTTTTTTTTTTTGAGACAGGGTTTTACTCTGTCACCGAGGCTGATGTTCGACAGCACAATCATGGCTCACTGCAGCCTCAACCTCCCAGGCTTAAGTGATCCTCCTGCCTCAGGCTCCCAAGCAGCTAGGACTACAGATGGGATCTCAAACTCCTGAGTTCAAGCGATCCACACAACTTGGCCTTGCAAAGTGCTGAGATTACAGGCGCAGTGAGCCAATGCACCTGGCCCCCTTTCTTATTTTTTAACTACTACTAGGCATGCTGAAGACCTACCCATTTCCCTGGGTTTAAGAACCATATATCCAACTCTGCACATTATCTCCACCTTGAGGTTCCTATGGCGGTAAACCCATTTACACCTCAAACCAAACTCATGTCCTATCACCCACACTTGTTCCTCCTCTGATATTCCCTATTTCATTTAGAAACACCAAAAACCATGTAATCCAAATGAGAAACATGAATTATCCCAAATTCTTTCCTTAGCCATTGTATTCAACCAATAATCAAGTTTTACTAATTCTACATTCTAAATATTCCTTGGGAGAATAATTATATTCTTTTCTGGGAGCATAAGTTTCTATTCTTGCTAGAGGAGGCACTAAATAATAAACACAAAAGTATGCAAATGATATGATATGTAAATATGTATAAGTTACATAAAATATATAAATCATATAATAAAACCTGATAGGTAGTATGGAAAAAATAAAAAGAGAACATGTGTTGAAGAAATAGTGATGCTCATTAATATTCCTTGTGCTCCTCCTACATTTTGGATTCACTTACATTAGGGTCATGCAACTAATTTTGGTCAGTGAGCTGCAGAAAAAAGTGACTTATGCCACTTTCTTTTTTTTTTTTTTTTTTTTTTTTTTTTTTTTTTTTTTTTTTTTTTTTTTTTTTTTGAGGCAGAGTCTCGCTCTGTCGCCCAGGCTGGAGTGCAGTGGCCGGATCTCAGCTCACTGCAAGCTCCGCCTCCCGGGTTTACGCCATTCTCTTGCCTCAGCCTCCCGAGTAGCTGGGACTACAGGCGCCCGCCACTTCGCCCGGCTAGTTTTTTTTTTTTTTTTTGTATTTTTAGTAGAGACGGGGTTTCACCGTGTTAGCCAGGATGGTCTCGATCTCCTGACCTCGTGATCCGCCCGTCTCGGCCTCCCAAAGTGCTGGGATGACTTATGCCACTTTCAATCTTCCTTTGAACTCTTTCTTTCCTATATATGTGACCCTGGGAAACCACATGTTGAGATGCATCACAAGATGGGCAAGCTTCCATCAGCCTACGTCCTTGTGGGTCAAAGTGGAAAAAGCTGTTTGCCAACGCATAATGGATTTGTAACACAAGAATTTTTTTTTTTTTTCCCAAGACAGGGTCTCGCTCTGTTGCCCAGGCTGGAGTGCAGTGGCGTGATCTTGGCTCACTGAACCTCCACCTCTCAGACTCAAGTGACCCTCCTACCTCAGCCTATGGAGTAGCTGGGACTAGAGTGTGCCACCACATCCAGCTAATTTTTTCTTTTTTTTAATATTTTGCAGAGACAGGGTCAACCATGTTGCCCGTGACTGGTCTTAAATTCCCAGGCTCAAGCGATTCACCCGCCTTGGCCTCCCACAGTGCCGAGATGAGAGGTATGGGCCACCACTCCTGGCCAAGATACAAGATTTTATTGTGTTAAGTCATTGCAATTTGGGGATTAAGTCATTGCCACAGTATAAACAAGCCTATCTTAATTAAAACAGAAATAAAAATAGGGTCGAGTTTCAGAGTGCACATGGGGCAGGTTACAGTATTAAATAGAAGATAGCATAGGCTTTATTGAGAAGTTGAGACTGAGGCAAGACGGAATGGAGGTGAGGTGAGTTGCCAAGCAGATTATCTGTGGGAATAGCATATACTAGGCAGGGGAATCAGTGAACAAAGTATCTGATCACCAAGTATGACTACCAAGGAGGCTAGCTGTGGCCATAGTAGAGAGAGCAAGTAGAAGAGGTTAGGGAGGTAATGGGTGGCCAGATCAAGTAGAGCCTGGGAGGCCACCATAAGAAATCTGGCTTCTACTGTTAAATGGGGAGCCACTGCAGGGTTTTGAGTAAAGCTGCTATGTAGAGATTAAATTTTAAGAGAGCAAGCTGAAAACAGGGAGACCAGTTAGGAGGCTGTTGGTATAATCTGGGTGAGAGATAACAGTGGTGTCTGTCTCTACAGCAGGGACTTGAACCTTTAAAGTCTTTAAAAATCTTTAAAATCTAATTTTTAAAAAGCTGTTGACAGCAGAAAAAAAAAAAAAGAGAACCAAAGAAGAAAAAAAAATCAACTTAAAAAAAATCTTTATACGCTTCCTTCTCTTTTTTAACTTGGACCCTATAAGGAAGTAAAAATGTACAAAATTACTGATAAGAGTTCTTTATACACAACAGACTCAAGAAAAAATCACCTATAGAGTCTCAGAAGCTAGAGCTGAAGGTAGGGAGGAGAAAGGTAGAGCTTTTCAATAGGAGCAATGAAACCAAATATGACTTAACCCACACTTATTCAATTTTACTACGTCCAAGGTGTTTAAAAAGGAGAGTTGGAATGTTCTCAAGCCAGATGCAGAGGCTAAAGAAGCTGAGGCTTTCTTTTCCTCTGCTCCATGGCACCTTCAGATTTCACTGGGATGAGGTGATTAAAGAAAACAAAATAAGTCATTTTTATTGATTGACTTTTTTCGGTCATTAGTCTCTACCTTTATGATAGGTTCTCTAGATTTTTTTATGGAAAAAAACATTTTGGGGCCAAGCATGGTGGCTCATGCCTATAATCTCAGCAGCACTTTGGGAGGTCGAGGCAGGTGGATCACTTGAGATCAGGAGCTCAAGACCAGCCTGGCCAACAGGGTGAAACCTCTTCTCTACTATTAGCCAGGTGTAGTGGCATGCACCTGTAGTCCAAGCTACTTGGGAGACTGAGGCACGAGAATCACTTGAACCTGGGAGGCGGAGGTTACAGTGAGCCGAGATCACGCCACTGCACTCCAGCCTGGGTGACGACGTGAGACTCTGTCTTTAAAAAAAAAAAAAAATTAAATTAATTAAAAAAAAACAAAACATTTTGGGGAACACTTGATCCAGTTTTGACATGACTTTCATATTTACTCCCCATTGAATAACAGAATTCTGAACTTTTAAGTGTCAAAGTAAAGAATTTCATCAGTAAGCAGACAAAAAAGATTACAGATCTTAATGACTAAAGGAAATAACAAATTAGATAAAGTGATATTTCTTTTTTTTTTTTCTTACTGTGCCTGATTTATAAATTAAACTTTACCATAGATACATATGTACAGGAAAAAAACAGTATATATAGGGTTGAGTACCATCCACAGTTTCAGGCACCTACTGGGGGTCGTGGAACACATCTTCTGCTGATGAGGGGGGCTACTACATCCCTATTCACAGATGAAGTAATCCTAAAGATAGAAAATCCAAATAATCCATAAAGAAAACATATTAGAATTAATAAATGAATTCAGCAAAGTTGCAGGGTATAAGATCAACACTCACAACTCAGCTGTGTTTCTATATACCAGCAATAAAAAAATCCTAAAATGAAAGTAAGAAAAATAATTCCACTTTCAGTAGCATCCTAAAGAATACAATACCTATACCTAGGAATAAATTTAACTAAGGAAGTGAAAGGTTTGTCCATTGAAAACTATAAAACATTACTGAAAGAAATTAAAGACCTAATTAAGGCCAGATGCGGTGGCTCACACCTATAATCCCAGCACTTTGGGAGGCCGAGGCAGGCAGATCACAAGATCAAGAGATCGAGACCATCCTGGCCAACCTGGTGAAACCCCATCTCTACTAAAAACACAAAAATTAGCTGGGCATGGTGGCATGCGCCTGTAATCCCAGCTACTTGGGAAGGTGAGGCAGGAGAACTGCTTGAACCCGGGAGGCGGAGATTGCAGTGAGCTGAGATTGCACCCCTGCACTCCAGCCTGGCAACAGAGTGAGAGAGACTCTGTCTCAAAATTTAAAAAAAGGACCTAATTAATGAAAAGACATCTCATGTTTATGGATTAGAAGACATAATACATTAAAACTTAATATGTTAAGATAGCACTATTGGCCGGGCGCGGTGGCTCACGCCTATAATCCCAGCACTTTGGGAGGCCGAGGCGGGCAGATCACAAGGTCAGGAGATCGAGACCACGGTGAAACCCCGTCTCTACTAAAAATACAAAAAATTAGCCGGGCGCAGTGGCGGGCACCTGTAGTCCCAGCTACTAGGGAGGCTGAGAAAGGAGAATGGTGTGAACCCAGGAGGCGGAGCTTGCAGTGAGCCGAGATCGCGCCACTGCACTCCAGCCTGGTGGACAGAGTGAGACTCCACCTCAAAAAAAAAAAAAAGAAAAAAAGATAGCACTATTATCTAAAGTGATCTATAGTCAACGTAATCCCTATTGAAGTTTTTTTTTTTTTTTTTTTGGTTGGGGGTGGGGAGTGGAGTCTTGCTTTATCACCCAGACTGGAGTATAATCTAGCAGTGGTTCAATCATAGTTCACCATAGCCTCCAACTCCTGGACTCATGCGATCCTCCTGCTGCAGCCTCCCATGTAGCTGGGACTACAGGTGTGCACCACCATACCCTGCTAATTTTTAAATGTTTTATAGAGATGGGGGTCTCATTATGTTGCCTGGGTTCAACTCCTGGGCTCAAACTCCTGGGCTCAAGTGATCCTCCCATTTTAGCCTCCCAAAGCACTGGAATTACAGGCCTAAGCCACCATGCCCAGCCCTTCTGTCAAAGTTCTAATTGCATTTTTGCAGATACTGAAAAGCTGATCCTCAAATTTATATGGAATTGCAAAAAGTTCTGAAGAGCCAAAACAATACTAAAAAAGAACAACGTGGAAGGACTCATTTCCGATTTCAAAATTTACTACAGTATTCAAAACAGTGTGGTACTGACATAAGGTCAGACATACAGACTAGTGAAATAGAATTGTGGGCCCCAAACTAAACCCATATATCTATGGTTAACTGATTTTCAATAAGAATGTCAAGACCAGGCCGGGCGCGGTGGCTCAAGCCTGTAACCCCAGCACTTTGGGAGGCCGAGACGGGCGGATCACGAGGTCAGGAGATCGAGACCATCCTGGCTAACACGGTGAAACCCCGTCTCTACTAAAAAATACAAAAAACTAGCCGGGCGAGGTGGCGGGCGCCTGTAGTCCCAGCTACTTGGGAGGCTGAGGCAGGAGAATGGCGTGAACCCGGGAGGCGGAGCTTGCAGTGAGCTGAGATCCGGCCACTGCACTCCAGCCCCGGCGACAGAGTGAGACTCTGTCTCAAAAAAAAAAAAAAAAAAAAAAAAAAAGAATGTCAAGACCATTAAATAGGTAAAGAAGACCGGGCGCGGTGGCTCAAGCCTGTAATCCCAGCACTTTGGCAGGCCGAGACGGGCGGATCACAAGGTCAGGAGATCGAGACCATCCCGGCTAACACGGTGAAACTCCATCTCTACTAAAAAATACAAAAAACTAGCTGGACGAGGTGGCGGGCGCCTGTAGTCCCAGCTACTCAGGAGGCTGAGGCAGGAGAATGGCGTAAACCCGGGAGGCGGAGCTTGCAGTGAGCTGAGATCTGGCCACTGCACTCCAGCCTGGGTGACAGAGCGAGACTCCGTCTCAAAAAAAAAAAAAAAAAAAAGTAAAGAATAGTCTCTTTAACAAACAGTGCTAGGACTTCTGAATATCTACATGCAAAATGATGAAGTTGGACTCCTATCTCATACCATATATGCACTCAAAATGGGTCAACAACTTAAATATCAGAGCTAAAAACTTTTAGAAGAAAACACAGGGGCTGGGTGTGGTGACTCACACCTGTAATTCCAGCACTTCGGGAGGCCAAGGCAGAAGGATTGCTTGAGCCCAGGTGTTCAAGACCAGCCTGGACAACCTTACTTAGCCTCAACCAGGCTGAGTAAGACCCTGACTCAATAAAGAAAGAAAATCTAAAAAAAATTTTTGAAAAGAAAACACAGGGATAAATCTTTATGACTCTGGATTAGGCAACAGATTCTTAACTATGACACCAAAAACGTGTAACAAAATAAAAACATAGGTAAACTGGAATTTCATCAAAACTTACAACTCGGCTAGGTGTGGTGGCTCAGGCCTGTAATCTCAGCACTTTGGAAAGCCTAGGCGGGAAGATCACTTGAGGTCAGGAGTTCAAGACCAGCCTGGCCAACATGGTGAAACCCTGTCTCTACGAAAAATACAATAAATTAGCCAGGTGTGGTGATGTGTGCCTATAGTCCCCGCTACTCGGGAGGCTGAGGTGGAAGACTTGCTTGAACCCGGGAGGTGGGGGTTGCAGTGAGCTGAGATCGTGCCATTGCACTCCAGCATGGGTGACAGGGCGGGACTCCATCTTAAAACAAAACAAAACACTCATGTACATCAAAAGATATTATCAAGAAAGTGAAAAGACAGTTTACTAAATGAGAGAAAATATTTGCAAATGATATATTTAATAAGGATCTAGTATGCAGAATTTGTAAAGAACTCCTCCAACTCAAAAGCAGAAAGACAACACAATTGAAAAATGGGCAAAGGACTTGAATAGACATTTCTCCAAAGAAGATACACAAATGGCCAACAAGCACATGAAAATATGCTCGCTTGGCATGGTGGCTCACACTTATAATCCCAGCACTTTGGGGGGCCGAGGTGGGCAGACTGCTTGGGCCCAGGAGTTTGAGATGAGCCTGGGCAACATGGCAACACTCCATCTCTAACAAAAATACAAAAATTAGCCAGGCATGGTGGCATGCACTTGTGGCCCCAGGTACTTGGGAGGCTGAGGTAGGTGGATCCCTTGAGCCTGGGAGGCAAAGGTTGCCGTGAGCCGAGCTCATGTCATTGCATTCTACTCTGGGTGACAAAGTGAAAACCTGTCTCAAAAAATGGGAAATGAAAATGAAAAATGAAAATCAAAATCACAGTGAGGTACAACTTCATACTCCACTAGGATAGCTATAATAATTAACAGAAAGAAAAAAGACAGGAAAGTAACAAGCATTGGTGAGGATGTGGGGAAACTGCAAGCTTTGTACATTGCTGTTGGGATGTAAAATGATGCAGCTGCTATGAAAAGCAGTTTAGCAGTTCCTCAAAAAGTTAAACATGGAATTACCATATGACCTACACATTTCCACTTTTAACTATATCCCCCAAAGAAATGAAAACCAGTACTCAAACAAATACATTTATACCATTTATACATATGTTCATACCAGTACTATTCACAATAACCAAAAGGCAGGCATAGCCCAAGTATTCATCAACAGATGAATGCGTAAAAAATTTGTGGTATATACAAACAGTGGAGTAGTAGTCAACACAAAAGGGATGAAGTATTGATGCATGCTACAACATGGATGAACTTCAAAAACATTATGTTAAGTGAATGAAGCCAGACACCAAAGGTCACATATTATACAATTTCATTTATATGAAATATCCAAAATAGGTAAACCTATAGAGCCACAACATGGATGGTTGCCAGGAGTCAGGGGGGAGAGAGAAAGGGGGAGCAAATGCTTAATGGGTAGAGGGTTCCCTTTTGGGGTGATGAAAGTGTTTTGGAACTAGACAGAAACAACGGTTGTATGACATTGTGAATGTACTAGAGCTGAATTATTCACTTCAAAATTATTAGTTTTGCTGGGCACAGTGGCTCAAGCCTGTAATCCCAGCACTTTGGGAGGCCGAGATGGGCAGATCACAAGGTCAGGAGATCAAGACCATCCTGGCTAACACGGTGAAACCCCGTCTCTACTAAAAAATACAAAAAAACTAGCCGGGCGAGGTGGCGGGCACCTGTAGTCCCAGCTACTCGGGAGGCTGAGGCAAGAGAATGGCGTAAACCCGGAAGGCGGAGCTTGCAGTGAGCCGAGATCCGACCACTGCACTCCAGCCTGGGCGACAGAGCGAGACTCCGTCTCAAAAAAAAAAAAAAAAAAAAAAAAATTATTAGTTTTATGTAAGTTTTACCTCAAGTTAAAAACAACAACAACAACAAAAAAAAAAACCAAAAATAAACATATCCAGAATGTGACCACTTCTAACGCTACCATTATTACCTGCTCTAAGCCACCAGCAATTCTCTCCTGCTTGTATTACTCTGTGTCTGGCACATAGTAGGCAGTCAATTAATACTTGTTGAATGAAGTAAACATAAGCCTTCAGCCTTCAGCCACCAGTCTTACCATATTATATTCATGAAAACATAGTGTCAAAGGCCAAAGTATCATTCAGTTCCTGGCCTGAAACATGGGCTGTGTTAATCCTTAGTTCTAACAGCATCTGTGAAACCCACCATAATAAACTGCAATCTGAAAATCCTTTTGAGTAAACTTAAGAAACAGAATCCCAGCACTTTGGGAGGCTGTGATGGGTGGATCACCTGAGGTCAGGAGTTTGAGACCAGCCTGGCCAACATGGCAAAACCTGTCTCTACTAAAAATACAAAAATTAGCTGGGCCTGGTGGCATGCCTGTAGTCCCAGCTACTTGGGAGGCTGAAGTGGTGGCATGCGCCTGTAGTCCCAGCTACTTGGGAGGCTGAAGTGGGAGAATCACTTGAACCTGGGAGGTAGAGGTTGCAATGAATGAGGTCATGCCACTGCACTCCAGCCTGGGCGACAAAGTGAGACTCCTTCTCAAAAACAAAACAAAACAAAACAAAAACAACAAAAAAACCGACCTATATATAATCATTTAATGTACACATTAAATGAGAAAAATATAATTTAAAACATTCTCAATCTATGGTTTTGACCTATTCGCATCTGATGTCAGTGTTATTACTGTTTCTCTTTTGAACTCTTAAGTTACAAAGAATCAACTTAGCAACTGAACTCACCACATACACATTATAATTAAAAACATATTTTATATCACACCTGTAATCCCAGCACTTTGGGAGGCCAAGGTGGGCGGATCATGAAGTCAGGAGATTGAGACCATCCTAGCTAACACAGTGAAACTCCATCTCTACTAAAAATTAAAAAAAAAAACTTAGCTGGGTGTGGTGGCGGGCACCTGTAGTCCCAGCTACTCGGGAGGCTGAGGCAGGAGAATGGCATGAACCTGGCAGGCAGAGCTTGCAGTGAGCCGAGATCACGCCACTACACTCCAGCCTGGGCGACAGCGAGACTCTGTCTCAAAATAACATAACATAACATAACATAACATAACATAACATAACATAACATAACATAACATAACATAACATATATATTTTATATCAAAAACCATAATAAGGGAAGGGCTATTTACTACCATACTAGTTGATATAATCTTACGTTAAAAAAACAGGACCCGTGTTCCAGTTCCTATGAAGGAAAGGATCTGTGATAAAAGAGTAAGGCTTGCAACATGTCAGAGCTGCAGACAGGCCCCAGCATTCCAGATGATGAAGAAATTCCTGATTCCCTCTCCAGAAACCAATAAATATAGACTTCCAGGCAGTTTCCAAGTCATTAGTACTTCTTCATTATCTACTGATTTTTTTTTTTTTTTTTTTAAGATGGAGTTTCTCGCTTGTTGCCCAGGCTGAAGCGCAATGGCGTGATCTCGGCTCATCGCAATCTCTGCCTCCTGGGTTCAAGCGATTCTCCTGCTGGCCACGCTGGTCTTGAACTGCCGACCTCAGGTGATCCGTCTACCTTGGCCTCCCAAAGTGCTGGGATTACAGGCAAGAGCCACTGCACCAGGCCCTTACTGAAGTATTTTTTTAATGTCTTGGATAATCCAGCCTCATCATCTTCGAGGCTCGAGAAAACTTCTCCAATGTCTTGTGTGGATTTTGTGCAGATTTTTTTTTTTAATCCCTATTCAAACCTCCAGGGTTGAGAACAAATCTAGTCTGTGGTGACAACAGTTGTATAGCTGCCTTGGCACTCAGGAAAAAGTGAGTGTGGTAAGCTCATTAAGTACAATAATTTTCAAAATGCAAAACTCATTATAATAGCAAACTCAAATTCTGCCTTTTCCACATTAGTAAATTTAGCAATTCTGTAAGAGCTTAGTTTCTATTTTATAAAAAGTCAGAACTAGGGGGACTATCTCTTCCCCCCATTCCTCAGTCATAGCAATCTAACTGACCTTTCTCTTGTTTCTGATGCATATTTGTATCAGAAACTCTCTCCACTTCTTTTCTATTCCTACCTAACCCAATCTTTCTTTTTTTCTTGGAACTCACTGGCTATAGCAGCAATCCTTTTTTTTTTTTTTCTTTGAGACGGAGTTTCACTCTTGTCCCCCAGGCTGGAGTGCAATGGTCCCATCTCAGCTTACTGCAATCTCCGCCTCCTGGGTTCAAATGATTCTCCAGCCTCGGCCTCCCGAGCAGCTGGGATTACAGGTGCCCACCACCACACCAGGCTAACTTTTTTTTGTATTTTTAGTAGAGATGGGGTTTTGCCATATTGGCGAGGCTTGTCTCGAACTCCTGACCTCAGATGATCCGCTCACCTTGGCCTCTCAAAGTGCTGGGATTACAGGTGTGAGCCATTGCGCCCAGCCAGCAAACCTTTATTTCTGACGGTTAATTTGGCTACACTTTTTTTTAAGCCAAAATTCAATTCTAGGCAGACATAGGAGAAATGAATATGAATTTATTATTTACTGAGAGGTTAATAATTTTTATTTGACATACAATTTACTACATACCAGGTGCTATTCTAAAATCTTTATAAATATTAATCCATGTAATCATCAGAACAACTGTATGGGGTATCTATTCTAATTTACCTCATTTCATAGATGAAACTGAGGCACAGAGGGGTCAAGTTTTTGCCCAAAGTCAATCAGCTATCAGGTTATGGATCTGTGATTCAAGTACAGGAAGTCTGATTCCTGAGTCTTGAGCTCTTAACTACTATACTATGCTGCCCTTCATATATAAAGTTGTTCAAAGTGTGTTGTTTTAATTTCTTTTATCCTTAGGATCAAGCAGAGTATCACTCAAATATTTTTAAAGTTTTTCTTAGAATGAAGGCGAAATAAAAATTTCATTTAATTAGAGGTAGAAGAGATCTTAAAGATATTAATTCTGGCTGGGCATGGTGGTTCCACACCTGTAATCCCAGCACTTTGGGAGGCCAAGGTGGGTGGATCACCTGAGGTCAGGAGTTCGTGACCAGCTTGGCCAACATAGTGAAACTCCGTCTCTACTAAAAACACAAAAAATTAGCCGGGTGTGGTGGTGGAGGCCTGTAATCCCAGCTACTTAGGAGGCACTTGAACCCGGGAGGCAGAGGTTGCAGTGAGCTGAAACTATGCCATTGCACTCCAGCCTGGGCAACGAGAGTGAGACTCCATCTCAAAAAAAAAAAAAAAAAAAAAAAAAAGAGCTATTAATTCTATTCTTCTCTCTTTACAGTTAAAGAACAGACCTATGGATGCTAAGTAACATTTAGTATTATATTCTAGTGACCTATTCTAATTCTTTTTCCAATTTATCATGCTTCTTACTTTATACTTTTATCATTACACAAATGGGTAATAATTTTAAGTTTGGCAGGGGTTTCCTGGCTTCGGTTTTCGTTTTCACAGAGAATGTTGAGCTGTATCTGTGGCATTTACGTATTTCCTCTAATAAGAATGTTTTTACTGAAATTAAATCTGTAGATCTTATAAAGAGAGTAGAAAGTAAAAATTACAAGTCCTTCACATTATTTTCAAATACATAAAAATGTACCAAACTCAAAACAGATCACATGACATCCTAGATGTTTTAAATTTCATACCACTATCTAATCTTTTCACTGCACATCCTTGATCACAAGAAAATTTATTAAACGTTTCCTTCAGTTACTCTACCAAAGGGCTTTCATCTTTCTGATATACTTTTCTCACTGTTATACATAGTAAGAATTACTTTGTATATTTTAGCATGTTCCATTTACATTCATTGAAGATAGTAAATTAAGTCAATAAAATCACTTGCAATTAAAACAGTTATAAAAACTGTCTTTAATACAATTTAAAATTTTCAGAGTAACTTAAATACGGGAGGCAGGCACAGGAAAGAATTTCTGTTCAATTCTAGGAATGAATAGTATATATGTAAACAGATGACAATAATAGCACATTAAAGATAGACATGCCTTGTTCTCATACACTACTAGTGTAATGAAAACTGATATAACCTTTATGGAAAGCATTTTGTCAATACACAGAAGAGCTCTAAATGTTCATATATATTGACCCAGCAATCCTAGAATTCTATACTAAGGACACAGAAACATGGGTAAGGATTCATATTTCTAAATGTTTGTCATAAAATTAATAACATACGATAATTATAAATCAAATTTATTGGTTATAATGTAGTAGTAAAAATATGAGTTTATAGAGCTATATAGACCTATCACCATTTACTTCATGCATTATATTGGAACTCCAAATACGTAGATAACGGAAACCAATTTAGATTATTTTAAGAAGGAAAAAAGGAGATGTATTAAAAGGATAGAGAGTGTCTCACAGAACCCTAAGGTGGGATGAGGCTAAGCTTGGAGAAGAAACCACAACTATAAACAGAACAGTCATAGGACCATCTTTTCTTTCTGTATTTCCACTTCATTTTTCTTTTTCTGCAGACCAGCTTCTCTGCCTTTCAGTCCACATGACAAAGGCTTCTGAATTTACTTCCTCATTGAGAAAACCAGCTCAGACTCTGTACCTCTTCTCAAATCCTAAGGGACGAGATCATGTAAAGAAAATACAGCTTCCCTATAGGTAAGGGAGCTTTTAGAGAGTTGCAAACTAGGCAGACACCCCAAAAGCTACTTCTTCAGTTGTAGGACCATGGGCTAGGGCTAGTCACATCATCTCTTTACATCTCAGTTTCCTCATCTATAAATAGGGATACTAAAACCTATAATAATCATAACCCTACAGTATAAAAACTATTTCATAGGAATATTTTTAAAATTTCGTTAAGATTTTATTTCATTAAGATTTTATTATTATTATTATTATTTTTGAGACAGAGTTTCGCTCTTGTTGCCCAGGCTTGAGTGCAATGGTGCAATCTTGGCTCACTGCAAACTCTGTCTCCTGTGTTCAAGGGATTCTCCCGCCTCAGCCTCCCGAGTAGCTGGATTACAGGTGTCCACCACCACACCTAGTTAATTTTTTGTATTTTTAGTAGAGACAGGGTTTCACCACGTTGGCCAGGCTGGTCTTGAACTCCTGACCTCAGGTGATCCACCCACCTCAGTCTCCCAGAGGGCTGGGATTACAGGTGTAAGCCACTGTGCCTGGCCATTAAGATTGTTTTCTAGGAATTTATATTCCTAGAAAAATTCATTACATAATGTATCACTCAAGGTTCTCCAGAGAAACAGAACCAATAGGATATGTATATCTACATATACAAAGAAAAGTTTGTTTTAAGGAATTGGCCATGCAATTGTAGAGGCTGGCAAGTCCAAAATCTGCAGGGCAGGCCAAAAGGCTGAAGACCCAGGAAAGAGTTAATGTGTAGCTCAAGTCTGAAACCATTCTGTTGGCAGAATTCACTCTTCTCTGGGGGAGGTCTGTCTTTCTTCTCTTAAATTTAATTTAATTTAATTGGATAAGACCTACTCACATTATGGAGGGTAATCTGCTTTACTCAAAGTCCACTGATTTAAATGTTAAACTCATCTAAAAACTACCTTCAGAAAAACATCTAGAATAGATGTTTTGATCATTTTTGATAAAAAATCTGAGGACTTTGGCTGGCCATGGTGGTCAAGGCCTATAATCCCAGGAAGGCCAAGGCAGGCAGATCAATTGAGGTCAGGAGTTCCAGACCAGCCTGGCCAACATGGTGAAACCACATCTCTACTAAAAATACAAAACTTAGCTAGGCGTGGTGGTAGGCGCCTGTAATCCCAACTACTGGGGAGGCTGAGGCAGGAGAATGGCTTGAACCTGAGAGGCGGAGGTTGCAGTGAGCCAAAATCACGTCACTGCACTCCAGCCTGGGCAACAGAACAAAACTCCATCTCAAAAAAAAAAAAAAAAAAAAAATCTGAGTAGCTTTACTCAAATAAACTGATATATAAAATTAATAATCACATATAATATTAAATAAAAATAATAAACTCCACATATAATATGGTCCCAACTATTTCCAAATTGTAAGGAAATGAAAAATTAACATTAGCTTTTTCTTTTAAATTTAAAATTTTTAAAAAAATTTTTAAATTTTTCTAAGTCTTCTATAAATTTCAGTACTTATCTTGCTTGTTCTCTTAGCAGAATAACAATGTTAACTACTTTTCTTTTCTAGAAACACCCTCTCTCTTACTTTCACTTCTAGCTTCCCTCTGTACCATATTCTTTTTATGATACTGTCCAATCTACACCCCCTCTTCTGAAAACTTCCCCCACTTGGACCCAGCAGCGTGGCCCTGGAGACATGACCATCCCCTGTGATCCTGCTCCCTTGACCACAGCTACTTGGATCAGGAATGGACACTTGGCCCTAGGGAAGCAAAACCATTGGCTGTGCTGAGCCAATTAGATACTTTTTTCTAAAAGTAGCTGCAAATAAAGTCAGAAGGAGAGTCTCTACTGTGTGCTTGAACTTATAAAAATGGAGCTATGAGTGAGGCAGACGTGTGTATGAAAAGAGAGAGAGAGAGAAGAAAGCAGCAGAAATAAGACACCATGCAACCCTAAGAAACAAAGATTGAGAGTGGACCTTTAGTTCTGATAGGGGTCCAGAGTCTGGTTCCAATCCCTCAGAAGGTCCAAAAGCACTTTCTTACTCTTACCCTTGGCTTCCATGAGATACCCCTTCTAGCCTTCAAATAAATGTCTTCTTTTTGCTTAAGCTAGTCCAAATAAGTTTTTTACTAGAACCCCCAGCACACACATAGACTATCCCTAAGATATAGTCTTACCTCTCAAACTGCTATTTTTCATATTCTGTTACAGGTTTTCTTCTGTTTTCTTTTGAGACAAGGTCTCACTCTGTTGCCCAGGCTAGAGTGCTGTGGTGCCTTCAAAGTTCACTGCAGCTTTGACCTCCTGGGCTCAAGGGATTCTCCCATCTCAGCCTCTTTAGCAGCTAGGACTACAGGCATGAGCTGCAACACCTGGCTAATTTTTTTTTTTTTGTAGCACCCGGGTCTCACTATGTTGCCCAGGCTGGTCTTGAACTCCTGGGCTCCAGCAATCCTCCAGCCTCAGCCTCCCAAAGTGCTAGGATTACAAGCATGAGCCACCACATCCAGACTGTTTCAGGTTCTTTTTACTCTACCCATTCTTTGAATATTGATATCTTTAAAGATTCTTTTCCTAGACCCTCTGCTACTTGTTTTGAGAAGAGATCTCACTCCATTCCCCAGACTGAAGTGCAGTTAGCGTGGTCATGGCTCACTGTAGTTTTAACTTCCCAGGCTCAGGTGTTTCTCCCACCTCAGCCTTCCAAGTAGTTGGGACTACAGGCACATGGCACCATGCCTAGCTAATTTTTTTGTATTTTTCATAGAGAATGGGGTTTTGGCTGGGCACAGTGGCTCATGCCTGTAATCCCAGAACTTTGGGAGGCTGAGATGGGTGGATCACTTCAGGTCAGGAGTTCGAGACCAGCCTGGCCAATGTGATGAAACCCCATCTCTACTAAAAATACAAAAAATTAGGCATGGTGGGCAGATGCCTGTAATTCCAGTCACTCAGGAGGCTAAGGCAGAACAATCACTTGAACCCTGGAGGTGGAGGTTGCAGTCAGCCGAGATTGTGCCATTGCATTACAGCCTGGGCAACAAGAATGAAACTCTGTCTCAAAAAAAAAAAAAAAAAAAGGGAGGGGGGCGGTTTCACCATGTTGCCCAAGCTGGTCTTCAGCTCCTGGGCTCAAGCAATCCATCCTTCTCAGCCTCCCAAAGTGCTGGGATTACAGACGTGCGCTACTGTGCCCAGCAGACCCTCTCTTCTTCTGTGTGTACTCTTTCAGGATAATATTATCCACTCTCACCACCTCATATTGCACATATATGCTGATGACACGAAACCAGTCCTGATCTTTCATGTATAGAACCATCTCCTGGACAGCTCCAGATGACTTACAGATACCTCAAACTCAACATACCTAAAACTGAAGTCATCTCCATGCCCTTGCCACTTTCCCCAAATCTGACCCACTTTCAATATTTGCTATTTCTATAAACCAAACTACTACTTCTCAGCTTGCCAAGCAGGAAACCTCAGAACAATACTTTTTTCCTTCTTACTGATATATCCAATTAGTCACCATGTTTTGTCAATTCTACCTCTTAATATCTATCAAATTCACCCATTTCTCTCTACTGTCATTGACACTATCTAAGTCAGGGACTTAGCAAAGCTTTTTGTAAAGAGCCTGATAGCAACTATTTAGGCTCTGTGGCCTAAACAGTCTATGTCAGAACTGATGTCAGTCATAACCCCAAAAGACACAATCCTGAACGTTGAAATCCTGAAAGATCAAAATCTCTAAAGTCTAAAATCTCTAATATCTAAAATCCTGAAAATTACAAACCCCAAATATTAAAATCCTGGAAGTTGAAAGCCAAATTCTAGGGAAGAAATTAGCACATTTTTGGTTGTACATGGGGTAGCTATATCATGTTAGGTGAAGTATTTTCTTGCTATTGTCTTTACATGGAAATTGTGAATAGTTCATACATATAGGTGTGAAGTTGACAAGGGTTGAATTTTTGGACTTAATTTTAGGTGTCAGCTTGACTGGATTAAGAAATATCTAGAAATCTGGTAAAGTATCATTTTAGGTGTGTCTGTGAGCATGTTTCCAGAGGAGATTAGTGTATGAGTCAGAGTGGACCAGATGGGAAAGATCTGCCCTCAGTGTTGGCATGCACCATCTAATCTGCAGGAGGCCCAGAGAGAACACATCCAGAAGGTGAACTGGATTCTCTGGGAGTTGGGACAGGCTTTTCTTCTGCTGCCTTGGATGTCAGAACTCCAGGCTCATCAGCCTTTGGATTCCAGCACATACTTACACCAGCAACCACCCAGATCCTGAGGCTTTCAGCCATGGACTGGGAGTTACACCATCAGCTTCCCTGGTTCTCAAGGTAAAAATGTAGAAACTTAATAAATGAAGTGATGTACATCTGCACTTGTGAAAGATAAAATTTCTTGAGATCTTGACTCTTTGGGTGACTGCACGTGTGGTAGCTGGCCCATGTGGTTTTTGATGGATCTCATCAAAAGGCTCAGGTTGTTTATCATGGTATTTCAGATGATGATCACAGTCAATAAAGTGGAGTGCACACAATTACCAGCCATAGTGATACATGTTTGTACTTCACTTTTTTAACTCTTTATTTTTTAAAATTTTCATTTTTTTACTTAGAGGGTCTCGTTCTATCTCCCAGGCTAAGACACAGTGGCATGATCATAGTCCGCTGCAGCCTCCAACTCCTGGGCTCAAGTGATCCTCCCACCTCAGCTTCCATATCTGGGACTACAAGTACATACCACCACACCTGGCTAATTTTTAAATTTTGTGTAAAGACAGGGTCTTGATTTTTTGCCCAGGCTGGTCTCGAACTCCTGGCCTCAAGTGATCCTCCTGCTTTGGCTTTCCGAAGTGCTGGGATTACAGGCAGTGCCACCATGCCCAGCCTTGACCTCCTTCTATTTTTTTTTTTTTTTTTTTTTGAGACAGGGTCTCACTCAGTTGCCCAAGCTAGAGTACAGTGATGTGGTTACAGCTCACTGCAGCCTCGGGTGATTTTCCCCACCTTAGCCGCCAGAGTAGCTGGGACTACAGACACACACTACCATGCCTGGTTAACTTTCTGTATTTTTTGTAGTGATGGGGTTTCACCATGTTGCCCAGGCTGGTATCCTGAGCTCAAGTTATCCTCCTGCCTCAGCCTCCCAAAGTGCTGGGATTACAGGCCACTGTTCCCGGCCGACCTCCTTTTTTTTTTTTTTTTGAGACGGAGTGTTGCTCTTGTTGCTCAGGCTGGAGTGCAATGGTGTGATCTTGGCTCACTGCAACCTCCACCTCCTGAGTTCAAGTGATTCTCCTGCCTCGGCCTCCCGAGTAGTTGGGATTACAGGCGCCTACCACACCCAGTTAATTTTTTGTATTTTCAGTAGAGACAGGGTTTCACCATGTTGGCCAGGCTGGTCTCGAACTCCCGACCTCAGGTGATCTGCCTGCCTCAGCCTCCCAAAGTGCTGGGATTACAGGTGTGAGCCACCACGCCCAGCCAATGACCTTCTTTATGAATACAGTTCATCTGCTCATAACTGTTGTACCTGTGCAACTGTCATTAGTATACCTGAGTATGCTTATAAAAATATATTATTGCCTATTTTATTGTTTAAAGTGACTTATGAAGCATTCTGTTGTGTGTTTATATGTTTTTCGAATAAATCCTCCCTTTTTTTTTTAGAGTTTTTCTTTTTTTTTTTTTTTTTGAGACGGAGTCCCGCTCTGTCGCCCAGGCTGGAGTGCAGTGGCGCGATCTCGGCTCACTGCAAGCTCCGCCTCCCGGGTTCACGCCATTCTCCTGCCTCAGCCTCCTGAGTAGCTGGGACTACAGGCGCCCGCCACCGCGCCCGGCTAATTTTTTTGTATTTTTAGTAGAGACGGGGTTTCACCATGGTCTCGATCTCCTGACCTTGTGATCCGCCCGTCTCGGCCTCCCAAAGTGCTGGGATTACAGGCGTGAGCCACCGCGCCCGGCCTTTTTTTAGAGTTTTTCTTGTGAAACTCATATCCATGAGAAAAGGGAAACAATGAGCCCTGTGATTGCATTATCCTGCTGCTAGAGGCAGTTTCCAGGCTGTAGAGCACAGGAGGAAGAATCAAAACTGAGTCCAGAGTTTCCCTGAGTTAAGGGGAGAAAGACTAGTATTCTCAGAGGCCAAAAAGGCTGTAATTTGCAGGACAGAGTATTGGAGAGATAAATCTCAGAGACTGAGCCCTGGAGATGTGTAGAGGGAACTCATGAAGTTGCTGGGTTGCTGGCTGAGTACTAATCTGTGCATGCATGGGGAGAAAGTCCACCAGAGTGGAGAAAAAACTACTGGAGAGGAGCAGGCCAAACAATTCCCAAAGCTCATATAAGCTTGCAATTGCTTTCCCATCAAGCAGTGAAGAGGGAATTGGGTAGAATGGTTAGAAGGTTATCATGTAAGCAGAGAGGCTAAATTAGCCTTAGCCTACGATTATTCTGGACCATCCTATCAAACCCAGAAGGATTTAAACTGACAAGTAATTTAACTGTACACCAGAACAAAGTCCAAGACTATGTAAAGAAACACAACAAAATCCAAAACTCTATAAAAATTACCGAGCAAGGAGTTAGGAAAACATGATCTATAATCAGCAGAAATATTAGAAACACAGAAAGATGACAAATATGATGGAATTAGAAGATAAATACCTTAAGACTGCTATAAAACATCTTACAAATTGTCTGGGCAAGGTGCTGTAATCCCAGCACTTTGGGAAAACGGAGTGAGACGACAGCATGAGCCCAGGGGTTCGATACCAGCCTGGCCAACATGGTGAAACCCCATCTCTACTAAAAATACAAAAATTACCTGGGCGCAGTGGCGAGCGCCTGTAATCCCATCTACTTGGGAGGCTGAGGCAGGAGAATCACTTGAATCTGGGGGGCGGAAGTTGCAGTGAGCCAATATCACACCTCTGCACTCTAGCCTGGGCAACAGAGCAAGACTCTGACTCAAAAAAAACAAACCAAAAAATTAGAAATTAAAAAATTTAAAAAATTTTTTAAAAATGAGGCATGGTGGCACGCACCTGCGGTCCTAGCTACTCTGGACGCTGAGGCAGGAGGTTCCCTTAAACCCAAGAGTTCGAGGCTCTTGGGTTTAAGATCTCCCAATTGAACCCCAGCCTGGGTGACAGTGAGACTCTGTACCCAATAATATATATATTTTTTGAGATAAGAGTCTCACGCTGTCACCCAGGCTGGAGTGCAGTGGCACAGTCTCAGTTCACAGCAACCTCCGCCTCCTGGGTTCAAGCAATTCTCCTGCCTCAGACTCCCAAGGAGCTGGGATTACAGGCACCCACCACCATGCCAGCTAATTTTTGCATTTTCAGTAGAGATGCGGTTTCTCCATGTTGGCCAGGCTGGTCTCAAACTCCTGACCTCAGGTGATCCACCTGCCTTGGCCTCCCAAAGTGCTAGGATTACAGGTGTGAGTCACTGTGCCCAGGACCCAATTATAATTTTTAAAAATCTTCTGAACTTAAGAATATAGAAATACAATGAGCTTAGAAATTGAGGATTTTTTAAAAGACCCAGGCCGGGCGCGGTGGCTCAAGCCTGTAATCCCAGTACTTTGGGAGGCCGAGACGGGCGGATCACGAGGTCAGGAGATCGAGACCATCCTGGCTAACCCGATGAAACCCCGTCTCTACTAAAAAATATAAAAAAAAACTAGCCGGGCGAGGTGGCGGGCGCTTGTAGTCCCAGCTACTCGGGAGGCTGAGGCAGGAGAATGGCGTAAACCCAGGAGGCAGAGCTTGCAGTGAGCTGAGATCCGGCCACTGCACTCCAGCCTGGGCGACAGAGCGAGACTCCGTCTCAAAAAAAAAAAAAATAAATAAATAAATAAATAAATAAAAGACCCAATGCAATTTTTAGATATAAACTACACAGAATCTGAAATTATACACTATCCTACTTGATAAAATTACCAGAAAATTAGAGATTGCAAAAGAACACGTCAGTGAACTTAAAGCCACAGCAACAGAAACTGTAAAAAAGGAAGCAGGGAAAGCAAAATGCTGGAAAAAAGAAAAAGAAAGAATAGAGCTTCAGTGACCTGTGAATGAACAGTTTAAAACACATGAAATTGTAATTTCTTTTTTTTTTTTTTTTTTTTTATGAGACGGAGTCTCACTGTGTCACCCAGGCTGGAGTGCAGTGGCGTGATCTCGGCTTATTGCAAGCTCCACCTCCTGGGTTCATGCCATTCTCCTGCCTCAGCCTCCTGAGTAGCTGGGATGCCCGCCACCACACCCAGTTAATTTTTTTTGTATTTTTAGTGGAGACGGGGTTTCACTGTGTTAGCCAGGATGGTCTTGATCTCCTGACCTTGTGATCCACCAGCCGCGGCCTCCCAAGGTGCTGGGGTTACAGGTGTGAGCCATCCCACTAAGCCTGAAATTGGAATTTCAAAAGAAGAGAATGGAAGTGGGGAAGGGAGAGGGAAAAAATTCTAAAAATAATGCTGAAGATCTTCCAAATATAATGAAAACTACAAACCCATGGATTCAAGCTCAATGACCTCAAAGCAGAAGAAATATAAAGAAAAAAGCATGTTAAAGCACATCATTTTTAAATTGCTCAAAACTAGGGAAAAAGAGAAATTTTTAAAACCAGCGAGAATAAACAATACATATTAAGTACTGGGGATCACAAATAAGAATTTCAGCAGATTTCTGCCAAAAACTATGCAAGCCAGAAGGCAATGGTACAACATAGTACTAAAGGGCCAAAAGTGGCTGGGCACAGTGGTTTACAACTGTAATCTCAACACTTTGGGAGGCTGAGGTGGGCAGATTACTTGAGGTTAGGAGTTTGAGACCTGCCTAGCCAACACGGTGAAACCCTATGTCTACTAAAATTACAAAAAAATTAGCCAGGCATGTTAGTGCTCACCTGTAGTCCCAGCTACTTGGGAGGCTGAGGCAGGACAACTGCTTGAAGCCAGGAGGTGGAGGTTGCAGCGAGCCAAGATCAGGCCACTGCATGCCATCCTGGGGAAGAACGCAAGACTCCATCTCAAAAAAAAAAAAAAAAAGTGCCAAGAGAAAAAACAAAACTATCAACCTAGAATTCTGAATTCTGTATCTCTTCATTTTTGGAATTCTGTATCTCATGAAAATATTTTTCCAAAAATTAACTCAAAATATTTTTCAAATAAAAGAGCTAAGGAAATGTTATCACCAGCAGATCTGTAGTAGAAGAAATGTGAAAAGAGGCTCTTTAGGTAGGAGAAAAAGTATAAAACTGTATTAGGTTTTATAATTCCAAAACCTATATTAGGACATTCTATATCATATATTGGAACATTATACAAAAATAGTAATGATGAATTGTGAGTCTTAGGACATATGTAGATATAAATGCATGACAAAGGCAGGGCGGGGAAAAGTGGAAACATACTGTTGCAAGGTTCTGATGCTATACTTGAACTAGTATAGTATTATTTTAAGGTGAAGCAACCACTAAAAAAGATACAGTTTTTAAAAATCAACGTGTACCCTATAAAAATATGCCTACTAGGTACCCATAGAAATAAAAAATTTTTTTAAATCTGTAATGAGCAGTAAGTAAAATACCAATAATCTAACTGAAAAAAATAAGAGAAACGCTTTGAATAGACAGCTCACAGAAAAGGAAACATAAGTGGTCAATAAACCTATGGAATGTTCTTCAACTTTACTCATAAGATTAAATCAAATTAAATACAATGTTAAAATTACTTATCTATAATATATATAAATTATATAACATATATATTATATATATATATATTATATATATATATACACACCTTTTTTTTTGGAGATGGAGTTTTGCTCCTGTCATCCAAGCTGGAGTGCAGTGGCATGATCTTGGCTTACTGCAACCTCCGCCTCCCAGGTTCAAGTGATTCTCCTGCCTCAGCCTCCCGAGTAGCTGGGATTACAGGTGCCTGCCACCACACCGAGCTAGTTTTTGTATTTTTAGTAGAGACAGGGTTTCTCCATGTCTGACCTCAGGTGATCTGCCCACCTCAGCCTCCCAAAGTGCTGTGATTACAGGCATGAGCCACCACATCCGGCCACGTAAAAATTATTTTTTAAAAATTTCAGAAAAATTATTTTGAGGAAGATCAATAAATTTGATAACATACTACAACAGTAAGAGCATAGGAAACCAGATACTCTCATACATTTCCGGGAGGAATGTAAGTTAGTAGTCTTTATGACAGGCAATTTTACGTTATCTGTTAAAATTTAAATGCCTATATATTCTTTGACATAGTCGTGTTCCAATAAACAGTCACTGTGTCATTATACTAGCAAACGACTGGAAAACTAAAGGTATTGGAATATTTCTTGAGGGGAGCTCTGGGAAAATAAATATATAAATACATGTATAGAAATAGTCAACTTATTAAATTATGTCATATTAATATATTGGAACAGCATGCAAATGTGACAAAAATTAGATAGCATTTTCTCTCTCCTTCTCTGTTTGCCTCTCCCTCTCCCTCTCTCTCTCTCTCTCCATATATATATATATACACACATAAAATGTAAAATGTATTAATATGGACACTTTAAGAGGCTAAGGTGGGCAGATCACTTGAGGTCAGGAGTTCAAGACCAGCCTGGCCAACATGGTGAAATCCCATCTCTACTAAAAATACAAAAATTAGCCAGGCATGTTGGCACGTGCCTATAATCCCAGCTACTCAGGAGGCTGAGACAGGAGAATTGCTTGAACCCGGGAGATGGAGGTTGCAGTGAGCTGAGATCGCACCACTGCACTCCAGCCTGGGTGACAAAGTGAGACTCCATCTCAAAAAAAGAAAAGAAGAAAAAAAAAAAAATATATATATATATATATATATATAGAGAGAGAGAGAGAGAGAGAGAGAGAGAGAGAGAGAGAGACAGAGAGAGACAGAGAGAAGCAGCAACATGATCAGTAGTAAAGCATCATTTTGCAGTCAAAGTGCCTGGGTTTGAATCCAGGCTCTGTAAGGTATGTACTTGCTGAGTAATCTTCGGCAAGTTAGTCAACCGTCCTCTGCCTCAGTTTCTTTTGCAAACTAGTGAAAATACAGGATTTCATGAGTATTAAAAGAATTAATTTAGGCCGGGTGTGGTGGCTCACACCTGTAATTCCAGCACTTTGGGAGGCTGCAGCAGGTGGATCACTGAGGTCAGGAGTTCGAGACCAGCCTGGTCAACATGGCAAAACCCCGTCTCTACTAAAAATACAAAAATTAGCCGGGCGTGGTAGCACGTCTGTAATCCCAGCTACTCGGGAGGCTGACGCAGGAGAATTGTTTGAACCTGAGAGGTGGAGGTTGCAATGAGTTGAGATCGGGCCTTTGCATTCTAGACTGGGCAACAAGAGTGAAACTCTGTCTCAAAAAGAAAAAAAAGAAAAAGAAAAATTAGCTGGGTATGGTGGTGGGCGCCTGTAATCCTAGCTACTCAGGAGGCTGATGCAGGAGAATCACTTGAATCCAGGAGGTGGAGGTTGCAGTGAGCTGAGATCGCACCACTGCACTCCAGCCTAGGCAACAAGCACGAAACTCGGTTTCAAAAAAAAAAAGGAAAGATTTATGTAAGGCATTTTTAAATATCACAGACACATAATTAGTATTCATTAATTGTTGGAATTAAAAAAAAAAAAAAGGGCCAGACACGGTGGCTCACGCCTATAATCCCAGAACTTTGGGAGGCAGAGGTGGGTGGATCACTAAAGGTCAGGAATTGGAGACCGGCCTGTCCAATACAGTGAAACCCCATCTCTACCGAAAATACAAAAAAATAAATAAATAAAATTAGCTGGGCATGGTGGTGTGTGCCTGTAACTCTAGCTATTTGGGAGGCTGGGGCAGGAGAACTGCTTGAACACGGAAGGTGGAGGCTGCAATGAGCCAAGATGGCACCACTGCACTCCATCCTGGGCGACAGAGGGAGCCTGAATCTTAAAAAAAAAAAAAAAAAAAAAAAAAAAAAAAAGGTTGGGCATGGTGGCTCATGCCTGTAATCCCAGCACTTTGGGAGGCCAAAGCAGGGGGATTGCCTGAGCCCAGGAGATTGAGATCAAATTGGGCAACATGGTAAAACCTATGTAAAAACAAAAATGGTAAGAAAAAAAGAAGAAATAGAAAGGAAGGAAGGAAGGAAGGATGGGAAGGAAAGAGAAAGAGGAAAAGAAAGATGGATGGATGGAAGGAAGAACGGGAGGCAGGGAGGGGAAGGAAGGTCTTTGCAATACATTACTAAGTGATAAAAGCAAGATCCAGAACAGTACAGTACGTCACCTTGTGTATGAACAATAAACTATATAGGCCGGGTGCGGTGGCTCATGCCTGTAATCCCAGCACTTTGGGAGGCCAAGGCGGGTGGATCACCTGAGGTCAAGAGCTAAAGACCAGTCTGGCCAACATGTTGAAAACCCATTTCTACTAAAAATTCAAAAACTTAGCCGGGCATGGTGTTGGGCGCCTGTAATCCCAGCTAGTTGGGAGGCTGAGCAGGAGAATCGCTTGAACCTGGGAGCCTAAGGTTGCAGTGAGCCAAGGTCGTGCCACTGCACTCCAGCCTGGGCAACAAAAGCAAAATTCTGTCTCAAAATAAACAAACAACTATATAAATGTATGTCTGCAAAAGTAGAGACTACCTCTGAGAAGCTAAACAAGAAATGTCTAACACTGAATCCTTTAAAAAAAGACCCTAGAAGCTGTGGGACAGAGAAAGAAATGTACTCTCCTCTTCATATTTTTTTTGAGATGGAGTCTCGCTCTGTCACCAGGGTTCAAGCAACCTCTGCCTCCCAGTTCAAGCAATTCTCCTGTCTCAGCCTCCCGAGTAGCTGGGACTTCTCTGGGAAGCTAAACAAGAAATAGTCTAACACTGAATCCTTTAGAAAAAAAGGCCCTAGAAGCTGTGGGGCAGAGAAAGAAATGTTCTCTCCTCTTCATGTTTTTTTTCCTTTTCCTTTTTTTTTTTTTTTTTTTTTTTTAACACGGAGTCTCGCTCTGTCACCAGGGTTCAAGCAACCTCTGCCTCCCAGGTTCAAGAAATTCTCCTGTCTCAGCCTCTTGAGTAGCTGGGACCACAGGCACCTGCCACCATACCCAGCTAATTTTTGTATTTTCAGTAGAGACAGGGTTTCACCATAGTGGTCAGGCTGGTCTTGAACTCCTGACGTCAGGCGATCCATGCTCCTCAGCCTCCAAAAATGCTGGGATTACAGGCGTGAGCCACGGCACCCAGTCTAATTTCTGTATTTTTAGAAGAGACGGGCATGTGGTGGGTGAGCCAAGATCGTGCCACTGCACTCCAGGCTGGGCGACACAGCAAGACTCCATCTTAAAAAAAAAATGTAAAAATTAGCTGGGTGTGGTGGCGCGCACCTGTAATCCCAGCTACACAGGAGGCTGAGGTAGAAGAATCACTTGAACACAGGAGGCAGACGTTGTAGTGAGCCACAATCATGCCACTGCACTCCAGCCTGGTGACAAGAAGAAGACTCCGTATCCAGAAAAAAAAAGAAAAAAGAAAAAAAGAATCAGTAATAAGCACTTATAAACTCAGGAAAATGTGAATTTCAAACACAAGTATCATGTTCAGTAAAAAAGAGGCAAACCAGGCCGGGCGCAGTGGCTCAAGCCTGTAATCCCAGCACTTTGGGAGGCTGAGACGGGCGAATCACAAGGTCAGGAGATCGAGACCATCCTGGCTAACACGGTGAAACCCCGTCTCTACTAAAGAATACAAAAAACTAGCCAGGCGAGGTGGCGGGCGCCTGTAGTCCCAGCTACTCGGGAGGCTGAGGCAGGAGAATGGTGTAAACCCGGGAGGCGGAGCTTGCAGTGAGCTGAGATCCGGCCACTGCACTCCAGCCCGGGCGACAGACCGAGACTCCGTCTCAAAAAACAAAACAAAAAAAGAGGCAAACCAATTCAATTTTTTAATAAATTGTGTTTCTTTCCAGAATTACCATAGTGATCAATTTTTCTTGGATCTTGCAGCCTCCTCTGGTCTTTATTGTGATCCACTTTTGTAACTCTTACTTTTTGCCTTTCTTCCATTTATCTTTTCATGACCTCACAGATAGCTTCCTCTATTTACAGTAAACCACGTTTTGACAGAATATTCTTATGTGTCTTTCTTTTCCAAAGCTCTTACTATGTTTATCAAAATTTTTATTTATATTAGGTGACAAATCAGCATTTGATTTCAGTCAACATCTTAACACATGTTTAAAACACAAATTTTTGCGGATGTTGCATATATATGTATATACACAAACACAAATTATCTTCTCAAGGTATATAAAAGCTATTCTTGTATTTGAAGAACACAATCATATATTTCAAAAATAATATTACTGCAAGCATACTTAAAAATCACACACAAAGTGTGATTTAAAATGAATTTTCTATATAAGCTCCTGAGTCAGTCTGAGCCCCTGTCACTTACTGGCTATGTTACTTTGCTTAAGTTATATAATATAACCTCCCTGAACCTCAGTTTCCTCATCTGTAAACCCATGCTAATAACAGGATCAAACATTGGGATATTATTAAAGAGTAAATGAGGTAAAAGACATTTCAAACAATGTCAGATTCATAGTAAGTGCTTAAAAATATATATTAACAGCCAGGCACGGTGGATCATGCCTGTAATCCCAGCACTTTGGAAGTCCGAGGTGGGTGGATCACAAGGTCAGGAGTTCGAGGCCAGCCTGACCAACATGGTGAAATACCGTCTCTACTGAGAAAAAAAAAAAAAAAATTAGCTGGGCGTGGTGGTGGGTGCCTGTAATCCCAGCTACTCAGAAAGCTGAGGCAGGAGAATCACCTGAACCCAGGAGGCGGAGGCTGCAGTGAGCCAATACTGCACCACCGCACTCCAGCCTGGGCAACAGAGTGAGACACCATCTCAAAATAAATAAATATTAACAATGTTATCATGACATTACTAATACAATTAATATTATAAAATATAAGTTACTATAATACAAAGTAGTAAAAGCACAAAAAGTGAAAGACTAGTTGGCAATGAGTTGTCTATGAAGTAAGTGCTATGGCTAATTTTTGGCCGGGCAAGGTTGCTGACACCTGTAATACCACCACTTTGGGAGGCTGAGGTGGGAGGATCACTTGAGCCCAGGAGTTCAAGACCAGCCTAAGCAACATGGCAAAACCCTGTCTCTACAACAAACAAACAAACAAACAAAATTATCTGTCCATGGCAGTGTGTGCCTGTGGTCCCAGCTACTTGGGAGGCTGAGGTGGGAGGATCACTTAAGCCTGGGAGGTTGAGGCTGCAGTGAACCAGAATTGTGCCACTGCACTCCAGTCTGGGCGACAGAATGAGACCCTGTCTCAAAAAGATAAAAAAAGATTAATTTTTAAAAAATGAAACTAATCTAAAACCTTATGATTAAACAAAGTATACAATTAGAACTGATTACATTCCATATTATTTAAAAATTTAATTCAAGTCAGAGCTCTAAAAATTAAGAAATTTTATTTTTGAAAAGAACATGCAAACATAAATGGAAAAGGAATGTCATATTGTTTATCTTATTCTTCAAAGGACTATTTATTGTCTTTATATCAGATGCTCCTTTTTTTCTTAATTTGTTTTCCAATTCGGGCTACAAAAAATCCCAATGAATAATATGAGAGCAATAATCATTATCCTACGCAATGGATCTCAAGTTATTTAATCCTTGGAAAAAGGTCATAACATTTTCTATTATCTATCACCATAAAATATATACAGAAAACTCTTTAAGTAACTACTTGGAGCTACACTATTCCAACCTCTCCTTTGTCTTATAACAGTACCTTAAAAAAATTCAGGTGGGGCGCAATGACTTACATCTGTAATCCCAGCACTTTGGGAGGCTGAGGGGGGTGGATCACGAGGTCAACAGATTGAGACCATCCTGGCCAACATGGTGAAACCCCATCTCTACTAAAAATACAAAAATTAGCTGGGGGTGGTGGTGTGCTCCTGTAGTCCCAGCTACTCAGGAGGCTGAGTCAGGAGAATTGCTTGAATCCAGGAGGCAGAGTTTGCAGTTAGCTGAGATCACGACCCTGCACTCCAGCCTGGGCGACAAAGAGAGATTTCGTCTTCAAAAAAAAAAATCAAAGACTGGAATTTCAAAGAAGCTGAGACAACAATCTTGAAGAAATACAACTCCTCACTTATCTAATGGATCAGAATCGCTGGGAAACTTACCCTGGGAAATGTAGAAATCTGCATTTTTAAACAACCCCCAAGTTTGTACACTTGTCTTTGTTTATCTCTGAGATAGGGTCTTGCCCTGTCACCCAGGCTGGAATGCAGCGGTGGAATCACAGCTCACTGCAGCCTCAGCCTCCCAGGCTCAAGTGATGCTCCCACCTCAGCCTCCCTAGTAGCTAGAACTACAGGCATATGCCACCATGCCCAGCTAATTTTAGCTAGAACTATAGGCATATGCCACCATGCCCAGCTAATTTTTGATTTTTTTTTTTTTTTTTTTTTTTGCAGAGACAGGGTCTCACTATATTGCCCAGGCTGGTCTCCAACTCCTGGGCTCAAGGGATCCTCCCGCCTTAGCCTCCCAAAGTGCTAGGATTACAGGGGTGAACCACTACACCTGGTCATGTACTGCCATTTTAAGTGTAAGTGAGGAATAATGAAACAGAAAGGGTTAATTGAAAACGTTCTGGGTGGTGAATCTTGAGCAAATTTCAATGAGGGGAGAAACATTAAGTAGTAGGGAGGAGTGAAGCAGTAAAGCCAAGACAAAGGAATGGTATATGTAAGATAACTCAGTTTCGAAAGATGTTTCAGCATCCTAGGCATATATAAGTAACCATACCTGTACCAAATAAGCAGCTGAGGCACAGCAGATAGGCAAGACTGCCAACCAAAACTTCTTAGAAAAACACCAGGCTTTCATTGTTTAATTCTTCCCCCAGTTTCTAGGGGAAAGGCTTTCTATGTAAGCCTCCAATGCAGTACAATACTAATTGACAGAGCAGAGGACCCAAACAACTGAAGCAAAGGAAGGTACTTTTGTTTTCAATAGATAACAAGGATCTTAAAAAAAAGGAAAAGGGGCCGAGCAAGGTGGCACTTTGGAACTTGAGCCCAGGAGTTCGAGACCAGCCTAGGCAATATAGTGAGACACCAGAGTCTTAGGGGAAAAAAAGGAAAAAGGTTAAAAAGCCATCTTGTTTTTTGTACTGGATTATTACAAACATTTATAAACACAGAAGTTTCATATAAGGGAGGCTTAGGCCAGGTGCGGTGGCTCACGCCTGTAATCCCAGCACTTTGGGAGGCCAAGGCGGGTGGATCACCTGATGTCAGGAGTACAAGACCAGCCTGGACAAGACGGTGAAACCCTGTCTCTACTAAAAATCCTAAAAAAATTAGCCAGCATTGTGGTGGGCGCCCGTAATCCCAGCTACTCCGGAGGCTGAGGCAGAGAATTGCTTGAACCCGGGAGGCGGAAGTTGCAGTGAGCCAAGACTACACCACTGCACTCCAGCCTGGGCGATAGAGCAAGACTTCGTCAGGAAGCTTTCTTTCAGAACAGCTAACCAAAAAATTATGCAAATTTAGAGTGAAAAAATGTAAAACAAGAAATTTAAAGCATTACAAGATTAATTTTAATGTAACTGGTCAGTTTGCACATCTGTAAAATGAGAGTTTGAAACTAGGTGATTTCTAACATCCAGTCTGCTTCAAAGTCTAAAATTCTATGATACTCAAATTCCTTAAACTTTGAATTAAATAAACTAGGTTGTTTAAAAACTAAAATCTAAGCTTATTCTGATAATTCAAATAACTCTGAAATGTTAGGATATCAATATCCCATAAACGATTCAGCAGTATTGTTTTCAGACTTCCCGTTAGTATGTGTCCAGAACAAATAAAGAGCAAAAATAGCTATTTTCTCTTACTTTGACTGCTAATACTAATAGCATACAAAATAGCTACTCACTGAGAAGGCATCATAAAAGGCTCTATTGTTACAGAATCCTAAAAGTCTCATGAAAATAAGAGAAACATCATCAGCTAACATCATCAGGCCAAACACAGCTCACTGAAAATTTTAAATTCGTCAATGCTTAGATTAAATGAAAAATTCGAGATATTTATCTATCACGCAAAACAGGTTAGCACTGCTTCACAATCTGAACGTCACCGTATAGCTCCTTTGGTTAAACAGAAAAAAACTTCCCATGGTACTCTTTCCCATGGTACTCTTTCCTCCTAATTCTGCCATTCTTACTATGCACAATGCGTATTTTCCATGTACTGTAAGAGAGATACACTACACAGAATTATCCATGGGGACAAAATTTTATCTACACTGAAATTTAATGTGGGATAAGTAAGCTTACCATAATGCAGTTTTACACAGAATGTGTATTTCTCAATGTAAAATGATTTTGTGAAGTAAAGGGGAAAAATAGAGGAAGTTTGTTTCCTTAGAGTCTCCATAATTACGCACTTTATTCTTAAAATAAGGGACTGGTCTGCAGGATTAACAAATCTTACAATTCAAAGACAGATAAACATTGGAAGGACAAAAGAAGTAAGCAAAATAAAAACGATTACCATTAAAAACTCTTCCCTTGGCAGTTTTCAGAGGATTAAAAAAAAAAAAAACTCTTCCTGATTGTCAGGCTGAACCTGCTGTCACATTTACCATTTTTATAAACCAACTAGTCTGATCAAGAGCCCTATCTTTAAGAATAACTTCTAAACCATGCACTTTTAGAGTTAATGAGGTAGTAAAACTATAGTATTACAGTTGTAGCTCAACAACTGTTAGATACTACAGATCAGTGATCCAGAAGATAATTAAACTTTATCAGCAAAGTAGCAACCACACCCCTTAAAAACAGAACCCACACTGTGCTCCATTAACTTCCATAAAGGGAATTTCGCTGAAAATCGATTACTTCATTGCTTGAAACTAGCACGTTTGTTTTGGAATTACAGTAAGGTTTTGTAAACACTGTCTCACGGTAAAGCTAATGACTTTACCTCTTTCTGAAACAATCAGTTTCAGGGAAGGCACCATATATTACGGTGAAACTGGGTCTTAGTTTACACAGCGATTAATTATTTAAAAAATTCACTTCCACTGTGCATTGCAAGAATTAAAGCCGTTTTAAAAACTCAACCAAAGCCCAATGACAATATATTACTCTAGAAAAAGTGTGTCCTTTGGGTTCTAAGAAAGGCATTAAATGGGAATTTAATATTAAAATATAATTCAATGGCTAAGTCTCTAGTTTCCCCCAATCACTTAATTTTTCAAAACCCAGAAAGGGCCTGTTTGAGGGTATTGTGAAAACCTGTGGCAAGAGAGGCTTTGGAGGGGAACGGCCGAATTAAAATAAACGCAGAGAGCAAAGAGAACTCCGAGTTCTTTGAACTCCCCCAGGCTGAACAGGACGAGAGGGAACCTTACCTGCCAGCGGCCATAGGTGAGGAGGACCATAGAAATGGGGATGGCGGTGCCGGACATGGCATGGGTGGAGGGCATGCTGTACTCGGAGTTGTAGAAGACCTCCAACTTGACCACGGGCGGCGAGGCGGGCCGCGGCCAGCGGATGATGTCCTTGGTGCACTGGCCCAGGTACATGACCAGCACCCAGATGACCACGAGCCTCCGGCCCACCAGAGGGTCCAGGTTCCAGATCCAAAAGGGGAAGAACAGGATGTAGAAGAGTTCGTTGCCCAGCTCCGTGCCGAAGCAGAACAGGCAGTAGAGCGGCCAGTTGCTCACGCGGGCCAACTGGCCCTCCTCGCCCGTCAGCGAGTTGCGGCGCAGGGCGCCCGCGCGCCGCGGCGAGGCCGGGCCCAGCTCGGCCGCCAACCCGTTCCGCACGCCGTTGGGGGCGCCGCCGCCGTCCGGCTTGGCGGGGCACTGATTGCGGTCGCTCCCGGGCGGCTGGGGTCCTCCGGGCGCCCCCGGCGGCCGCCCTCGCAGTCGAGGGTCTCCGGCGAGGGGCGCCTCCGCCTTCTCATCCTCCCTTGGATCTGCCGAGCGGCGCGGCGGCGCTTCCACCCCGCACAGCCGCTGGAAACGGGCCACTTTCTGCGGGTCCTGCAGACGGCCAACCAGCTGGGCCAGGCGCTGCCTCAGAGACATGATAACGGAACCCCCGAGAAGGCTGGCCGGCCCCCGGCGCAGCCCCGAACTGTCCCCGCGCTCTCGGCCAGCAGCAGCTGAACCCGCACCGCGCTCTATCCTCCGGAGTGCGCCGGGTGACGGCGCCACAGGCCGCTGCAGCCGCCGCGCGCCCTCGCGCGCCCCTCCCTCTCCGCGCGCGCGCCGCGCCGCGCCCCGCCCCGCCCCGCCCCCACCCGGGCTCCCTGAGGGGCCGGGCTGCGCTGTTCAGACCAGAGCGCATCCGGCGGCTGCTTGGCGTTGAGGATCCGCAGGCGGCCGCTTTGAGGTCCCTGGTAATAACCACCAGCAGGCGTCGCGGCGCTAGTCTGGTGGGACGCGGCGTGTTTCCCTGCTCTACCTTCAGCCCTTCTTCCACGCTGGCTAGTGTCGCCGGATTCCCTCAGCCAGACGTTGACTTGAAGAGGCCACGATCCTGGTGCCAGCTTGTGCAATGCCTGTGACCAAGCAGCCGGACATTCTGCTGGCACAGAACCAAATGGTGAATGATCAATGAAGGCGAAGCAACCACGATGAGTCCGGAATCATTCGACTCAAGTAATAAGTAATTACAGAGCTGTCCCAGGCGACTGATGTTCGGAAAACCACGTGCCAATTGACCAGTGTTGGCAAGACTACATGTAGATCCCAAGACAGGGCCAGGTGATATTAACAGGTGTGGTCTGCAAAAGAAAACCCAGCCACCTACAAATTCAAAATACTGTGTCATTTATCAAATATTATGGTATATGTTAAGGGAGCACAGGTGTTCTTAAGTGTAAAATTTCCTTTTCATAGATTCTAATACCTAGAGGGCTTGCACAGAATAAATGTAGAGAATGAATACAGTATATAGATTTTTAAGTTTGATAACGTTAATTTAAACGCTTAACTTCCCTGTCTCACAAGTTACCAACTTGACTTCTAGCTAGAGCAGTTTATAAGGTCTCTGGACTCCTCAAGTCAGGTGAATGTCTTTTATGTATATCCGGAGAGAGAGAGATGAGACAGTCTCGCTATATTGCCCAGGCTGGTCTCCAACTCCTGGGCTGAAGTGATTCTCCTGCCTTGGCCTCCCAAAGTGCTGGGTTTACAGGTGTGAGCCACCACACCCGGCCATGGTCAGGTGAATGTCTGTAATTAAAGGATGTGAACTACTTCCAACAAACAGGCTTGAAATTGCCCCATGCCTTTAAGACACCAGAAATGTTTTCCTTCAGGCGTGGTAGTTAACGCCTGTAATCCCAACACATTGGGAGGTCGAGGAGGGAGGATGGCTTGAGTCCAGGAGTATGACAACAGCCTGGGCAACGTAGGGAGACCCCACCTCTACAAAAAATGAACAAAATTAGCCGGGCAGGGCTGGGCGCAGTGGCTCACGCCTGTAATCCCAACACTTTGCAAGGCCGAGGCAGGCGGATCACCTGAGGTTGGGAGTTAAAGACCAGCCTGACCAACATGGAGAAACCCCCTCTCTACTGAAAATACAAAATTAGCCGGGCGGGGTGGCGCATGCCTGTAATCCCAGCTACTCGGGAGGCTGAGGCAGGAGAATTGCTTGAGCTCTGGAGGCGGAAGTTGTGAGCCGAGATCGCGCCATTGCACTCCAACCTGGGCAACAAGAGTGAAACTCTATCTCAAAAAAAAAAACAAAAGCCAGACATGGTGGCCCACACCTGTAGTCCCAGATAACTGGGGGACTGAGGCAGGAGGATTGTTTGAGCCCGGGAGGTCAAGGCTGCAGTGAGGCCTGATTGTGCCATTGCATTCCAGCCTGGGTAACAGAGTGAGACCCTATCTCAAAAAAAAAAAAAAAAAAGAAAAGAAATATTTTCATTTCCCAGGGACAGGTACTCTCCTCCTCCCACTCCACTTGCTAGGCTGTGGCCATAGAAATAGGAATAAATCATCACCCATGCTCTCAAGTTGTTCACAATATAAAAGGGAGATAAAGACAGGACTACTTCTAGAGTACGAAGCAGATGGCAAGTGTAAAACAGAGACATAAACAGCATGCCTTGGAAAGGAGAAGGACAAGTTTGACTAGGAACGGAAGAAAGGTGTTAGAAGGTGATCCTGTTGAGCTGGATTGTTTTACAGAGCAAAATATGAATAGGTGAAGAAGCCCATTTTGGGAAGAGAAAGTGAAAGAAGATAGTGATAGGCAAAAATGTATTTGGTAAACAATAGTCCATAGAGACCAGGTGCAGTGGCTCACTCCTTTGATCCCAGCACTTTGGGAAACTGAGGTGAGAGGATCACTTGAGGTCAGTGGTTTGACACCAGCCTAGGCAACATGGCAAGACCCTATCTCTACAAAAATATTTTCTAAAAAATTAGTAGGGGCCTGGTGCAGTGGTTCATACCTGTAATCCCAGCACTTTGGGAGGCCAAGGCTGGTGGATCACTTGAGGTCAGGAGTTTGAGACCAGCCTGGCCAACATGGTGAAATCCCATCTCTATTAAAACTACAAAAATTAGCCAGGCATGGTGGCAGGCGCCTGTAATCCCAGCTACACAGGAGGCTGAGGCAGGAGAATTGCTTGAACCTGGGAGGTGGCAGTTGCAGTGAGCCAAGATTGTGCCACTGCACTCCAGCCTGGGCAATAGAGCTAGACTCAATCTCAAAAATAAAGAAAAATAAAAAAATTAGCTGAGTGTGATGGCACATGCCTATAGTCCTTGCTACTCTTAAGGCTGAGGTGGAAAGATTGCTTGAGCCCAGGAGTTAGAGGTTACAGTGAGCTACAATTTGTACCACTGCACTCCAGCCTGAACAGCAGAGTAAGACCTTGTCTCAAACAGTAAAAATTTAAAAATGAAAAAAAAAAAAGTAGCTTATAGCATAGAGTAGCAAGGGTGATTGGAAGTGGGATTACAAAGGGAGGATAGTATTAATTTGTAAATCCTTGAATACCAAAGTGATTTAATTTTGTAGACAGTGGGAGCCATGGAAGGCTTTTAGGCTAGGGAGTGACACCATTAGAACTGTGTTTTAGAAGGATAACTGGGAAAGAAATCAAGACGAATTGTCAGAGGTCAGAGAGTGAAGGCTAGGTAAATAATTAGAAGATTATTGTAGTCATCAGGTGAGAAATAATGAGAGCCTGAACTAGGACCTTGGTCCTGGGGGGTTGGAAGGGAGGGGATAGATTTGAATGAGATTTTGGAACTAGGAAAAAATTAAAATGTTTCATTTGAATTCATAGGACTACAGGAGGCAAATATTAGTCCATTCCTGGTTGGAACAAACTTGTGTCTAATTTTTTTTGTTTTGAGACAGAGTCTTGCTCTGTCACCAGGCTGGAGCACAGTGGTGCGATCTCAGCTCCCGGCAACCTCTGCCTCCTGGGTTCAAGCGATTCTCCTGCCTCAGCCTCCTGAGTAGCTGGGACTACAGGCGCCCGCCACTACGCCCAGCTAATTTTTTGTATTTTTAGTAGAGACAGGGTTTCACTGTGTTAGCCAGGATGGTCTCAATCTCCTGACCTCGTGATCTGCCTGCCTCAGCCTCCCAAAGTGCTGGGATTACAGGCATGAGTCACCGAGCCCGGCCAACCCTTGTATCTAATATTGAAGCATTAGCAATGTAGTGAAGGATAGAAAACATGAGAAAAATATACAAACATATTAAAAGAAGGTGTAAAGCCAGGTATACTAAACAGCTCTGGAAAATGAGACAAAGTAATCACTCCGTGGAGTAAGCAGAGAGGTGGCATTGGATTCTCTATGAATGGTTCTGTGAAACAGATGATTCGTTGGCATTTGAAGACAAGGAGCATCTTGGTTTATAGAGAGAAGGGGAGAACAGCGTCAGGCTGAGGGATTGTGTATGTGCTTTTCTGTCAAAATAATTTGTTTACAAGGGAATTATTCAGATTCATCTGAAGAATTTCCTATTCTAGGGACTGTTTATCCCAGAGATGGCAGAGAAAGAGGAAAGTATGTAAAACAAAGTAGAGGTGATCATTATATCACATGGCTGATTTATGAGTCCTTTAGCACTGGTATATTTTGTCAGAATGCAATATTCTCTTTAACAGTAGTGGGAACAAAGATGATAGAGAAATGGAAATTTGACCTATAACTGCACTAAACAGGAAAAATAATACAAGCTGACAGAACTTGAAGGAGCTGACACTGGTGCAATACATCATTGTTAATGAGCGGGACATGGTCTTACCTATATACCAAAGAGCCATGGTATAAAGAATAGTAGTTTGGGTGGTTTCTATCCATATTCCCTCTGAAATTTTTCTAATAGAATACCTTAAAATTTAGTTGAAATTTAACTATAGGCCAAGCACCGTGGGTCATGCCTGTAATCCCAAAATTTTGGGAGGCCAAGGCAGGAGGATTGCTTGAGGCCAGGAGGTCAAGACCAGCCTGGGCAATGTGGTGAGACCCTGCCTCTAAGAAAAAGAAAAAAGTAAAAAGAAAACAAAAAAAATTAACTATATTAAAATATTCAAATATAAACATTCTATGGCAAGTATTTTTATCACAAAGCATAACATTTTAATTTTTTAAATTTTTGTTTATTTTCTCCATTCTCTCAGAATGTGAATAAACATTTTTTTTAAGAAAAAATATTGCTGCCAAGTAGGGATGTACTACCTGGGTATGATTCAGTGTCTTTCCTGCAAAAGCCAAATAAAGATATCCCATGATATGAGAACTGTGTCATATCCATGCTTCATAATTAACATGTTGATTTTCTTATATCCTTCTCTGTGCTTGAGTTTATTTTTATTTTTATTTTTATTTGAGATGGAGTCTTGCTCTTTCGCCCAGGCTGGAGTGCAGCAGTGTGATCTTGGCTCACTGCAAACTCCACCTCCTGGTTTCAAGCAATTCTCCTGCATCAGCCTCCCAAGTAGCTGGGATTACAGGAATGTGCCACCACACCCAGCTAATTTTTGTATTTTTAGTGGAGACGCGGTTTTTGCCATGTTGGCCAGGCTGGTCTTGAACTCCTGACCTCGTGATCCACCTGCCTCAGCCTCCCAAAGTACTGGGATTATAGGTGTGAGCCACCTCGCCTAGCCCTCAGTTTAATTTTATACATTAGTAAAATTTTTTTGACATAGATATTCTATAAAGGTAAAATGTTGCTGTCATTTCTAATGTAACTTTCATAAAAGTAGTAAGGAAACAATATGCAGTCTTAGCTAACTTGGACATTTTACCTTCCATAGGCAAATTAAATTTGTACCTTATTATGTTGGATTGAGATAAATCACTGATTCAACTACTTTTACAATGAGGTCAAAGAACTTTATCTTTAGAAATATACATTCTAAGTAATCTATGTTTACAACTATTTTACTTAACAAAATTATAATATTCATTTTAAACTGAATATTTATTGTCATTAACTTGTTTTCTTTTGCCTATCTGGAACCTAATTTAATTTTTTATTATTAAATGATAAAATGTATATATTGCAAACTATTTGCCATAAATTGTTAATATTATAGTTTTTTTTTTTTCTTTGAGACAGTCTCGCTCTGTCACCAGGTTGGAGTGCAGTAGTGCAATCTTGGCTCACTGCAGTCTCCACCTCCCGGGTTCAAGCGATTCTCCTGCCTTAGCTTCCCAAGTAGCTGGGATTACAGGCATGTGCCACCATGCCCAGCTAATTTTTGTATTTTTAGTAGAGACGGGGTTTCACTATGTTGACCAGGATGGTCTCGATCTCCTGACCTCATGATCTACCCACCTTGGCCTTCCAAAGTGGTGGGATTACAGGCATCGTGCCCGGCCCATTATAGAATTGTTTTATTTTTATTTTTTTAGGGACCAGGTCTCACTATGTTGCCCAGGCTAGTCTTGAACTCCTGGCCTTAAGCAATCCTGCCTCACCCTCCCAAGTAACTGGGATTATAGGTGCAAGCCATAGCACTAGGCTATTACTAGAATATTTGTGATATGTTGATATCAGTAATAGTACATTATGGGCATCAATAAATATTCATTATGAATAAGTTATTTTTGAAAAATTAAACCTATGTTAATTAAATTCTTTATATATACACCTAATGATTTTATCCTGCATCTTTGGTTAGTTTTATTATATTTCTCAAAAATAGGATTTCCTCTGAATTCTCAAAAATCTCTGTGATAGCACAAATGTAAATAAAATGTGTGATGTATATTAATAAAATTTTATCATTAATGGATAATGAGTTTTCTATCTTCTAAGGTTTCTATGCCTCAACGTTTAAATCACCTTCTCCCAAGGTAAAATTCTAAGGGAAAGTACCTTACACAGAAATGGTCCAAAAGTATCCCAGGCAAAAAGCAAAAATAGAACAAAATAAATGAATGATAATAAATGGCCCCATCACCCGCTTTATTTCTAGCCCACATAGGCTGAGCTGACCGTGGAATTCTTCCTTACCATAGAGACCATTTATATTGTTTTCCTTTACCCAAACTCTAATTTTTTTTAAGAAAATTACTCCCTAAGACATTTTTCCTCTTTCCTTGTTAACAATTCTCTTCTCAGTCCTATTTTTCTTGTTCTTAAAATCTGACTGGGCCGGGCATGGTGACTCACACCTGTAATTCCAGCACTTTGGGAGGCCAAGGACGGCGGATCACCTGAGGTCAGGAGTTCGAGACCAGCCTGACCAACATGGAGAAACCCCCGTCTCTACTAAAAATACAAAATTAGCCGGATGTGGTGCCGTATGCCTGTAATCCCAGCTACTTGGGAGACTGGGGCAGGAGAATGGCTTGAACCCGGGAGAGGGAGGTTTCGGTGAGCCGAGATCGCTCCATTGCACTCCAGCTGACCCATCTGACTTCCGGTCCGTGCTGAGCTCACTCAAACTGCAGCCATGTCTGGGGACGACATGATTTTTGATCCTACTAAGAGTAAGAAGGAAAAGAAGAAGGCTTTTATGTTAGATGAGGAAGGGGATACCCAAACAGAGGAAACTCAGCCTTCAGAAACAAAAGAAGTGGAGCCAGAGCCAACTGAGGACAAAGACTTGGAAGCTGATGAAGAGGACAATAGGAAAAAATATGCTTCTGATGATCTAGATGACTTGAACTTCTTTAATCAAAAGAAAAAGAAGAAAAAAACTGAAAAGATATTTGATATTGATGAAGCTGAAGGTGTAAAGGATCTTCAGATTGAAAGTAGTGTTCAAGAATCAGCTGAACCAGAGGATGACCTTGACATTATGTTTGGCAACAAAAAGAAGAAAAAGAAGGTCAAGTTCCCAGATAAGGATGAAATACTAGAGAAAGGTGAGACTCTGGAAGATGAAGACAGCAAAAAAGATGATGGTGTGTCATTCAGTAATCAGGCCCTGCTTGGGCAGGCTCAAAAAGAGACTACACATATGAGGAGCTACTGAATTGAGTGTTCAACATCCTGAGGGAAAAGAATCTAGATATGGTTGCCAGGGAAAAAAGGAAATCTGTCATGAAACCTCCACAGGTCGTCTGAGTAGGAACCAAGAAAACTTATTTTGTCAACTTAACAGATATCTGTTAACTATTACATCATCGGCCCAAACATCTTGCATTTTCGTTGGCTGAATTGGGTACAAGTGATTCTATAGATGGTAATAACCAACTTGTAATCAAAAAAGATTCCAACAGAAATAGAGAAAATGTCTTGAGAAGCTATAACAAGGAATATGTCACTTGTCACACATGCCAATCACCAGACGCAATCCTGCAGAAGGACAGGCGACTCTATTTCCCACAGCGTGAAACTTGTCATTCTAGATGTTCTGTTGCCAGTATCAAAACCGGCTTCCAGGCTGTCACTGGCAAGTGAGCACAGCTCTGTGCCAAAGCTAACTAATTTGCTAATCACTGATTTTGCAAAGCGTGTTGTGGAGATGTGGCTGGACAGGTTTGCCATTACAGTGGATATACTGTTGTATTAAAAATAAGACAAAAAAGCTGCCAAGTTGTTTGGTGAGTGGTTGGTTGGTCTGAAATCCTTGCAAGATGCTGATGCTCAAGCTGTTGACATACTCATTGCCTACTTAGTAACTATCAGAGAAAAGTGATATGGGGTAAGGAGGTGCTTTTTAAAAATCATTCATAGACTTCTGTAAAATGCAAGGTAAATTAAAGTTATTATAACAGTGAAAAAAAATCTGATTGATGCCTTTTTTCCCCCCAACAATGATTGGAAATATAGATGTCTTACTGGTTCAAAAGATTTTTTTTTTAAGTTCAGGTCTTGAAATCTCCAGTCACATCTGCACATTCACCATTTAGACATCTTAGTAGGTGTTAGTTTGCCCCTAATATTTTGATGTTTATAATAATGAATATACTAGAGTAAATTCTCAATCAGAATGGAATATTCTAAGTGTTACAACTCTTTTAGAATTTGCCCATCAGACTTTACGGTGCTTACCAGAAAGCTCCCCCGGCCACCCTGCAAAAAAAAGAGAATGGAATATTCTAGTTAATTAAATTTTCTGAAGAATGTAAACTTTTAATAAACTTTAGTCCTTGGTGAAAATCATTATAAAATGTATTTAATATATTTTTGAATACCTATTTTTGTAAGTATACTATCATTTACAGGTGTTTTGCATATTTTTTGTTTTGTTTGTTTGTTTGTTTATTTATTTGTATAGAGAGAGGATTTCACCATGTTGCCCAGGCTGGTCTCCAACTTCTGAGCTCAAGCCATCCACCGGCCTCTGCCTCCCCAAGTGGTGGGATTATAGGCGTGAGCCACCAAACACGACCCATCTTAACCTTTTTAACAACCTATCATTTTTGTGTGTAGATATTTGAGGACTTTCATGACTTTTAAGATCAAGATGAGAAACAGACTCAAATATTTGTGGAGCTGGAAGGGGCTTAGAGGTCATCTTCTTAATTTCCTCATTTTATGAGAGTCACTCAGTTTATTAATGTGGTATTTGCTGACTGTGCTAGGTTCTTGGAGATGCAGTGTTAATAAGATATAGCTCCTGCTTTCAAGATGCTTGTGTCAAATAGTCTTTGAGAGTGCTATCCTTCTAGGTTCCAGATTAGACCACGTGTTGTCTTTTTAGCTTTCCTTCTCTGAATTCCCTCACCCATTCTTCATTCCCACTGCTACCACCCTAACCTAAATTCAGTTAAGACAAGGAAGGAGTATTCTAGGAAGTGATTCAAGATTTCTTTGTTATAAAGTGAGATTTCAGAAGTCATAGTTGAATCTGTACAAGAAACCTATAATGGCTGCTTCAAATAAAACGAATTCTATGTTTAGCTTTTTGGTCCATCATAATCACTTCCTACCCTAGCAATTCATGCTTATTTCCTATGGGAACAAGGACTCAGCCTTGTCCTCCAATCAGACTTGTCTTTTCATTCATAGACTACCTACATCACTAACTCAAGGCTTCTTTCCCCTACCTGGAACAATGGCTTTCTATCCTACCTAACTATATCATCCCCTGTATTTAAGGTTTATATCTTTCATATAATACCGAAGAAAATTGGCACCTGTGATGATCTTGCTAGAACTCTGTGGAATACATTCCTCTGGGTAACCACAGATTGGGTTCCCACCCTCTGCTGGGCCAGGGAGTGGGTTCCCTGAGATTTTTGTACTTTCAGACAGTGAGAGATTGGGGTGGTTTCTCTCTAATGGTTAAAACTTTTAAGTCTAAACTTAGAAACATAGTAGACATATGTCCTACCTTCAGAGAAAGCTGGTTAGTGGTGAGAGAAAGTGAAACTGCCATACCAAAAGCAACAGATACAAGACTTGGAAAGACTCCTAACAAGGTTCGGGCCCCTTGTTTCATCTCTGCAGCCCTGCCTTTTGTTTGTTTGTTTTTTGTTTTGTTTTGTTTTTGAGACAGGGTCTCGCTCTGTCACACAGGCTGGAGTGCAGTGGCTTGATCATGGCTCACTGTAGCATCAACCTTCCAGGCTCAATGGATCCTCCCGTTAGGCACGCACCACCATACCCAGCTAAGTTTTGTATTTTTCATAGAGATGGGGTTTCATCATATTGCCCAAGCTGGTCTCAAACTCCTGGGCAAGCGCTGGAATTACAGCCTTCCTACCTCAGCCTCCTCAGGTGCTGGAATGACAGACGTTAGCTACCATGCCCAGGCTAGCCCTGCCTTTTTGAGACGGAGTCTGACTCTGTTGCCTAGGTTGGAGTGCAGTGGTGTGATCTCAGCTCACTGCAACCTCCACCTCATGGGTTCAAGTGATTCTCCTGCCTCAGTTTCCCAAGTAACTGGGATTACAGGGGCCCATCACCATACCTGGCTAATTTTTGTGTTTTTAGTAGAGACTGGGTTTCTCCATGTTGGCCAGGCTGGTCTTGAACTCCTGACCTCAGGTGATCCACCCGCCTCGGCCTCCGAAAGTGCTGGGATTACAGGCGTGAGCCGCCACACTGGCAGCCCTGCCTTTCTTGACACCTGATTGTTCAATTCCTCCTTGGATTTCATGAGCCCATAAACCCCCTCTTGACTTAGATTTGTTTGAGTTGAGTTTCTGTTATTTTCTTTTCTTTTCTCTCTTTTTTTTTTTTTTTTTAGACGGAGTCTCGGTCTGTCACCCAGGCTGGAGCACGATGGTGTGATCTCGGCTTAGGCTCACCGCAATCTCCGCCTCCCGGGCTCAAGCAATTCTCCTGCCTCAGCCTCCCGAGTAGCTAGGATTACACAGGTACATGCCACCATGCCCAGCTAATTTTGTATTTTTAGTAGAGATGGGGTTTCTCCATGTTGGTCACACTGGTCTTGAACTCCGACTTCTGGTGATTGGCCCGCCTTGGCCTCCCAAAGTGCTGGGAATACAAGCATGAGCCGCTGTGCCCGGCTGAGTTTCTGTTATTTTCTAATAAAATATAATCACAGAAGTGGTTAGAGGCAGAATTAGAACCAGAAGCCAGATCTGATTGTCAGTGTACAGTGTTGTCAAAAACCAGTACTGCTGTGTGTGTGTGTGTGACGGGGTCTCTCTCACTCTCTCACCCAGGCTGGAGTGCAGTGGTGCTATCTCAGTCCACTGCAACCTCCGCCTCCCAGGTTCAAGCGATTCTCCCACCTCAGCCTCCCAAGTAGCTGGGACCACAGGCACCTGCCACCACTCCTGGCTGATTTTTTGTGTTTTTTGGTAGAGACAGGATTTCACCATGTTGCCTAGGCTGGTCTCAAACTCTTGTCTTAGGTGATCCACTGGCCTCAGCCTCCCAAAGTACTGAGATTACAGGTTTCAGCCATGGTGCCTGGCCAATACTGCTGTTTCTCAGAGGCAAGGGCCCGTCCTGATCTTCTAATTTTAAAAAAGTTTTTACTAACATAGTGCTGGGAGCAAAACAGACACTGATGGGTTATACTACAAGTATATACAGTAGACTGTTATGGAGCAAACACTATCTTGAATCAGAAAAGCTAGGTTTGTGGTCAGACATGGTGGCTCACACCTGTAATCCCAGCTACTCAGGAGGCTGAGGCAGGACAATCACTTGAACCCAGGAGACAGAGGTTGCAGTGAGCTGAGAGCATGCCACTGCACCTCATTCCTGTTTGATCTTAGGCAAATAAATCATGTACAGCCTCACAGGTATTATATAATTCCTCACTGCAAAATGGGGAGAATAGTCCTCTCTGCCTTGTAGGATTATGGAAAAAGGCTAAAATGACATTCTTTATGTTAAAACTTCTTAGACTATAATGTGAATTAACAGGCACACACATATAATCATAGTAGTTGTAGGAAATTGGACTGAGAGTACGCTAAGAACAGAATATACCTTGGAAACTATTTGAAGTACTGAATCTGATGTCTTACTGTGGTCCTAACATCTTAACCATTCAAATGTCCACCATTACCTCAAGCTCAGCATCTCCAGACAGAATGCATTGTCTTCTCTGTACCTCTGCCTCTGTTTGTCACCCCTCAAATCTGTTTTCCACACTGCTTTCAAAACTGCTTTCTGAAAAGGAAACTTGCTCACAGTTCTACCCTGCTTAACACCCTTCCATGTTTCCCCTTGCCTTAAGATGAAATTCTGATTTTTGTTTGGCATTCATGAAGGACTAAATTTAGGTTTCTCAAGATACCTGAGGAACAGCAGGTACTTGAGGTCTAATTTACACATAACGTTGATTTCACAGAGGCTCTTTGGCTACCCACTTTTTTGACTTTTAAATATATATGCAGGGTCTTGCCTTGTTGCCCAAGCCGGAGTGTAGTGGCTATTCATAGGCCAATCACAGGGCACCGAAGCCTTAAACTCCTGGACCCAAGCAATCCTTCTGCCTAGGCCTCCAGAGTAACTGGGTGACAGGTACACACAATAGTGCCTGGCTTTCGCCTGGCTTTTTGTTTTCCTGACCAAAGCCATGAGGTATGCAAGCTGAGGGAAGCCAGGTGCTAACCAGGCCTCACATGTGAGGTCTTCATCATCCTGCTTCCACCTGTCTTTCTTACCACTGCGCTGTATTCAGTTATTCTCACCTGATGTTCAATTATTCTGAAATGAAGTTCCCTGAATATTCCATGCTCTGTGTGTTCAGACTTTCTCTGTATATACATATACACACACATGTATAATTTGGAGGGTACTTGTTCAGATTTGTTACATGGGTATACTATACTGCATGATGCTGAGATTTGGGGTACAACTGATCCCATCACCCAGGTAGTGAGCATAGTACACGTTAGTGTTCAGCCCTTCCTCGTCACCTTTTGGAGTCCCCAGTGTCTGTTGTTTCCATCTTTATGTCCATGTGTACTCAAGGTTTAGCTCCTACTTACAAGTGAGAACATTCAGTATTTGTATTTTTCTGTGTTAATTTGCTTAGGTAATGACCTCCAGCTGCATCCATGTTGCCTCAAAGGACATTACTTCATTCTTTTTTATGGTTGTGATTTCTCTGTCTTGAACTCACTTCCTTCCATTTCTCACCTGGGTGAGTCCTTCAAGACTGTCTTCTATATTAGTTCATGAGTTAGTTAAAGACAGGAACTGTGTCCTCGATTTCTGTATTTCTAACCCAGAATTTTTTTTTTTTTTTTTTTTTTTTTTTTTTTTTTGAGACAGAGTTTCGCTCTTGTTGCCCAGGCTGGAGTGCAATGGCGCCATCTCGGCTCACCACAACCTCTGCCTCCTGGGTTCAAGATTCTCCTGCCTCACCCTCCCAAGTAGCTGGGAATACAAGCATGTGTTACCACACCTGGCAAATTTTGTATTTTTAGTAGAGATGGAGTTTCTCCATGTTGGTCAGGCTGATCGTGAACTCCCGACCTCAGGTGATTCGCCTGCCTCAGCCTCCCAAAGTGTTGAGATTACAGGCATAAGCCACGGCGCCCGGCCTAGAAATGTTTATTGAATAAATATCAGTGAATAAACTTTAGAAGTCCATTCTCATTCAACTCCCCTACAAAGATATTGAAGCCTGAAGAATGATTAAAACTTGTTTGAACCTGATTATTTGACATTTGCCACAGGTTCTGGTCAAACCAGTATGTTCAGGAGCTGTTTGGTAATCAATTATTTGGAATTATTTCACTTAAATGATCATTAGAAAACAACAAGAAAGCGAAGCTTTGGCCGGGCGTGGTGGCTCAAGCCTGTAATCCCAGCACTTTGGGAGGCCGAGACGGGTGGATCACGAGGTCAGGAGATCGAGACCATCCTGGCTAACATGGTGAAACCCCGTCTCTACTAAAAATACAAAAAACTAGCCGGGCGAGGTGGCGGGCGCCTGTAGTCCCAGCTACTTCGGAGGCTGAGGCAGGAGAATGGCGTAAACATAGGAGGCGGAGCTTGCAGTGAGCTGAGGTCCGGCCACTGCACTCCAGCCTGGGCGACAGAGCAAGACTCCGTCTCAAAAAAAAAAAAAAAAAAAGAAAGTGAAGCTTTCTCTTTTTGGATAGCCAGTTTTAATAATGAAGGTAACTTTATTGGTACTTATGTGACAGGTACTATCTGATGTGCCTTGCAGAGAGTAACCACCTTAATCCTCACAACTATATGGTAGATACTATTTCTATCCTCATCCCACATATGAAAATTTGAGGTATGGAAACATTAAAGAATATATTCAAGGTCATCTAGTAGCTAGTAGAGCCAGAACTCAGAAACTAGAGTCCACACTCATATGTAGTAGCTATGTTACCCCCAAGAACTCTTTCTTTAAAAAAAGAAAAAAGAAAAAAGAAAGAAAGAAAAAAATATATATATATGTAATATATATGTATATTCTTTCTTTTTCTTTTTCTTTTTTTTTTTTTTTGAGATGGAGTCTCGCTCTGTCACCCAAGCTGGAGTGCATTGGCACGATCTCGGCTCACAGCCACTTCTGCCTCCCGGATTCAGGCGATTCTCCTGCCTCAGCCTCCTGAGTAGCTGGGACTACAGGTGCCCCCCATCATGCCTGGCTACTTTTTTGTATTTTTATTAGAGACAGGGTTTTACTGTGTTAGCCAGGATGGTCTCAATCTCCTGACCTTGTGATCCACCTGCCTCAGCCTGCTGGGATTACAGGCTTGAGTCACCACACCCGGCCCTTATAATTTTATAAAAATAGACAGGGTCTCACTATGCTGCCTAGGCTGGTCCCAAACCCTTGGGTTCAAGTGATCCACCAACATTGGCCTCCCAAAGTGCTGGGATTACAGGGATGAGTCACCAAGCTTAGCCAACTCCCGAGAACTCTTTTTTTTTTTTTTTTTTTTGAGGCGGAGTCTCGCTCTGTCACCCGGACTGGAGTGCAGTGGCCGGATCTCAGCTCACTGCAAGCTCCGCCTCCCGGGTTTACGCCATTCTCCTGCCTCAGCCTCCCGAGTAGCTGGGACTACAGGCGCCCGCCACCTCGCCCGGCTAGTTTTTGTATTTTTAGTAGAGACGGGGTTTCACCGTGTTAGCCAGGATGGTCTCGATCTCCTGACCTTGTGATCCGCCCGTCTCGGCCTCCCAAAGTGCTGGGATTACAGGCTTGAGCCACCGCGCCCGGCCCCGAGAACTCTTAAGAGTACCTGTTCAATATTTTCTATTCACTTGTAACCACTATTTTAGGAAATTCCATCTTCTGCCTTACAGCAAACAACATTCAACTGACTTCTGAGTCTTGAACTTTCACATTATATTTAGTTTAGATATAACAAACATATGTTACACAAAATGTTACGTGAGGCCAAATAGGAAATTGTTTTCCATTCATTTTAATGAAAAGAACAAATATTGAATGCTTACCAAATGCAAGGTATTAGGGTAAGGGCTAGAGAAGATACAGAGAGGAATAAGACACTGCCTTGCCCTCAAGAAGCTCATAATCAGAAGGGCAGACTAAAAATATACGTAGCATACTATAATGAAAAACAACTGTGTCAAAACTTTAAGGGAATGGGCCAGGTGCAGTGGCTTATGCTTGTAATCCCAGCACTTTGGGAGGCTGAGGTGGGAGGATCGCTTGAGCCCAGGAGTTTGAGACCAGCCTGAGCAACATAGTGAGACCCTGTCTCAAAAAAAGAAAAAAAAAAAAAAAAAAGAGAGAAAGAAAAAAAGCTTTAATGGAAGTACAGCCACAGTATCAGGGGAATAATAATAGAATAATCAAAGAGATTATTTCCCAAACAGGGAAGAAATAGCGTTTGTGTTGAATAGAAATTTAGAGGGGGAAATTTGGGGTTTTTGTTGTTGTTGTTGTTTTTTGAGACAGAGTCCCACTCTGTCGCCCAGGCTGGAGAGCAGTGGCACGATTTTGGCTCACTGCAACTTTCACCTCCTGGGTTCAAGCAATTATCTTGCCTCAGGCTCCCTGTTAGCTGAGATTACAGGCATTCACCACCACACCCAGCTAATTTTTCTGTTTTAGTAGAAACGGGGTTTCACCATGTTGGCCAGGCTGGTCTCGAACTCCTGTATTCAAGCAATCTACCCACCTCCACCTCCCAAAGTGCTGGGATTACAGGCGTGAGCCACAGTGCCCAGCCCAGAGGGGAAATTTTGGAAGCAAACCATTCAAGACATAGAAAAGGAGATTGAGTGAACACAGTGTTGAAGTTGTTAGAATCAATATGGGATTACTTGTTTTAAAAAACAAAACGGGCCAGGTGCGGTGGCTTAGACTGGCCAACAGGGCGAAACCCCATCTTTACCAAAAATACAAAAATTAGCCGGGTATGGTGGTGCATGCCTGTGATCCCAGCTACTTGGGAGGCTGAGACAGGAGAATCACTTGAACCCAGGAGGCAGAGGTTGCAGTGAGCTGAGATCATGCCATTGCACTCCAGCCTGGGCGACAGAGTGAGATTGTCTCAAAATAAAATAAAATAGCCAGGCATGATGGCTCGTGCCTATAATCCAGCATTTTGGAAGGCCAAGGCAAATGGATGGCTTGAGCTCAGGAGTTCGAGACCAGCCTGGGCAACATGGTGAAACCTCGTCTCTACTAAAATACAAAAAAATTAGCTGGACATGGTGGTGAGCGCCTGTGGTCTCAGTTACTCAGGAGGCTGAGATAGGAGAATTGCTTGAGCTCAGGAGGCAGAGGTTGCAGGGAGGCGAGATCACACCACTGAGTTCCAGCCTGGGTGACAGAGTGACACCCTGTCTCAAAATAAAATAAATTTAAAAAATTAAAAACAAAAATCTTTTCCAAGCACAGCTGTGTTTAAAAAAAAAAAAAAAAAAAAAAAAACCTTTGTCTTCCTTTACCTCCTTGAATATGCATCTATGCATCATTTACTATGGCACATTGCAATGTCCTATTCCCAAATAAATATAATTTTTGTTTAGAGAACCTCTGTTAATTAGGGTAACAATGGTGAGACTAGAAATAGCTAGGTAGGTTTTTAAAACAGCTGAAAGTGTTCATGGGAGAAAGAAGAGATGAGGTTAAACCTCATTGCAGAAAAATTTAAAATTGATGCTACAAAATTGTACTTTATTCTTTGGCAACAGAGAGCTACGAAAAGGAACAAAAAGAGGATGAAAGAATGCTGAGATTGGCATAGTAATCTTTAGGAAGACTAATTTGCTAGCAATAAGAAAAATTAGGCCAGGTGCGGTGGCTCAAGCCTGTAATCCCAACACTTTGGGAGGCTGAGGAGGGAGCATCACCTGAGGTTAGGAGTTCCAGACCAGCCTGGCCAATATGGTGAAACCCCATCTCTACTAAAAATACAAAAATTAGCCAGGCGTGGTGGCAGACGCCTGTAATCTCAGCTACCCAGGAGGCTGAGGCAGGGGAATTGCTTGAACTCAGGAGGTGGAGATTGCAGTGGGCCGAGATCGTGTCATTGCACTCTAGCCTGAGCAACAAGAAAAAAAAGAAAGAGAAGAGAGAGAGGAGAGAGAAAAGAGAAAGAGAGAGAGAGAAAGAGAGAGAAGAAAGAAGGAAGGAAGGGAGGAAGGGAGGGAGAAATTAAGATGGGAGCTGAGGAATCTAGATAGTAATGTGATGGGGAAAGATGAGGTTAATAAGGTCCTGAACAAGAGGAGTGGCAAGGGATAGGAGAGGCAGAGGTAGGGTATTCAGAAAAGATCTCCTTTTAGAATAAAATAATATACAATCAATTTTTAGAATTCTACATACAAAGATAGACTATGCCAACTAAAAACCAAATCCATTAGAATTATTATGGTGGGGAGAGGACTGCTACAGTCCTCCCTCAGTATCCATGGGGGATTGGTTCTAGTACCCCCTCCCAACTGCCCTCATACCTTGTAATCACCCACTGCACAGACAGTCAATTCAGTGAGACTGCAGCAGTGCAGTAGAGAAAGAATATAACTGACACAAGGCTGACCCATATGGGAAAAAACTGGAGTTATCGCTCAAATCAGTCTCTCAGAAGGCTCAGATGCTCTGGTTTTTATGGACAATTTGCTGGGCAATGGGGGCTAGGAAATGGGTACTGCTGACTGGTTGGGGATGAAATCATAGATGTAAGGAACACTGTCCTCATGCACTGAGTCCACCTCTGGGTAGGGCCACTGGAGCCGTTGAGTCATGAGTCACAAGTACAGGTGGGGTCCATCTGAAAAACATCTAAAAATAAAACCAATCTGAGGTTCTACAATAGTGATGTTATCTATAGGAGCAGTTGTGGAAGTCACAAATCTTGTGACATCTGGCCAAGTGACTCCTGAGCAGTAGGGGTTTGGAAACTACGCCTACATTTTAGCAGAGTTCAAGCATAGCAGAGTTCAAGCCCCTCCCATAATCCTATTCTTGTGGTCTTTCATTAGTCTTACAAAGGTAGGTTTTGGTCCCTGAGCAAGGAGGGCATTAGTTTTAGGGAAGGACTATTACTGTCCTTGCTTTCAAGTTAAAGTATAAATTCTTCTCAGAGTTAGCTTGGCCCATGCCCAGGAGCGACCATGGTGTCAGAAGCAAGGCTGAGTGGTCTATGTCAGATTTCTCTGTCATAGTTTTGAAAAAGTTGGTTTCACACCAAAATCTGCGGATGCTGAAGTCTGTGATATAAAATGGTGTAGTATTCACATATAACTTACACACATCCTCATGTACTTTAAATCATTGCTAGTTTATTATGATGCCTAATACAATGGAAATGCTATGTAAATAGCTGTTAGTTTTTTTTGTTTGTTTGTTTTTGAGATGGAGTCTTGCTTTTTTGCCCAGGCTGGAGTGCAGTGGTACGGTCTTGGTTCACTGCAACCTCTGCCTCCTGGGTTCAAGTGATTCTCCTGCCTCAGCCTCCTAAGTAGCTGGGATTACAGGTGTGCCACCACACCTGGCTAATTTTTGTGTTTTTAGTAGAGACGGGATTGTTCACCATGTTGGCCAGGCTGAAATAAACACTTTTTGTTTCTGTCGATCAGTGAGGACAAAACATTTCAGCTAGTTATTTGTGAGGCGAGGAATGGAGATTTGGAGAGCCTGTGTCTGGCACTGTCATAGCTAAACAAGGCAGGCATCCCTGAGTCTTATCTAACTTGTCTAACTCATATGGGGGAGTAGCTATTTTTTTAGAACACAAAAAGATGAAGGGATTTCCTAAACCTTCAGGTTAAGTTCAACATTGTCAAATAAAATGGTCTTATTTTATACTCAGATTCCCATTAAAGGAGTAAAAGTGTTAGTATTCTTTGGGCGTCAATGGCAACACTATTTAAGTTTCATTTCAACACCCAGGTGCCATCATTCACTCTGGCACACCCACGTTCAGTGACAGGACAAGGACTCCAGTATTTTTGCATTTATGGAACAGAAGTGGTTGCCATACTGCTGAAATTGTTGCTGAAAAGTATACCACAAGTGGAAGAACTTAGGTTATGCAAATAGAAGATATGCTTCAAATCAGCAGTTTGGAAACTGTAGTTTTAATGTTACTAATTTAGGATAACAAGGGGAAGCAACCTTAGATGTTTCTCAACTTAAGGCTAGAAAAAGCTGTTATTTTTTTCCTTCTTTTTTTTTTTTTTGAGACAGTCTCAACTGCAGCCCTGAGCTCTTGGGCCCAAGTAATCCTCCCACCTCAGCCTCCGAAGTAATTGGAACTACAGGTGTGCACCACTGATGTAGGAGTTAAAAAGAAATTTTTTAGGCAGATAGTAGGGGTAAGGAAGTCCTCCGTAAGGTTTTCCTTTTAATGAAAAGCAGCCCTGCCGGGCGTGGTGGCTCACACCTGTAGTCCCAGCACTCTGGGAGGCCCAGGCGGGCGGATCACCTGAGGTCGGGAGTTTGAGACTAGCCTTACCAACATGGAGAAACCCCGTCTCTACTAAAAACACAAAAACTTGGCCAGGCTTGGTGGTGCATGCCTGTAATCTCAGTTACTCGGGAGGCTGAGGTAGGAGAATCGCTTGAACCCAGGAGGCGGAGGTTGCGGTAAGCCGAGATTGCGTGGTTGCACCCCAACCCGGGCAACAAGGGTAAAAAATCCATCTCAGAAAAAAAAAAAAAGGCAGTCCCAAAATAATTTTCTTTTCTTTTTTTTTTTTTTTTTTTTTTTTTGAGACGGAGTCTCGCTCTGTCGCCCGGGCTGGAGTGCAGTGGCCGGATCTCAGCTCACTGCAAGCTCCGCCTCCCGGGTTTACGCCATTCTCCTGCCTCAGCCTCCCAAGTAGCTGGGACTACAGGCGCCCGCCACCTCGCCCGGCTAGTTTTTTGTATTTTTTAGTAGAGACGGGGTTTCACCATGTTAGCCAGGATGGTCTCGATCTCCTGACCTCGTGATCCGCCCGTCTCGGCCTCCCAAAGTGCTGGGATTACAGGCTTGAGCCACCGCGCCCGGCCAATAATTTTCTTTTCTAACAAAGAGCTGCAGACATAGACAAGCAAGCTGGAAGCTTGCACAGGTGAATGCCGGCAGCTGTGCCAATAGGAAAAGGGCATGTTCAGAATGTCCAGAAAAAAAAGAAAAGATATTAAATAAGACTTTGTTTTAAAAATCCAGGTGAGGTTTCTTATTCAATAAAATAAATAAATAAAATTAGCCATGTGTAGTGGTGAAGTGGCATCGTTATTTGGGGCAAATACCTGCGGTTACTCATCTTGCATCAAGAAGATTAAGGACATGGACACACACACAAGGAGTGAGTTTAGGAGCAGAGGTGTAATAGGCAAAGAAAGAGAAAGGAGAACAGCTCTGTCTCTTGCAAGAGACGGGCCCCCGAAAGGGAATTCTGGTCTGGAATGGGAGTGCACCGAATTTTATAGGCAGGCTAGAGAAGGCAGTGTCCGATTTCCATAGGGCCCAGAGAATTGGTTATACCAGGTGTAATGTTTACATAGAGCACGGGGAAGGCTTGCCACTGCACCCTAATCTTATTATGCAAATTGCCTTTCCACTTGGCGGGCGCGGTGTTGTCCGCTCCTTTCTGTACATGTGACTGGCAAAGAGAAGGGAACATGGAGCCACCATTCTGAACATGCCAGAATTCCCTTTCGGGGGCCCCTGTCTCTTGCAAGAGACAGAGCTGTTCTCCTTTCTCTTTCTTTGCCTATTACACCTCTGCTCCTAAACTCACTCCTTGTGTGTGTGTCCATGTCCTTAATCTTCTTGATGCAAGATGAGTAACCGCAGGTATTTGCCCCAAATAACGATGCCACTTCACCACTACACATGGCTAATTTTATTTATTTATTTTATTGAATAAGAAACCTCACCTGGATTTTTAAAACGAAGTCTTATTTAATATCTTTTCTTTTTTTTTTTTTTTGAGACAGAGTTTTGCTCTTGTTGCCCAGGCTGGACTGCAATGGTGCGATCTCAATCTCGGTTCACTGCCACCTCCACCTCCTGGGTTCAAGCAATTCTCCTGCCTCAGCCTCCCAAATAGCTAGGATTACAGGTGCTCGCCACCACACCCGGCTAATTTTGTATTTTTAGTAGAGTTGGGGTTTCTCTATGCTGGTCAGGCTGGTCTCCAACTCCCGATGTCAGGTGATCCGCCCACCTCGGCCTCCTAAAGTGCTGGGATTACAGGCGTAAGCCACCGTGCCCAGCCCTTTAATATCTTTTAGTAAGAAAACTTTTAATTTTTTTTGTATTTTTGACTTTTTTTTTTTTTGGTTTTTTTTTTTTTTTTTTTTTTTTTTGAGGGAGGGTCTTGCTCTGTTGCCCAGGCTGGAGTACAATGGCAACATTACAGCTCACTGCAGCCTCAAACTCCTGGACTCAAGTGATCCTCCTGAGTAGCTGGGACTATAGGTATGTGCCACTATGCCTGGCTAATTTTCTTTTTGTATTTTTAAATAGAAAAAGAGCCAGGCGCGGTGGCTCAAGCCAGTAATCCCAGCACTTTGGGAGGCCGAGACGGGCGGATCATGAGCAGAAGATCGAGACCATCCTGGCTAATACGGTGAAACCCCGTCTCTACTAAAAAATGCAAAAAACTAGCTGGGCGAGGTGGCAGGCGCCTGTAGTCCCAGCTACTCGGGAGGCTGAGGCAGGAGAATGGCGTAAACCCGGGAGGTGGAGCTTGCAGTGAGCTGAGATCCGGCCACTGCACTCCAGCCTGGGTGACAGAGCGAGACTCTGTCTCAAAAAAAAAAAAAAAAAGAAAGAGAGTTTGGCCATGTTGCCTAGGCTGGTCGCAAACTCCTGAGCTCAAGAGATCCTCCTACCTTGGTCTCCCAAAGTGCTGGGATTACAGGCATGCTCCACTGTGCCCAGCCCGTTTTTCTTATTTGTAGGGATGGGGTCCCACTGTGTTGCCCAGGCTGATCACAAACTCCTGAGCTCAAGTGATTCTCCCACCTCAGCCTCCCAACGTGCTGGGATTACAGGCGTGAGCCACTAAACCTGGCCAAAAGCTGATTATTTTAACCATCAAATCAAGAGACAGATATCATATCCACAACAAGAATGTGTACATATCGAGAAGTGTGATATTACTTCAATAACAGGTTACTATTGTTTTTTGTCTTCTTTTTCACATTGATTTGATTTGGTAAACCTGATTATTTTCATGTATAAATGATGAGTGCTATAAATTCGTACCATTTCTACTTACTATCCACAATGACCAGAATAATCTCTTAACTTCATAATTCCAAATGTTGCTACCTTTTTACTTTACCACTACTTTCAGCCACTTTAGATTTTTAAAAGTAGGTGCTTTATAATACATTTGCTTCAAAAATTATATTTAACTGAAAAATAAGTTAAATGAAATACATTTATACATTGAATTACCAAGAATACCAGAATGTCAAATAATGATACTTCATAGTTTATGTAATACATTTTCATAAAATCGAATACATTATTTCATTTGATCTTTACAATATTTCTGAAATAAATTATCACCATTTTATAGTTGAGGCAAGTCAGTGGCAGAGCTGGAATGAGATTTAAGTACTGATTGATTTATTTACATTGCCCTATATACTACATAATCAGAACATTTTATGTAGGATAGTAAAAAGATTAAAATATCCAATAAGAATGATAGTACAAGGCTGGTCACAGTGACTCATACCTGTAATCCCAGGGCTTTAAGGCACTGAGGCAGGAGGATCACCTGATCTCAGGAGTATGAGACAAGCCTGGGTAACACAGCAAGATCCATCTCTACAAAAAATAAAGATTAGCTGGGCATGGAAGCACCTGCCTGTAGTCCCAGCTACATGGGAGGCTGAGGCAAGAGAATAGCTTGAGCCCAGAAATCTGAGGTTGCAGTGAGCTATCATTGCTCAATGGATTCACCTTGCCCACTGCCTAGACTGAGCCGATTTATCAAGACAGGGGAATTGCAATAGCGAAAGAGTAATTCACGAACAGCCAGCTGTGCAGCAGACCAGAGTTTTATTATTTACTCAAATTGGTCTCGCTGAGCATTCAACTTGGTGGATGGGGGGAAGCCAGTGAGCCAGGAGTGCCCTTTGGTCAGGGATGAAGTCATAGGGAGTCGAAGTTGCCTTCTTGGGCTGAGTCAGTTCCTAGGAGGGCAACACAAGATCAGATGAGCCAGTTTATTGATCTGGGTGGTGCCAGCTGACCAAGCACAGGGTCTTGCAAAATATTTCAAGCACTGATCTTAGGAGCAGTTTAGCAAGGGTGAGAATCTTGTAGGCTCCAGCTGCAAGACTCCTGAAACCATAATTTCTCTCTTTTTTTTTTGAGATGGAGTCTCGCTCTGTTGCCCGGGCTGGAGTGCAGTGGCCCGATCTCAGCTCACTGCAAGCTCTGCTTTCCGGGTTCACGCCATTCTCCTGCCTCAGCCTCCCGAGTACCTGGGACTATAGGCGCCCGCCATCTCGCCTGGCTAGTTTTTTGTATTTTTTAGTAGAGACGGGGTTTCACCGTGTTAGCCAGGATGGTCTCGATCTGCTGACCTCGTGATCCGCTCATCTCGGCCTCCCAAAGTGCTGGGATTACAGGCTTGAGCCACCGCGCCCGGCCTGAAACCATAATTTCTAATCTTGTGGCTAATGTTAGTCCTACAAAGGCAGTCTAGTCCCCAGGCAAGAAGAAGGTCTGCTTTGGGAAAGGGCTGTTATCTTTGTTTTAAACTATAAACTAGCTTTCTCCCAAAGTTAGTTAAGCCTACGCCTAGGAATGAACAGAACAACTTGGAGGTTAGAAGCAAGATGGAGTCAATTAAGTTTGATCTCTTTCACTGTCTCAGGCATAATTTTGCAAAGGCAGTTTCAGCACCGCTGCACTGCAGCCAGGGCAACAAAGCGAGACCCTGTCTCTAAAACAAAGAATGGTAGTATAAGTAAAAACTTTGGTCGGTAGTGGTGACTCATGCTTGTAATCCCAGCACTTTGGGAGGCTAAGGCGGGTAGATCACCTGAGGTCGGGAGTTCGACCAGCCTGACCAACATGGAGAAACCCCATCTCTACTAAAAATACAAAATTAGCCAGGCATGGTGGCACATGCCTGTAATCCCAGCTACTTGGGAGGGTAAGGCAGGAGAATCACTTAAACCCGGAAGGCAGAGGTTGCAGTGAGCCAAGATCACGCCATTGTACTCCAGCCTGGGCAACAAGAGCAAAACTCTGTCTTAAAAAAAAGAAAACCTTTACCTTAACTTTGAATATATATGTATCTGCCTTATATGAATTCTTTAACTGGTTCATCTTTGACATAATTCAAAAATCTCCATAAACAGAGGAATAATATTTGTACATAAAAATGGATAAATTTTTCTTCCGTGAAGAAATAACACTCTTGAACAATTTTTAAGTTTCTTTTTTTTTTTTTTTTTTGAGACGGAGTCTCGCTCTGTCACCCAGGCTGGAGTGCAGTGGCCAGATCTCAGCTCACTGCAAGCTCCGCCTCCCGGGTTTATGCCATTCTCCTGCCTCAGCCTCCCGAGTAGCTGGGACTACAGGCGCCGCCACCTCGCCCGGCTAGTTTTTTGTATTTTTAGTAGAGACGGGGTTTCACCGTGTTCGCAGGATGGTCTCGATCTCCTGACCTCATGATCCACCCGTCTCGGCCTCCCAAAGTGCTGGGATTACAGGCTTGAGCCACCGCGCCCGGCCATTTTTAAGTTTCTTAATGGAGATAGGTTGAATTAATGTTTGGGGGGAAATACTGTAACTCGGCCTGGGGCAGTGGCACATAACTTGTAATCTCAGCACTTCCGGAGGCCAAGGCAGGCGGACCACTTGCGGCCAGGATTTTGAGACCAGCCTGGCCAACATGGCAAAAGACCATCTCTAATAAAAATACAAAAAAATTAGCTAGGCGTGGTGGTGTTGCACTTCTAATTCCAGCTACTTGGGAGGCTGAGGCAGGAGAATAGCTTGAACCTGGGTGGAGGAGGTTGCAGTGAGCTGAGATCACACTAATGCACTCCAGCCTGGGCAACTCCGTTTCAAAAAAAAAACACTATAACTTGATATACTATTCTATTATTTTGGGAACTCCAGAGCTGATAAAGCTGAATTTCTAGAGGTACCATTCCGTAGGGTAATATTTAATTAACTAATCCATTACTCTTTGTTTAAATTTCAATTTCAGAACTATCACAAGTAGAGGGGATAAATTTTCTTTCTAAAAGGATCAAAATTTAAGAAATTAGCATTGTGATTGAGTTATATTTTGGTTGACCATTTATTTTATTTTTTTAAATTTTTTAAATTTTTAATTTTTTTTTCCTTTTTTGTTTTTCCTTTAATTTTTAATTTTTTTTAAAAAAGTAGAGACAGTGTCTCACTATGTTGCCTAGGCTTGTCTTGAACTCCTGGGCTCAAGCAATCCTCCCATCTTGGACTCCCAAAATGCTGGAATTATAGGCATGAGCCACCACACCCGGCCGTGGTTGACCATTTTAAATTTACTTTCAGTCCACAAAAATAGGCCAGGCGTGGTGGCTCATGCCTGTTATCCCAGCACTTTGGGTGGCCGAGGTGGGTGGATTGCCTGAGGTCAGGAGTTCGAGACCAGCCTGGCCAACATGGTGAAAACCCGTCTCTACTAAAAATACAAAAAATTAGCTGGGCGTGGTGGCAGGTGCCTGTAATTCCAGCTACGAGGGAGGCTGAGGCAGGAGAATTGCTTGAACCTGGGAGGCGGACGTTGCAGTAAGCTAAGATCCTACCATTGCACTCCATCCTGGGTGACAGAGCGAGACTCCATCTCAAAAATATATATATATATACACACACACATATATATATATTTGTGGGCATGGTGGCATGAACCTATACTATATATTCCAAGCTACTCAGGAGGTTGAGGTAAGAGGATCTCCTGAGTCTAGGAGTTCAAGGATGTAGTGCACAATAATTGTGCCTGTGAATAGCCACTGCACTCCAGCCTGGACCACATATCAAGATCCCCATCTCAAAAATAAAATAAAAATAAATAAAATTACTTAATTTAGAAAATTTTGGAATGGTAAATTATTATTATGCAATATATGTGATGCTCACCTGAACATAGATAAAGGTAACATTATGATCTTTAAGTGATTCATGAACTCAATATGGTGACAATAAAAAAGTAGCTTTAATTAATCAATTAAGAGTGATAACCACATTCTACTAAATCAATAAAACAGCGGGAACAGTTTTAAAATTTACAAGATATCATACCTATTAAAGATATGGAATGAAGGAAAATGCATGGATGACAGCCAGATAATTTTACTTGGAGTTGGAATTTTAAATTGGCAGTTATCAAGTACATGATACATAAAGAGACAACCTATGGGCTGGGCGCGGTGACTCAACGCCTGTAATCCTAGCATGTTGGGAGGCCAAGGCACGTGCATCACTTGAGGTCAGGAGTTCGAGATTGGCCTGTCCAACATGGTGAAACCCTGCCTCTACTAAAAACACAAAAAACAATTGGCCAGGTGTGGTGGTGGGCACCTGTAATCCCAGCTACTCAGGAGGCTGAGGCAAGAGAATCGCTTGAACCTGGGAGGTGGAGGTTGCAGTGAGCCAAGATCACACCACTGCTCTCTAGCCTGGGTGACAGAGTGGGACTCGGTCTCAAAAAAAAAAAAAAAAAAAAAAAAGAGACAACCAATGAAATACATAGATGACCATAATTTTGAAGTTTTAGAAACTTACAACTCACAGGGACCTTAGGTTGGATTCCCTACTTATTGTTGCACAGTATCTCTCATGACATTTTTATGAAAAAGAAAAAAGGTAAAAAAAAAAAAAAAAAAAAAGGGATATTATGAAAGTAAAGAAAACATAAAAATTAAAAAATTTCCTTGCCACACTTAAGAATGAATACTATTGTTAGTTGGTGTGCATGGGTGTGGTACCTGTGTGATAACATTCTGCACTGAGTTAGATAAGTGCTTTTAATTTGAGAAGTATGGCTTAAAGTCTGTATTATGTTACATTTACACATTTTTGGCCAGTAAATGTAAATAGATACACAGTTAAAGGTACCAACTTCTATTGCAATATTCTTGCCATCCTGAGTCTCTTATTAAAAGTTTTTAAAAACATTCCTGATGCAGTTAACAAAGAACCCTGAGCCGGGCGCGGTGGCTCAAGCCTGTAATTCCAGCACTTTGGGAGGCCGAGAACGGGCGGATCACGAGGTCAGGAGATCGAGACCATCCTGGCTAACACGGTGAAACCCCGTCTCTACTAAAAAATACAAAAAACTAGCCAGGCGACGTGGCGGGCGCCTGTAGTCCCAGCTACTCGGGAGGCTGAGGCAGGAGAATGGCGTAAACCCAGGAGGCGGAGCTTGCAGTGAGCTGAGATCCGGCCACTGCACTCCAGCCTGGGCCACAGAGCGAGACTCCACCATCTCAAAAAAAAACAAAAACAAAAACAAAGAACCTTGCAAGTGAAGACCTCCTTTTACTTTTATCCTTTTTGTTATATATACAGTTACATTCCAGTGAAAGTAAGCCATAGTTGTAAAGGTTTTCTAATAGTATTTCACATTTGTTGAACATTATAAATTGGAAAATTTTGGATATTGTTGGAATATACAAACATTGGAAATGCTGGAAATTTTATAAGGATAAAACTTTTAGTCACGTGTCTGAACAGTGAGTTTACTGCTAGTGGATTAAAAGAAACACTTTTTTAGTCATGCTTGTTCAGAGAACTTAACTTTTATTGGAGTAAGATTGTATATCCTCATCCATATGAAAAATAATGAGGAGGCTGGGCACGGTGGCTCACGCCTATAATCCCAGCACTTTGGGAGGCCGAGGTGAGTGGATCACCTGAGGTCAGGAGTTTGAGACCAGCCTGACCAACATGGTAAAACCCCATCTCTACTAAAAATACAAAAATTAGTCAGGCATGGTGGCACATTCCTGTAGTCCCAGCTACTCGGGAGGCAAGGGAATTGCTTGAATCCAGGAGAAGGAGGTTGCAGTGAGCCGAGATTGTACCACTGCATTCCAGCCTGGGCAACAGAGTGAGACTCCACCTTAAAAAAATATATATAATAATAATAATAATTAGGCTCAGATATTAATTGAACCCTAAACCTATTCAAAGATTTGTCCACTAAATGCTGTTAAATGTACTAGCCTCCTCTTAGTTTAACCTAAATAAAACTAAAAAGGATTAATTCATTTTAGTTAGCTGTCTCTTGTCAAGTATTTGTTTTCAGTAATTTAGGGCAAAAGAGAGGAATACATAGATTAAAGAAGGATTAAAGTAGTGAAAATAGTTGTTTCATGTTTCAAGGAATGCTTTCGGTCTCTTATTCTTTATAGCATAAGCTGATTATTTTGTTTGACATGTTTTTTCAGTGACTGCTATTGATAGCACCTCTTTGTTTTGGATGTTTTCTTTTTTTTTTTTTTTTTTTTTTGAGACGGAGTCTTGCTCGGTCGCCCGGGCTGGAGTGCAGTGGCCGGCTCTCAGCTCACTGCAAGCTCCGCCTCCTGGGTTTACGCCATTCTCCTGCCTCAGCCTCCCGAGTAGCTGGGACTACAGGCGCCTGCCACCTTGCCCGGCTAGTTTTTTGGATTTATAGTAGAGATGGGGTTTCACCGTGTTAGCCAGGATGGTCTCGATCTCCTGACCTCGTGATCCACCCGTCTCAGCCTCCCAAAGTGCTGGGATTACAGGCTTGAGCCACCGCGCCCGGCCGTTTTCTTTTTTCTTTTACTGACTTTGTTGGTTTAGTTTAGCTTACAATTCCAGCCTTTCCTTACTCTGTACCCCTATCTGGCTTTTGATGTATCCTTCTTTCTGTTGCTTACCTAGGAAGGCTAACTTTTTTCTATAAATAGAAATTCTAGACAACAGCTTGAGGGCACTGGTGGAAATGATATAGTTGTAGTGACTCCATGGTTTATTCATTGTGCCTTCAGACCTGGAAAGAGGATCCTTTGGCAAAAAAAAAAAAAAAAAAAAAAAAAAAAAAAAACTAGAAGAAGATATATACAATGATAACAGTAGTCTTGCTTTTTTTTTTTTTTTTTTTTTTTTTTGAGACAGAATCTGGCTCTGTCACCCAGGTTGCAGTACAGTGTTTCGATCACAGCCTCGACCTCCCAGGCTCAAGAGATCCTCCCACCTCAGCCCCCCGAGTAGCTGGGACCACAGGCACATTCTACCATGCCCAGCTAATTTTTTTATTTTTTATAGAGATGGGGTTTCACCATGTTGCCCAGGCTGGTCTCAAACTCCCGAGCTCAAGTGATCCACTTGCCTCAGCCTCGCAAAGTGCTGGAATTACAAATGTGAGCCACCATGCATGGCAGTCCCATGATATTTTGCTTTCATTTTATTTTTATGTCATTTTCAAATTCTCTTAATTATTTTTATAAATCTATAAAAATTAAACAAGACTGTATTTTAACTTGATTTTTAGTATATAATGAGTATTGCAAAGGTCAACAGTCCGAATGCAATAATTAAACAACTTATATCTAGCTATGCATTTCAGTTTATTCCCTTCGAAAGTTTATCGTACAGCCTTCTCAAAATATGAACAAAACGTATGAAATCAAAGGGTGCCAACTTTAAACGAGTGGTATTCAAACTTTTTTTGCATGCTATTTATTTAGACATTGTAGATGTATATTACTGTATTAATATATAACATACATTATGCAATATATAGACATTTTAAGGATGAAATTAAAATATAAAGAGGATTTTTTTTTTCTTTTGAGATAGAGTCTCCCTCTGTCACCCAGGCTGGAGTACAGTGGTGTAATCTTGGCATGGTGATGTGTGCCTTTATTCCCAGCTACTCAGGAGGCTGAGGTGGGAAGATCCCTTGAACCCACGAGTTCAAGGTTGCAGTGAGCTATGATTGCATCACTGCACTCCAGCCTGGATAACAGAGTGAGATCTGGCCTCCAAAAAATCTGTAAGTCTAGATTTTTTTTTTTTTTTAAAGCATATGTGCTGCTGAAGCGAGCACAGATTTTTTTTTGTTTTTTTGTTTTTTAAAGAATATTTTAGGCCGGGCGCAGTGGCTCACGCCTTAATCCCAGCACTTTGGGAGGCCAAGGTGGGCAAATCACAAGGTCAGGAGTTCAAGACTAGCCTGGCCAACATGGTGAAACCCTGTCTCTACTAAAAATACAAAAAATTGGCCTGGTGTGGTGGTGGGTGTCTGTAATCCCAGCCACTGGGGAGGCTGAGGCAGGAGAATCACTTGAATCCAGGACACGGAGGTTGCAGTGAGCCAAGACTGTGCCATTGCACTCCAGCCTGGGCAAGAGAGTGAGACTCAGTCTCAAAAAAAAAAAAAAAGAATATTTTAAATTTATTTACATGCAGTCTGGGCACAGTGGCTCACGCCTGTAATCCCACCACTTTGGGAGGCCAGGGCTGGTCAGGAGTTCGAGACCAGCCTGGCCAAGGTGGTGAAACCCCATCTTATTAAAAATACAAAAATTAGCCAGGTGTGATTTCACACACCTGTAGTCCCAGCTACTCAGGAGGCTGAGGCAGGATAATCACTTGAACTCAGGAGGCAGAGGTTGCAGTGAGCCGAGATCATGCCACTGCACTCCAGCCTGGGCAACAGAGTAAGACTCTGTCTCAAACAAAAAAGTTTGTTTTTTTTTGTTTTTGTTTTTTTTTTTTTGAGACGGAGTTTCGCTCTGTCGCCCAGGCTGGAGTGCAGTGGCCGGATCTCAGCTCACTGCAAGCTCCGCCTCCCGGGTTTACGCCATTCTCCTGCCTCAGCCTCCCGAGTAGCTGGGACTACAGGCGCCCGCCACCTCGCCCGGCTAGTTTTTTCTGTATTTTTTAGTAGAGACGGGGTTTCACCGTGTTAGCCAGGATGGTCTCGATCTCCTGACCCCGTGATCCGCCCGTCTCGGCCTCCCAAAGTGCTGGGATTACAGGCTTGAGCCACCGCGCCCGGCCCAAAAAAGATTGTTTACACGTTGTGTTTCCATTATTTAAAAACAAGATTTGAGAGTAAATAGCAGAAAAAGTAAGAAACAAAATTTTACATGCCTTTGTGCTATACTTCGTATTCATTTTTTTTGATATATCTACTAGTCATATCTACTAGTCAAGTTCAAAATTTGGCATCCCCTGCTTGAAATCATGTTTTCTAGAATTTTATAGGAATGGTTGAAAGCAAAAATGAAACTGTCAGGCACAGTCCTTGAAGAAGAGGATGTGGGCAGAGCGAGGACAGGGTATGTCTAAGACTTACTTTACCATGTGATCTAGGAAGCTGTCACTGTGCAAAGACAAGCACTGCTGGTTTGAATTAAAATAATTTTTGGCTGCTTCTCTTCACCTTCTTGGAGATCCTTCCTCAGGAATAAGGAAATAATTCAGGAAATTCACGCAGGAGCTCAGATGTATTTCCAATCTCTGTAGTTTCCATTTTTGGCAGGCACACAGATAAGGGGATGAGAAATTAATATTGAGCCACACACAGGGGGAAGAAAATCTAGTGTTCCTGAAGAAAAGGAACCTTGTTCACTGACATAAAATATTAAGGAGTAAGGCTTATCAAGTATTAAATTTATATTTACTAAGCCACTCAGTGTTAGGTCAATATCCTAAGTAGAAAAGATCAAGGAGGTAATAAATTGAAAGAAAAAAAATTTTTTTAACAAAGTTCTGAATCTCCATCTGCAATAGAGATTTGTTTTTGCATTTTGTTCCTCTTTTATAGATTGAAAGTTAGAGATAGGATTGACACACTTCTGCTTGTTTTTTAAGACTCAGCACAAATATTACTTCTGATGTGAAACTTTTGAGGCTACCCTGTAGTTTCCCTCCTATGTTTCCTCACAGCATGTTGTATTTTTATTTTTATTTTTTTTGAGACAGAGTCTCGCTCTGTTGCCCAGACTGGAGTGCAGTGGCATGATACCAGCTCATTGAAACCTCAGGTGATCCTCCCACCTTAGCTTTCTGAGTAGCTGGGACCACACAAGTGTGCCACCATGCCCGGCTAATTTTTTGGTAATTTTTGTAGAGACTGGGTTTCGCCACGTTGCCCAGGCTGGTCTCGAACTCCTCACCTCAAGCGATCCACCTGCCTTGGCCTTCTAAAGTGCTGGGATTACAGGCATGAGCCACTGCGCCAGGCCTGTACCTCTATTTTTATTTATTTATTTATTCATTTTGAGACGGAGTCTCGCTTTTCCGCCAGGCTGGAGTGCAGTGGCGCAATCTCAGCTCACTGAAACCTCTGCCTTCCAGATTCAAGTGATTCTCCTGCCTCAGCCTCCTAAGTAGCTGGGACTATAGGAGTGTACCACCAAGACCAGCTAATTTTTGTATTTTTAGTAGAGACAGGGTTTCACCATGTTGGCCAGGATAGTCTCAATCTCCTGACCTCGTGATCCACCCTCCTCAGACTCCCAAAGTGCTGGGATTACAGGCGTGACACACCACACCCAGCCTTGTACCTCTATTTTTGAAAAGCATTATGATATAATTGTTCCTTTCAAATAAAATGTGACTGAGGCCGGGCACCATGGCTCATGCCTGTAATCCTAGCACTTTGTGAGGCTGAAGTGGGTAGATCACCTGAGGTCAGGAGCTAGAGACCAGCCTAGCCAACATGCTGAAACCCTCTCTCTACTAAAAATACAAAAATTAGCCAGGCGTGGTGGTGGGCGCCTGTAGTCCCAGTTACTTGGGAGGCTGAGGCAGGAGAATCTCTTGAACCTGGGAGGTGGAGGTTTCGGTGAGCCAAGATTGCCCCATTGCATTCCAGCCTGGAGGACAAGAGCAAAACTCCGTCTCAAAACAAACAAACAAACACAAATAAAACATGACTGAGGCTGCGTTTTTTCTTTTTTTCTTTTTGATCCATGGTACTGCAGGGTGAAAGAACTATTTTCCTTCCCATCTGAGGTTCATGACTGAGACCCTAGAACCAAAAATAGATGAACAAGAGAAAAGCATACACATTTTTTTAATGTAAGTTTTATGTGATGTGAAACCTTCATAAGGAAATGAAGAACCGAAGCAACAGTTAAACAGAAGTGTTCTTATGCTAGATCTGATGAAGAGGTGGATAGTTATGGAGAAGCATGGCAGGAAAAATGAGGTATGATCTAATGGCAAGAAGCTGAAGGGCATTTTGCAAGGCCTGTTTGTTCAGATTCTTTTGAGTTCCTGTGTCTTCATAGATAAGGATGTTCCTTTTCTTCAGGTATAGGGAGGGTACTTCTCTAGTGAGGGACTTATGACCTGCTTCAGAGAAAGGTCAGAAACGTCCTTTTCGGCTTTATGACCTGCTTCTGGAGAAAAGAGGGGAAAGGTGAGAATGACCCTCCTCCTTCTGCTGTCTTCTCGAATGCCAAGGTGTTGTATTTTGGGATAGCACGTCATGAACTCCACCAGCACCTAATACAGTGAAAGTGTTCAGGATACCGCCAAACCTCTCCCAGAGTCAGGCGTGTAAACCAGCCCGGGCGGCGGCCACAGCTGCAGGGCCGCCATGGCGCCCAGAGTAGCGACCCTAGGGGAGTGGCGCGGGGCAACGCTGGCTGCGGGGACCCAGTGACAGCATCAGAGGTAATAGGTTTTGACAAGTTTGCATCATGCGTGAATATAAGCTAGTCGTTCTTGGCTCAGGAGGGGTTGGAAAGTCTGCTTTGACTGTACAATTTGTTCAATGAAATTTTGTTGAAAAATATGATCCTATGATAGAAGATTCTTATAGAAAGCAAGTTAAAGTGGCCAGGCTCATGCCTGTAATCCCAACACTTTTGGGAGGCCGAAGCGGGCGAATCACCCGAGGTCGGGAATTTGAGACCAGCCTTGACCAATATGGAGAAACCCCGTCTCTACTAAAAACACAAAAAATTAGCCAGGCGTAGTGGTACATGCCTGGTAATCCCAGTTACTTGGGAGGCTGAGGCAGGAGAATGAACCTGGGAGGCAGAGGTTGCAGTGAGCTGAGACTGTGCCATTGCACTCCAGCCTGGGCAACAAGAGCGAAACTCCATCTCCAAAAAAAAAAAAAAAAAAAAAAAAAAAAAAAAAAAAAAGTTATTGGGACAAAAAGAAAAGAAAAAACTACCAAAAACTTTTTTTTTTTCTTTTGGACAATTCAGGAAACTAGAATGGACTGGATCATTAAATGCCTTAGCCATAAATATGGTTTTGTGGTTATATAGGAGAATTTTTTCTTTTTTTAACAAAATAAATTGAGACAGAGTCTCGCTATGTTTCCCAGGCTGGTCTCAAACTCCTGGGCTCAAACAATCTGCCTACCTTGGCTCTCAAAGTGCTGGGATTACAGGTGTGAGCTACCATGCACGGCCAGGAGAATGTTCTTGTTCTTAGGACATACTATTTGGTGGTGAAATATTATGATGCCTGGAACTTACTTTCAAATGGTTCAGAAAGAGAGAGAGAGAAAAAAATGCAAATTTGTAGAATGCTAACAAATGGTGAATCCAGGCAAAAATTATATGCTATAATTTTCTTTTTCTAATTTGAAATTAAAAGAGAACATGATTTAAAACAAGTTTTGTTTTGTTTTGTTTTGAGACAGAGTCTCGGTCTGTGGCCCAGGCTGGAGTGCTGTGGCACGATCTCGGTTCACTGCAAACTCTGCCTCCCAGGTTCAAGCAGTTCTTCTGTCTCAGCCTCTCCAGTAGCTGGGACTACAGGCGCCCACCACCACCTGGCTAATTTTTGTATTTTCAGTAGAGACGGGGGTTTCACCATATTGGTCAGGCTGGTCTCAAACTCCTGACCTCAGGTGATCCACCCTCCTCGGCCTCCCAAAGTGCTGGGATTACAGGCGTGAGCCACCACACCTGGCCAACAAAAAAGTTTTTAAAAGAGTTTTAAACTCCTTAAAAGAGTTTTCCTCCTTGAAGCCTACTGTGAAGAAGTAATACACATGGTTTTTAGAAGCAAAATAAAGCGCATTTTAACCCCTGAATCATATTTTACTTTATTTTGTTTATTTATTTTTTTCAAGAGACAGAGTCTCAGCCTGGTTTGGTGGGTCAGGTTTGTAATCTCAGGACTTTGGAAAGCCAAGGCAGGAGGATTGCTTGGGGCCAGGGATTTGAGACTAGCCTGGGTAAATGGCGAGACCCTGTCTCTATAAAAAATTAAAAGGCCAGCCATCATAATGGCTCAGGCCTGTAATCTCAGCACTTTGGGAGGCTGAGGCAGGAGGATTGCTTGATACCAGGAGATCAAGCCCAGCCTGGGCAACATAGCAAGACCTAACAAAAGACAAGGTCTTGCTCTGTCCCCCAAGCAGGAGTGCAATGGCATGACTATTGCTCATTACAGCCTCAAACTCCCAGGCCCAAGTAATTCTCCCACCTCAGCCTCACGAGTAGCTGGAACCATAAGGGCACATGCTACCATGCCCAGCTAATTTATTTTTTATTTTTTATAGAGATGGGGACTTGCCCTATGTTGCCCAGGCTGGTCTCCCGTCAAGGGTTCACCTGAAGCGATCCTCGTGCCTCTGCCTACCGAAGTGCTAGGATTATAGGTGTGAACTACTGCACCTGGCCCTGAATCATATTTTAATTTACAACTGAGTTCTAAACTTTTGTCTTCCCAAAAAAATTTTAAAAGGAAGGCAATATAGATAACTCAAAACAAATTTGTAAAATGGAATTCATTGGCATCAGACCAGGAGAATTAAAATTTGGGGGCTAGCTGTTAGGCATAAGTAGAAAATATGACTTAATCTAGGAATATCTGGTCACAGATAAAACTGACATACATGTGAGTCCACAGACTGGATTAACGACATATACCTGAAAGCTTAGAAGAGTGTTTTGCAAAGAGCCCCGCTGTTTGTATCCGTGAAAGTCTAGTCAGAAAAATAGAAGCCACTGTTTGAAAGAGAGAAACTAGCTCAGGGAATTGTTTACACAGGGGATGAACAGCTGAGGCTAAGAAGTTCAAAGTGGACTTCGGTGAGGGCCAGGTGCAATGGCTCACACCTATAATCCCAGCACTCTGGGAGGCCATCGTGGGAGGACTGCTTGGGCCCAGGAGTTCGAGACCAGCCTGGGCAACATAGTGAGACCCCCCCCCCACCGATCTCTACCAAAAAAAAAAAAAATTCTGTTCTTTTGATTCTTTTTTAAAATTATTTATTTTACTTTAAGCACTGGTATACATGTGTAGAACGTGCAGGTTTGTTACACAGGTATACATGTGCCATGGTGGTTTGCTGCACCTATCAACCTGTCATCTAGGTTTTAAGCGCTGCATGCATTTGTCCTAATGCTCTCCCTTCCTTTGTCCCCGACCCTACAACAGGCCCCAGTGTGTGATGTTCCCCTCCCTATGTCCAAAAAATTTAAAAATTAGCTGGGCATGGTGGCGCACACCTGTGGCCCACATGAGTATGAATTTGAGAAATTTCAGCAAAAGAGCAAAAAAGATAGAATAGTGTATATGCCTCTTCTCTAGCTAATCGTTTTCAGATCCATCCCTTGCCCTTCTGCTACTCTGCTCTTTATCACAAGAAACTATTTTCCCCAAACTCCCTTGCCCTTGACCTACCCCTAGGCTTAGTCATGGTGAAAAGTTAGAGGATGGAAGGAAGAGGAAAGGTGAGATTTCTCCCCCTCTCTCTCGTACCCTTAGAACGGCCCCTCCCTCAGGGGCCGTTTTAACATGTCGAGGTTGCAGTGAGCTGTGATTGTGCCACTGCATTCCAGAGTGGGCAACAGAGTGAGACCTTGTGTCAAAACAAAACAAAACAAAACAAAACAAAACAAAACAAAACAAAGGGGACAGTGAAGCAACTCAGAGTTAACATCAGCAGAAAGCCACAACCACCCCTACTTGTCATCATCCTCAGGAGGTACAGCCAGGGGGTCAAGGAGGAGCAGGAGCCCCTGAGGGAGGGGCCGTTCTAAGGGTATGGGAGAGAGGGGGAGAAATCTCACCTTTCCTCTTCCTTCCATCCTCTAACTTTTCACCATGACTAAGCCCAGGGGTAGGTCAAGGGCAAGGGAGTTTGGGGAAAATAGTTTCTTGTGATAAAGACCAGAGTAGCAGAAGGGCAAGGGATGGATCTGAAAACGATTAGCTAGAGAAGAGGCATATACACTATTCTATCTTTTTTGCTCTTTTGCTGAAATTTCTCAAATTCATACTCACATGTGGTAGACTTTTTTCTTTTTCTTTTCTTTCTTTTTTTTTTTTTTTTTTTTTTTGAGATGGAGCCTCACTCTGTCACCCAAGTGGAGTGGAGTGGCACGATCTCATCTCACTGCAAGCTCGGCCTCCTGGGTTCACACCATTCTCCTGCCTCCGCCTCCCGAGTAGCTGGGGCGTGGCACCTGCCACAACGCCCAGCTAATTTTGTTTTTGTATTTTTTGGTAGAGACAGAGTTTCACTGTGTTACCCAGGATGGTCTCGATCTCCTGACCTAATGATCTGCCCACCTCGGCCTCCCAAAGTGCTGGGATTACAGGCGTGAGACACCACACCTGTCCTATATGTGACTGACTTTGAAAAAACAACAAGAAATATGAAACTCTAGTAATAATGGTTGAGTTGATTTCAGACTAATGCAAAGACAGGATTTGAAAAATAATGTCTTCTGACCATATCTGGACTTACATAGGATTGCTGCGAAACATTAAGTTTCCTTTGCATCTTCAATAAATAACCTATTTTTTAAAAAAATTATGTCTGCCCTGGCCAGGTGTGTTGGTGCATGCCTGTAGTCCCATCTACTCGAAAGGCTAAGGCAGGAGGATTGCTTGAGCCAAGAGGTCAAAGCTGCAGTGAGCCATGATTGTGCCACTGCACTGCCACCTGGGTGACAGAGCAAGACCCTGTCTCAATAAATAAGTAAACATATATATCGTTGGTACCAACTAACTACTCTTGCGTGGATAAAAATCTCTTAAGAGTGGATTTTTTGGCAGGGCGCGGTGGCTCAAGCCTGTAATCCCAGCACTTTGGGAGGCCGAGACGGGCGGATCACGAAGTCAGGAGATCGAGACCATCCTGGCTAACACGGTGAAACCCCGTTTCTACTAAAAAATACAAAAAACTAGCTGGGCGAGGTGGCGGGCGCCTGTAGTCCCAGCTACTCGGGAGGCTGAGGCAGGAGAATGGCCTAAACCCGGGAGGTGGAGCTTGCAGTGAGCTGAGATCCGGCCACTGTACTCCAGCCTGGGCGACAGAGCGAGACTCCGTCTCAAAACAAACAAACAAACAAAAAAAAGAGTGGATTTTTTTTTTTTTTTTTTTGACAGAGTCTTGTTCTGTTGTCCAGGCTGGAGTGCAGTGGCATGATCTCGGCTCACTGCAACCTCCACCTCCCAGGCTCAAGCGATTATCCTGCCTCAGCCTCCCGAGTAGTTGGGATTACAGGTGCCTGCCCCCACACCTGGCTAATTTTTTGTATTTTTAGTAGAGACAGGGTTTCACCATGTTGGCCAGGCTGGTCTTGAACTCCTGACCTCAAGTGATCCGCCCACTTCAGCCTCCCAAAGTGCTAGGATTACAGGCGTGAGCCACTGTTCCCAGCCAATAGTGGAATTCTTTTTCCAGGAGAATGTATAATGCTAAATTTTGAATACTTGGTTGCCTGAAGGTAAAGCATCATCCATGCGATACTAAAAAAGCTCCTGGAACAGCTGGTGTCATCTGGGGAGCAGTTTCTTTGTTGTTGTGTGGTTAAGTATTGTACCATATGCGTTATCCAGTGGCAGGGAGCTGTGCAACGTGACAAGATTCCAGAAGTGCAGGTTTAGCAGTGGCACAGAGCTCCATTAATTATTCTTCTAGGTGTACTGTTCTCCAGACAGGAAGGAAACTCTGGGACAACATTGTTAAAACTTTTCAGTCTGTAGACCACTTCAGGGGAAGAAAAGAAAACCTTGTATTTCACCTCTCCTGCCCATTCCCCTTCCCTCTGTAAAGAAAGCCTCTCTGGGGAGAGAGGGACAAAAGGCCTTAGATCTACTTCTTTGTTAGCTGAATCACTTAATGATACTGGAAGCCAGTGAATGGGGTTGAGATTGAAGGTAGGCAGTACAGAGGAGAGAGGGATGAGTAAAATATGAGAGGAAACAAGATGCAGTGGGCAGAAGTCGGTGAATTCGTAATTAGAAAGTCATCATAAAATTTAGAATCTAAATTAAATATGCCTTATCAAGCAGAGTCAATAAAATAAAAATAAAAATAAGAAAATAAATTGAATATGCCAAAATGGCAGGGGAGTTTTGTTCAACTTGCACAATCTTTTATTTTTTTTATCTTTTTTTTTTTTTGAGATGGAGTCTGGCTCTGTTGCCCAGGCTGGAGTGCAGTGGCGCGATCTCGGCTCACTGCAACCTCCACCTCCTGGGTTCAAGCAATTCTCTTGCCTCAGCCTCCTGAGTAGCTGGGATTTCAGGCGCCGGCCAACATGCCCAGTTAATTTTTGTATTTTTTTTTTTTTTAGTAGAAATGGGGTTTCACCATGTTGGCTAGGCTGGTCTCGAAGTCCTGACCTCAAGTGATCTGCTCACCTTGGCCTCCCAAAGTGCTGGGATTACAGGCATGAGCCACTGTACCCAGCCAATTCTTTTTTTTCTTTTTTTTAGTTTTTCTTAGTTTTTTAAAATTTTGCATGTATCTTATCTTATGTACAATCATTTAAATTAAGTTATTTGACATTAAAAATAGAGAATTTCATATAAAAATCTAAATTCTAGCTTCTCTTATAGATTGGGATGCCGTGGCCACACTGGGCCCTGATTTCTACATGGCGGTCACTTGAACCCTCTCCAGTCCACCATGTCCCAGTCTTATCTGGTTCAGTCATGTATGTTACTTGCCTGGCCCCTGTATGCAAGTAATCCTTTTTCCTTTCTTCTCTGCATTCTAAATTGCCTAAGGGTTTGCACTATCACCCTCATATTCTGTCTTTTTGTATTGAATCAGCTTCTGTCATGATTAGTGTCCAATTGTTAAGCCACTATTTGAATTAATGAAAACTCATCTCAGAAATTCCAATGAATATCCGTCATGATACATCATTTCAATTTTTTGTGTGAAAGGAGGGATGTATGAAAGCCATTGTGTAAGCTGGTTACAGTAGCTCACGCCCGTAATCCCAGCACTTTGGGAAGTCAAGGTGGGCAGATTGCTTGAGCGCGGATGTTCAGGACCAGTCTAGGCAACATGGTGAAACCCCATCTCAACAAAAAATACAAAAAATCAGCTGGGCGTGGTGGCACCTCTGTAGTCCCAGCTACTTGGGAGGCTGAGGTGGGATCGCTTGAGCCCAGAAGGTCAAGGCTACAGTAGCCATGATCATGCCACTGCACTTCAGCCTGGGTGATGAAGTGAGACCATGTCTCAAAAAAAAAAAAAAATTGTATGATTTCATGCACAAACACATCTCTGCCTACAACTGAAAGAATTTGAGATGACTTGAAGTAAAATTAGACTATAACAACAAAACAGGTGACAAACCACCCCACAATAAAAGGCAAAAATCCAGTAAAAAATATCCGTCAGCTGAGGTTAAGCCTTCATGTTGTAAGCCTCCTTTGGGTCATTCCCTTTTGTAGTACTTACCCCGTTAAAACTTTGTTTGATGCCTTAAACCCCCGCTAGACTATAAACTCTTAATGGCAGGGACTTTGTCAATCTTATATATTGCCATATTCCAAAGTGCATAGCATAGAGCCTCATTAGTTCAATAATAGATGAAAATGTATCAGGAAACTTTTTCACTCAGTTGCTACTAAAGAAAAGCTATAGCAATCAAACATAAAATTGTTTTTCAGACTCTTAGCAGCCAGGACAAAGAAAGAAGCAGCCAAAGGTCTTGGCCTGTAGCCTGTCGATATTGCAGGATTAGCCCCTGTCCCAGAAAGCAGTGTGGATAAAACAAACAAACTAAACCTCCAGCTAAGAAAGTTGCTCTGGATTTGTAGTTGTTGGTGCCTTGAGGAGCAAGGTACAAGGTGTACACCACTAGTCTGGCTTCCAGGACAGGACTATGGTCACTTGGAGATCATAGTCATAGAGGAACTGGTTTTCAGACAGGCACCTAGATGATGAAGAACAAAACACAAGACATATTAATTGCAATGAGGATTTAGGAGGTGGCAGAATCCTATTACTAGGTCTGGCCAATAAGATTACAAGAGGACAGGTTGAGCATGGTGGCTTACACCTTTAAGCCCAGCACTTTGGAAAGCCAGGGCAGGAGGATGGCTTGAGCCCAGGAGTTTGAGACCAGCCTGGGCAATACAGTGAGACCCCATCTCTAAAAAATTGTTTTAAAAAAGGTTAGAATAGAACAAGCTTAACTTGTAGGAAGTAACCAGAGCTGAAATAAACTTCCACTTTCAGAATTGGTTCCAGCATCTAGAGATAGGTCAAGACTGTAGTGCCTAGGGAACAATCTAAGAATGGAGAATAAGGAAGGCCATTAAAAATTATAGGGGTATGCCAGGCATAGTGGCTCATGCCTGTAATCCCAGCACTTTGGGGGGCCAAGGCAGGCAGATTGCTTGAGCTCAGGAGTTCAAGCCCACCTGGGCAACAAGGTGAAACCCTGTCTCTAAAAAAAAAAAAAGGAAAAGAAAAAGAAAAATTAGCTGAGTATGGTGGCATGCACCTGTGGTCCCAGCTACTCAGGAGGCTGAGGCGGGCGGATCACTTGAGCCCAGGAGGTGGAGGTTGCAGTGAGTCAAGATTGTGTCACTGCACTGTAGCCTGGGCAACAGAGCCAGATCCTGTCTCAAAAAAAAAAATTCTAGGGGCAATATATATATATTTGAGATGGGATCTTGCTCTGTTGTCCTGACTGGAGTGCAGCAGCACAATCACAGCTCACTGCAGCCTTTGGCCTCCAGGCACAAGCAGTCCTCCTGCCTTAGCTCCCAAGTAGCTGAGACCACAGGTATATGCCATCATGCCTGGCTAATTATTTTTTATTTTTATCTTTTGTAGAGACAGTGTCTTATCATGTTGCCCAGGCTTACGTATATTGAACTAGTTATCTCATCTCATGATGTCTTATTTTACATAGTCATATGGAAAAACAAAATTAAAATAATGAAATACCAGCGGAAAGATGTGACATACTACAAAAATGCATTAAAACTCCAAGATCTTGGCCAGGCACGGTGGTTCACACCTGTAATCCCAGCACTTTGGGAGGCCGAGGCGGGCAGATCACGAGGTCAGGAGATCGAGACCATCCTGGCTAACATGGTGAAACCCCGTCTCTACTAAAAATACAAAAAATTAGCCGGGCGAGGTGGCGGGCACCTGTAGTCCCAGCTACTCGGGAGGCTGAGGCAGGAGAATGGCGTGAACCCAGGAGGTGGAGCTTGCAGTGAGCTGAGATCGTGCCACTGCACTCCAGTCTGGGCGACAGCGAGACTCTGTCTCAAAAAACAAAAAAACAAAAAAACAAAACTCCAAGATCTTGATGTAAGCAATAGTGATAAATACCCACAAAAATGTTAAGTACAGCTAAACTCTCCCATCCTGTGTGGACTTGAATGCTCTTATGCCACATTCATCGACCTCTTTGGGCTCCCTCTGGTGGCACGTTAGTCCTCAGTAATAACTGAGTATTTTCGAAAATTTCTTGTAAATTCCTGTGGATGAAAGCTTCATTGAATAGTTTTTTAGCTAACCATTCATAAATATTCAAATAAGTATAAAATGATGGCTGGGCACAGTGACTTATGCCTGTAATCCCAGCACTTTGGGAAGCTAAAGCAGGAGGATCACTTGAGCCAAGGAGTTGGGGACCAGCCTGGGCAACATAGTGAGACACTGTTTCTACGGAAATAAAAAAAAGGGGAGGCACATGCCTGTGGTCCTAGCTATTCAGGAAGCTGAGGTGGGAGGATCGTTTGAGCTCAGATTGAGGCTGCAGTGAGCTGTGACTGTGCCACTGCACTCCAGCCTGGGTAACAGAGCAAGACCCGATATCCACTGTGTGAGCCACTGTGCCCACCAAACATTTTTCAATAAAAAATTTTTTTAAATTCATCAACCCTGACCTACAGAAGTCAATTTAAAGAAAAGAAAAGAGAGAGACAGGGTCTCACTATATTGCCCAGGTTGGTCTTTAACTCTTGGCCTCAAGTGTTCCTCCTGCCTGGGCCTCCCAAAGTGCTGGGATTACAGGGATAAGTCCTCATGCCTGATCTAAAATCAGTCAATTTTTGATGTTGGTGAGGAAATAGAGTCACAGAAATCCTTATACTCTCTTGATGTGATTGAAAATTTGCTCATGACTTTGGATAAAAATTTAGTACTGTCTTATAAATTGAAAATGTCATTTCTAATGCAGCAATTTCACTCCTAAGTATTTACCTTAGAGAAACTTTGGCACAAAAACCAACAGACGTATGCGGAAATTTCTTACCTAAAGAGTTCATAATAGCAAAACCTGGACACATCATAGAAGGATAAAACTGTAGTATATTAAAAACACAAAACACGGCCGGGCGCGGTGGCTCAAGCCTGTAATCCCAGCACTTTGGGAGGCCAAGACGGGCGGATCACGAGGTCAGGAGATCGAGACCATCCTGGCTAACACGGTGAAACCCCGTCTCTACTAAAAAATACAAAAAAACTAGCCGGGCGAGGTGGCGGGCGCTTGTAGTCCCAGCTACTCGGGAGGCTGAGGCAGGAGAATGGCGTGAACCCGGGAGGCGGAGCTTGCAGTGAGCTGAGATCCGGCCACAGCACTCCAGCCTGGGCGGCAGAGCGAGACTCCGTCTCAAAAAAAAAAAAAAAAAAAAAAAAAGAAAACACAAAACACAGGTTGGGCACAGTGGCTCATGCCTGTAATCCCAGTATTTTTGGAGGCTGAGGCGGGTGGATCACCTGAGGTCAGGAGTTCGAGACCAGCTGGCCAACAGGGTGAAACCCCATCTCTACTAAAAAAAATACGAAAATTGGCTGGGCGTGGTGGTGTGTGCCTGTAATCCTAGCTACTCAGGAGGCTGAGGCATGAGAATCGCTTGAACCCGAGAGGTGGAGGTTGCAGTGAGCCGAGATCATGCCTCTGCACTTCAGCCTGGGTGACAGAGTGAGACTCTGTCTCAAAAAAAAAAAACAAAAAAACAAACAACAAAAAAACCCTGAAACACTATACAGCAGTGAAAATGGGTAAACTATAGCTGTAGGCATGAATATGGATGAGAACCTCAAAAATGCTAAATGAGGAAAAATGTATCACAGAAAAATATATAGAGTATGATTCCATTATGTACAGGTCAAGGACAGGCTGGGTGCAGTGGCTCATGCCTGTAATCCCAGCACTTTGGGAGGCAAAGACTCATGCATCCCTTGAGCCCAGGCATTTGAGACCAAATGTGGGCAGCATGGCGAAACCCAGTCTCTACAAAAAATACAAAAATTAGAAGGGTGTGGTGGTGTGCACCTGTGGTACCAGCTACTTGGGGGGCTGAGGTGGGAGGATTGCTTGAGGCCAGGAGGTTGAGACTGCAGTGAGCTGTGGTCATGCCACTGTACTCCAGCCTGGGTGGCAGAGTGAGACCCCATCTCAAAAACAAACAAACAAACAAACAAAAAACCTTAGCAAACATTTCTTCTTATCTCCATCAAGCTACCTATTAGCAATACATCTTTTACTTTTAAAAAATCTAAGCTATAGGTCAGGCGCAGTGACTCACACCTGTAATCACAGCATTTTGGGAGGCAAAGGTGGATGGATCACTTGAGCAGGAGTTTGAGACCAGTCTGGCCAACATGGTGAAACACCGTTTCTACTAAAAAATGCAAAACTTAGCTGAGCATGGTGGCGTGCACCTGTAATCCCAGCTATTTGGGAGGCTGAGGCAGGAGAATTGCTTGAACCTGGGAGACAGGGGTTGCAGTGAGCTGAGACCATTCCACTGTACTCCAACCTGGGTGGCAGAGCAAGACTCTGTCTCAAAAACAAAACAAAACAAAAACAAATCTAAGCTATATTACTTTTTTTTTTGGAGACGGAGTTTTGCTCTTGTTGCCCAAGTCATAGTGCAATGAAGCAATCTCGGTTCACTGCAACCTCCACCTCCCAGATTTTAAGCAATCCTCCTGCCTCAGCCTCCCAAGTAGCTGGGATTACAGGTGCGCACCACCACACCCAGCTAATTTTTTGTATTTTTAGTAAAACGGAGTTTCACCATGTTAGCCAGGCTGGTCTCGAACTCCTGACTTCAGATGATCTGCACGCCTTGGCCTCCCAAAGTGCTGGGATTACAGGCGTGAGCCACCATGCCCAGCCTATATTACATTTTAAAAGAAGTTATTTGTTATTTTATTTTTGTTTATTATTCATACAACAAATTTTACTGTTTAAACTCCATTTTATTTGTTATTATAATTTTATTTAAATGCTATTTATTTTATTACTTAAAAAAGTTTTTTTTTTTTAGACAGGGTCTCACTCTGTCACCCAGGCTGGAATGCAGTGGCTCAATCATGGCTCACTGCAGTCTCAACCACCCGGGCTCAAGCAATCCTCCCACCTCAGGCCCCTAAGTAGCTGGTACCACAGGTGCACACGACCATGCCCTGAGAATTTTTGTATATTTTGTAGAGACAGAGGTCTCGCCATGTTGCCCAGGCTGGTCAAACTCCTGGGCTTAAGCAATCCACCCGCCTCACCCTCCTACTGGGATCACAGGCGTGAGCCACTGCTCCTGGCCAATACACTATATTTCGTAAAGCCTATTTTTAAAATACATTTTTTGTTTGTTTGTTTTTGCTTTTTTAGAGATGGGGGTCTCACTATGCTGCCTGTGCTAGAATATAGTGTTATTTACAAGTGCAATCATACCATAGTATAGACTGAAACTCCTGGGTTCAAACAGTCTTCCTGCCTCAGCCTCCTGAGTAGCTGGGACTACAGGCATGCACCAACATGCCCAGCAAAAAGAAGCTATTTTTAATATGGTTATTATGAGCAAGATTGTCATGTCTAAAGCAACAGACTTCAGTTTTACATGAAAAGTGCAGATACCAATGCATTTGCCTCTGATGATTTATGATTATCCTTCTGACAGAATGATCTCTTGTTTGAGCTAAGCACATCTTGTTTGAAATATGATTACATATTTAGCAATCCTGACCTCTCATAGGAGTTTTACACCTATAATAAAATTATTAATGTGTTGCATTTGTAAGGCATTTCATGGGTTTTCAAGTGTCACTAGAAGACGTTTCCCTCATTGTACAGTTTAGAAAACTGAAGACAAGAGTAATAAAAAGGGGCCAGGCATGGTGGCTCATGCCTGTAATCCCGGCACTTTGGGAGACCGAGGCGGGCAGATCAAGAGGTCAGGAGATCAAGACCAGCCTGGCCAACATGGTGAAACCCCATCTCTACTAAAAATACAAAAAATTGGCCAGGCGCAGTGGCTCACGCCTATATTCCCAACACTTTGGGTTCATGCAATAATTTATCTGATTTGTTGTAAGTTTCAGACTTGCCATCATCTGGACATTCCTGTTCATCAGAGCGGTGGGAATTTTCATTTTAATTGTGGCATGGAACTCACTAATCATCGCTACCGTGGTAATCAATAGGAATAAATATTCTAATAAACATTCACTTAAAATCTCCAGTGAATTCAGATGCTATTTAAATGAAAAACAATACACTGATATAGGTCAGTGTGTTCCCTCCTCCTTGGTGTGCTTACTAATTTACTGAATGTACTCTGAATGCTTTTAATGGTAAAGGAAAGGTACTAGGTGCTCTTTTTTTTCTCTCTCTCTCTCTTTTTTTTTGAGACGGAGTCTCGCTCTGTGGCCCAGGCTGGAGTGCAGTGGCCGGATCTCAGCTCACTGCAAGCTCCGCCTCCCGAGTTTACGCCATTCTCCTGCCTCAGCCTCCCGAGGAGCTGGGATTACAGGAGCCCGCCACCTCGCCCAGCTAGTTTTTTGTATTTTTTAGTAGAGACGGGGTTTTACCGTGTTAGCCAGGATGGTCTTGATCTCCTGACCTCGTGATCCGCCCGCCTCGGCCTCCTAAAGTGCTGGGATTACAGGCTTGAGCCACCGCGCCCGGCCTTGGTGCTCTTTTTAATGTGTTAACTGAGAAGAAGCCTAGTTTTTTAGCCCATTAACAAAAGCTATTACAATACCTCCGCTAAAATACTGGCAGATCAGCCAGGGCAACATAGTGGGACCCCATGTCTACAAAAAAAAAAAAAAAGATTAGCCAGGGTGGTGGCATGCATCTGTAGTCCTAGCTACTTTCGGAGGCTGAGGCAAGAGGATCACTTGAGGCAAGGAGGTTGAGGCTGCAGTGAGCCATGGTGGCATCACTACATTCCAGCCTGTGTAACAGAGTGAGACCCTGTCTCAAAAAATAATAAATAAAATCGGTCTGGCATAGTGGCTCACGCCTGTAATCCCAACACTTTGGGAGACTGAGGCAGGTGGATCACCTGAGGTCAGGAGTTCAAGACCAGCCTGGCCAACATGGCAAAACCCAGTCTCTACTAAAAATACAAAAATTAGCTGGGCACTGTGGCAGGCACCTGTAATCCCAGATACTAGGGATGCTGAGGCAGGAGAATCACTTCAACCTGGGAGGCAGGGGTTGCAGTGAGCCGAGATCATACCACTGCACTCCAGCCTGGGCAACAGAGTGAGACTCTGTCTCAAAAATAAGTAAATAAAGGCCGAGCATGGTGGCTCATGTCTGTAATCCCAGCACTTTCAGAGGCCGAGGCGGGTGAATCACCTGAGGTCAGAAGTTTGAGACCAGCCAGATCAACATGGCGAAACCCCGTCTCTACTAAAAATACCAAATTAGCTGGGCGTGGTGGTGGGCACCTGTAATCTCAGCTACTTGGGAGGCTGAGGCAGGAGAATCACTTGAACCCAGGAGGTGGAGGTTGCACAGAGCCAAGATCATGCCATTGCACTCCAGCTTGGGCGACAAGAGCAAAACTCCATCTCAAAATAAATAAATAGGCCGGGCGCGGTGGCTCAAGCCTGTAATCCCAGCACTTTGGGAGGCCGAGATGGGCGGATCACGAGGTCAGGAGATCGAGACCATCCTGGCTAACACGGTGAAACCCTGTCTCTACTAAAAAATACAAAAAACTAGCCGGGCGAGGTGGCGGGCGCCTGTAGTCCCAGCTGCTCCGGAGGCTGAGGCAGGAGAATGGCGTAAACCCGGGAGGCGGAGCTTGCAGTGAGCCGAGATCCAGCCACTGCACTCCAGCCCGGGCTAGAGCGAGACTCCGTCTCAAAAAAAAAAAAAAAATAAATAAATAAATAAATAAATAAATAAATAAAATACTGGCAGATTGCCCTTCCTACATTGTAAGCTCCTTGGAGACACAGATCATATCATATTATTAATGCTTGTAATTCTGTCAGTGCCTAACACGCTGCCTTGAGTTTCATTAAATGGCTTAAACTGTTGTTTAAGCCATGCAATTTATGGCATTTTGTTATAGCATATTAAGACAATTATTAATACAATAATTGAAACTCTACCTACCAAATTATAGCTATTTTATTTGTTAAAACCTCTCTTTAGCCAAGTGTAGAAATGCACATTTGTAGTCCCAGCTACTCAGGAGGCTGGGGCAGGAGGATTGCTGGATCCTGGGACATCAGGGCTGCAGTGAGCCATGATCACACCACTGCACTACATCCTGGGTGACAGAGCAAGACCCTGTCTCAAAAAAGAAAAATAAGAAAAAAACTTCTCTCGAGTCTTCAGTTTTCTCTTTTTCTTTCTTTTTCTTTTCTTTCTTTCTTTCTTTCTTTCTTTTTTTTTTTGAGACAGAGTCTTGCTCTGTTATCCAGGTTGGAGTGCAGTGCGATCTCAGCTCACTGCAACCTCAGCCTCCTGGGTTCACGCAATTCTCCTGCCTCAGCCTCCCAAGTAGCTGAGACTACAGGTGCGCGCCACCACCACCCAGCTAATTTTTGTATTTTTCATAGAATGGGTTTCACCATCTTGGCCAGGCTGGTCTCAAACTCCTGACCTCAAATGATCCGCCCACCTTGGCCTCCCAGAGTGCTGGGATTACAGGTGTGAGCCACCATGCTCATCCAGAACTGGGAATTTCTAAGCAAAAGATTATTTTTGTACACATTCACCATTCCTCTACAGGCAAACAAACTAAAATGCATTGTTATTTGATTTTAGAGACTCCTAGAGATTTTTCTAAACTAGAATTTACAATTTTAAAAAAAAAAAAAAACAGTGGCACACTATCTTTAAACAAAATCACATACAGCAGCCCAACATATGAAACTACTGTCTGGGAGGAGGTAGGAAATTCTTTATCTAACAAATGGAGAAAATCAGTAAGCTATATTTTGAGGCTTTTGATGAGTAAGATGACTCACAGCTGAAAGAATTTGCCCTTGACTGCTATGTCAGAATACTATGTCAAAACAGAGGACAGTCTTGCAATTCAGAGCAAGAACAATGGGAAACCATATTTTCTATTCCATTCCCAGAAAATAAATTATTATGAATGGAAATATGTCCAAATATGGTTAACATCGTCTACTTATAATTCTCATACAAAGTGGTATATGGGCCAGGTGCAGTGCCTCGTGTCTGTAATCCCAGAACTTTGGGAGGCTAAGGTGGGAGGATTGCTTGTGCTCAGGAGTTCAAGGCTGCAGTGAGCAGTCTGGGTGACAGAGCAAGACCCTGTTTCAAACAAAACAAAACAAAAACAAATTGGTGTATGTAACCAGTCTGAGAATTTCAACTTTGAAGACTCACAGAAGATAATTAGTATAATTTAAAAATTTCCATGTTACAGTTCTGTAATAGTGGAGTAGTTTGTATTGGATCAACATTCCCACATACAATAATAATATATTTTTTAAAGATAGGGTCTCCTTTGTCACATAGGCTGGAGTGCAGTGGCTCAATCATAGCTCACTATAACCTGGAACTCCTGGGCCTAAGGGATCCTCCAGCCTCAGCCTCCCAAGTAGCTAGGACAACAGGCACAGGCCATCATGCCTGGCTAGTTTTTTAATTTTTGGTAGAGGCAGGGTCTTGCTATTTTGCTCAGGCTGGTCTCAAACTCCTGGACTCAACTGATTCTCCCATCTCAGCCTCCCAAATGCTGGGATTACAGGCATGAGTCGCCATGCCTGACCGAGAGTAGATCTTGAATGTTCTAACTATACATGAAAAAACGGTAACTATGTGAGGCAATGGATATGATATGATATGGTTAAGCTTTATGTCACCACCCAAATCTCATTTTGTATTGTAATCCTCAGGTGCTGAGGGAGGAGGCTGGTGGGTGGTGATTGGATTATGGGGGCATTTCCCCCCATCCTGTTCTCCTGATAGTGAGTGAGTTCTCATAAGATCTGGTGAGTTTATAAGGCAGTTTTCCCTGCTCTTGCTCATACTTTCTTTTTTATTTGAGACGGAGTCTCGCTCTGTTACCCAGGCTGGAGTGCAGTGGCTGGATCTCAGCTCACTGCAAGCTCCGCCTCCGGGGTTCACGCCATTCTCCTGCCTCAGCCTCCCGTGTAGCTGGGACTACAGGCACCCGCCACCTCGCCCGGCTAGTTTTTTGTTTTTTTTTTTTTTTTTTTTTTTTTGAGACGGAGTCTCGCTCTGTCGCCCAGGCTGGAGTGTAGTGGCTGGATCTCAGCTCACTGCAAGCTCCGCCTCCCGGGTTTACGCCATTCTCCTGCCTCAGCCTCCCGAGTAGCTGGGACTACAAGCGCCCGCCACCTCGCCCGGCTAGTTTTTTATATTTTTTAGTAGAGACGGGGTTTCACCGTGTTAGCCAGGATGGTCTCGATCTCTTGACCTTGTGATCCGCCCGTCTCGGCCTCCCAAAGTGCTGGGATTACAGGCTTGAGCCACCGCGCCCGGCCAGTTTTTTGTATTTTTTAGTAGAGACGGGGTTTCACCGTGTTAACCAGGATGGTCTTGATCTCCTGACCTCGTGATCCGCCCGTCTCCGCCTCCCAAAGTGCTGGGATTACAGGCTTGAGCCACCGCGCCCAGCTGCTCACACTTTCTTACCTGCCCAGTTGTAAGATGTGCCTGCTTCCCCTTCCTCTGCGATTGTAAATTTCCTGAGGCCTCCCTAGCCATTCAGAACTGTGAGTCAATTAAACCTCTTTTTTTTTTTTTTTTTTTTTTAAATAAATGACCCAGTCTTGGGTTTGTCTTTACAGCAGTGTGAAAATGGATGAATACATGCTAATTAGCTTGATTGTGGTATTCATTTAACACTATATGCATGTGTGAAAACATCATGTTGTACACCATCAATATATACAACTTTAAATTTTATTATTTTATTTATTTATTATTCTTAAAATTTTTCCTGAGACCAAGTCTTGCTCTGTCACCCAGCCTGTAGTGCAGTGGCATGATTATAGCTCGCTGCAGCTTCAACCTCCTGGGTTTAAGTGATCCTCCCACATCAGACTCCTGAGTAGCTGGGACTATAGGCATGCACCACCATGCCAAGCTAATTTTTGTCATTTTTGTAGAGACAGGGTTTCCCTATGTTATAGCCCAGGCTGGTCTCAAACTGCTGGCCTCAAGTAATCCACCCACATTGGCCTCCCAAAGTGCCAAAATTACAGGTTGAAGCCACTGCACCTGGCCCATTATTACTTTTTTGGAATGGGGTCTCACTATATGGCCCAGGCTGGTGCTGAACTCCTGGTCTTAGTGATCCTCCTGCCTCAGTCTCCCAAAGTGTTGGGATTACAGGCATGAGCCACTGTGCCCAGCCTATAAACACATACAATTTTAATTTGTCAATGTGACCTCAATAAAGCTGGGAGGGAAGAAAGAAAGAAATTCATCAACAGGTTGGACGCAGTGGCTCACTCTTGTAATCCTAGCACGTTGGGAGGTCGAGGTGGGTGGATCACCTGTGGTCAGGAGTTCGAGATCAGCCTGGCAAACATGGTGAAACCCCATTTCTAAAAATACAAAAAAAAAAAAAAAAAAAAAAAGCCTGGCTTGGTGGCATGTGCCAGTAATCCCAGCTACTCGGGAGGCTGAGACAGGAGAATGGCTTGAACCTGGGAGGTGAAGGTTGCAGTGAGCTGAGATCATGCCATTACACGACAGCCTGGGCAACAAGAGTGAAATTCCATCTCAAATAAATAAATAAAATCAGTAATCTAAATTTCCACTTTAAGAAGCTAGAAAACCACTCTGTTCCCCTTCTCACTACTGCGCTTGACAGGTCTTTTTTTTTTTTTTTTTTTTTTTTTGAGACGGAGTCTGGCTCTGCCGCCCAGGCGGGAGTGCAGTGGCCAGATCTCAGCTCACTGCAAGCTCCGCCTCCCGGGTTTACGCCATTCTCCTGCCTCAGCCTCCCGAGTAGCTGGGACTACAGGCGCCGAGTAGCTGGGACTACAGGCGCCCGCCACATCGCCCGGCTAGTTTTTTGTATTTTTTAGTAGAGACGGGATTTCACCGTGTTAGCCAGGATGGTCTCGATCTCCTGACCTCGTGATCCACCCGTCTCGGCCTCCCAAAGTGCTGGGATTACAGGCTTGAGCCACCGCGCCCGGCCGACAGGTCTTTAAAAAAAAAAAAAAAAAAAAAAAAAAAAAAGCTAGAAAACGAGGATCAGCTGCAAAAACCTTAGGGCTAACCTCACACAATTAGTGAAATATTGAATTATCTTTTGTAAGATCAGGAACAAACCAAAATGTCCCCTCTCAACATTTCAACTCAACATTGTATTGGAAATCTTAGTGAATGCAAAAAAACAGATAAATAAAAGGAACCGGGCACAGTGGCCCACACATGTAATCCCAGCAGTTTGGGAGGCTGAGGTGAGCAGTCACTTGAGGTCAGGAGTTTGAGACCAACCTGACCAACATGGCAAAACCCCGTCTCTATTGCAAATACAAAATTAGCCAGGTGTGGTGCCATGTGCCTGTAATCCTAGCTACTCAGGAGGCTGAGGCAGGAGAATCACTTGAACTGGGGCGGAGTTGGGGGGGTGGTGAGCAGGAGGGGTATAGGGGGGCAGGGGGGGTGGGTGGAGTTTGCAGTAAGAGAGCAAGACTCCGTCTCAATGAATAAATAAATATAAATAAATGGAATACAGATGGGAAACAAATAAGTAAAACTTTCAGTGTTCACGCATATCATGATCATTAATTTTGGAAATCCAGGAATCTATAAAACAACTCTAGAACTAATAATCCCAGGATCATAGGACACATGGTCAACGTTTTAAAATCAATGACATTGGAAATACAACTGGAAAATGAAATGAAAACAATTCTATTTACAATAGCATAAAAATACTTAGGAATAAATCTCACAAAAGCTGTGCAAGACTTCCACCCTGAACACTACAAAACAAACTATACTATATTTATACAATGGAATACTACTCAGTAATAAAAAGGGACCAGGCATGGTGGCTCGTGCCTGTAATCCCAGCACATTGGGAGGCTGAGATGGGCAGACTATTTGAGGTCAGGTGTTCAAGACCAGCCTGGCAAACATGGCAAAACCCTGTCTCTACTAAAAATACAAAACTTAGCTAGGTGTGATGGTGGGTGCCTGCAATCCCAGCTGCTTGGGAGGCTGAGGCAGGAGAATAGCTTGAACCGGGGAAGGCAGAGGTTGTGGCGAGCCGAGATCATGCCATTGTACTCCAGCCTGGGCAACAGAGCAAGACTCTGTCTCTAAACAAATAAATAAATAGGAACAAACTATACAGTTTCTACTCTCTGCAAGTGAATAGGCTGAGAAAATTGTAAGCGACTCTGAATGAACATACAAATTCTGCTTGTTAAGAACAAGTCTGGCTCTGGTAACTGACCTTCATAACTAAAATATAAAACTGAGAAGTATTTAAAAAATGAACAAACTACTGAAGCCTACATCAACTTGCCTGTATCTTATTAGGTTGACTCAAATAAGCCAGACGAAAAAAGAATACATAATGTATGCTTCATTTGCATGTTGTTCTGGAACAGGGAAAACTTACCTGTAGTGAAAAAATCAGGGCAGAGTTTGTGGATGGCATTGGGATGGGGATCAACTGAGAAGGAAGCATGAAGGAGCTTTCTGGGGTAATGGAAATGTTTATCAGGAGGTTAAATGGGTATATTTAGTTGTTAAATGATACCCTTAAGATTTGTGGACACCGGGCACAGTGGCTTATGCCTGTAATCGCAGCACTTTGGGAGGCCGAGGTGGGCGGATCACCTGAGGTCGGGAGTTCGAGACCAACCTGACCAACACAGAGAAACCCCGTCTCTACTGAAAATACAAAATCAGCCGGGCATGGTGGCGCATGCCTGTAATCCCAGCTACTCAGGAGGCTGAGGCAGGAGAATTGCTTGAACCCAGGAGGCAGAGGTTGCAGTGAGCTGAGATCGTGCCATTGTACTCCAGCCTGGGCAACAAGAGTGAAACTCCATCTCAAAAAAAAAAAAAAAAAAAAAAAATTTGTGGACATCGCTGTATGGAAATTTTACCTGAAAAAATGGAAAAGAAGTATAAATAAATATTGAAATTCATGAGATTTGCTTTCCACAGTAGCATGAATTAGCAATCCTAAAAGTACCTCATTTGCATTCTAGGTTTGTGCAAATGAATAAGTATATAGGAGGATAATGAAAGTCACTCTTTTCTTTTTTTTCTTTTTTGGAGACGGAGTCTCGCTCTGTCGCCCAGGCTGGGATGCAGTGGCACAATCTTGGAAAGCCAGTTTTCTCACTGTTGGAAATGGAAGTTACACATATGGAAAAGAGGAGGGCTAGTATGAACCCTGGAGGTAGAGACAGAGAGATGGACCTTAGGTCCTCTATCTAGACAGATATATATGTATATCTATTAAGGTGTATTTATGTACATTTTTTTTCTAGCATTTTCTCCAGAGAGGGACTAGAAACAGTGACACACCAATAGCAGTGAGCACACCTAGCACCCAGATTTGATTCCTTTATTTTCCTCTTGGGGTTGCAAAAGAATAAGGTGAGTATAGAATATCATGTGTCAAATTAGAAAAGTGTTTAAAAGGCCAGGAGCAGTGGCTCATGCCTGTAATCCCAGCACTTTGAAAGGCCGAGACAGGACAATCACTTGAGTCCAGAAGTTGGAGACCAACCTAGGCAATAGAGCGAGACTCTGTCTAAGAAAAAAGTAGCCAGGTGTGGTGGCACGCAGCTGTAGTCCCAACTACTTGGGAGGCTGAGGTAGGAAGATGACTTGAGGTCAGGAGTTTGAGGCTGTAGTAAACCATGTTCATGTCACTGCACTCCAGCTTGTGCTACAGAGCAAGACCCCATCTCAAAAAACAAAACAAAAACAAAAAATGAAAGAAAAGAGCTTAAAGAATGATTGGGGGCCATGCACGGTGGCTCATGCCTGTAATCCCAGCACTTTAGGAGGCTGAGGTGGGCAGATAACCTGAGGTCAGGAGTTCGAGACCAGCCTGGCTAAAATGGTGAAACCCTGTTAAAAATACAAAAATTAGTCAGGTGTGGTTGCATGCGCCTGTAATCCCAGCTACTCAGGAGGTTGAGGCTGGAGAATGAGGAAGCGGAGGTTGCAGTGAGCTGAGATCACGCCATTGTACACCAGCCTGCCAACAAGAGTGTAACTCCATCTAAAAAAAAACAAAAAAGAGTGATTGGAACACATCAAAAGGGATAAATGGTCTAACTTGAAAGTGTCTTACCAGCCAAATTCAGGACAATTTGATCATCAAAATAAATAATGATAGAAATGGAGTATTACCCATTGAATAAAATAAGATTCCATGAGCCCATATTGATAAGAATGAATGAATAAATAAATAAGAAAGAAGAGAAAACTTTTACTTGCAAGAGAATGCCAACTACAAAATGTAGAGGAAATGATAAAGTGAAATATTATTAGCAGATGCCAAAACTAGTGGGTAAAACATGATGACAGAATATTCACATAGTATAAAAATACTTCCCCATGAATTACTTAATACTAAAATTACAAATATATAAAATCAATTATTTTTAAATTAAGCTGAAATATTTAAATTTTGATTAATTTATGTCCTAGAATATTAATTAATACTATAAAATATTAATTTTAAAATAGAGAAGTCTGGTGGCCATCATCTTCACCTGGTGATTAAAGTTACCATTAGCAATATTGGGACAATCTGACATATGTCTCCCGATAACAATGCTCTAAGAAGGATATTGATATGGTTTGGCTGTGTCACCACTCAAAATCTCATCTTGAATTGTAATCCCCGTAATCCCCATGTGTCAAGGGAGAGACCTGGTGGAGGTAATTGAATCATGGGAGCAGTTCTCCCATGCTAGTCTCATCACAGTGAATGAGTTCTCACGAGATCTGATGGTTTTGTAAGTGTTCGGTAGTTCCTCCTGCGCTAATTCTCCTTCTTGCGGCCTTGTGAAGAGGGTATCTTGCTTTCCCTTTGCCTTCCGCCATGATTATAAATTTCCTGAGGTCTCTCAAGCCATGGGGAACTGTGAGTCAATTAAACCTCTTCCCTTTATAAATTACCCAGTGTCGGGCACTTCTTTTTTTTTTTTTTTTTCCCAAGACTGAGTCTTGCTTTGTCGCCCAGGCCAGAGTGCAGTGGCGCGATCTCGGCTCACTGCAACCTCCGCCTCTCGGGTTCAAGCAATTCTCCTGCCTCAGCGTCTTGAGTAGCTGGGACTACAGGCGTTTGCCACCACGGTCTTGGACACTTCTTTATAGCAGTGTTAAAATGGACTAAACAGGCCGGACGCGGTGGCTTAAGCCTGTAATCCCAGCACTTTGGGAGGCCGAGACGGGCGGATCACGAGGTCAGGAGATCGAGACCATCCTGGTTAACACGGTGAAACCCCGTCTCTACTAAAAAATACAAAAAACTAGCCGGGCGAGGTGGCGGGCGCCTCCAGCTACTCGGAGGCTGAGGCAGGAGAATGGCGTAAACCCGGGAGGCGGAGCTTGCAGTGAGCTGAGATCCTGCCACTGCACTCCAGCCCGGGCGATAGAGTGAGACTCCGTCTCAAAAAAAAAAAAAAAAAAAAAAAGGACTAAACAGATACAGTATCAGTTTTGCGGGATTCCTGCCAAAAATGCATAACCTGAATGTAATTATGATGAAACATAAGACACATCCAAATTGAATAACGTTCTACAAAATATCTGGCCTGTGCTCTTAACACTGAGGAGCAGTTCCAGACTAAAAGAGACCAAAGATTGCCTTTGTAACTGCCAGAAAAAAAAAAAAAAAAAAAGAGAGAGATCAAAGACCCATTACAACTACATGTAAATATGTAATCCTGGCTTGGATCCTGGACAAGGGAAAAAGAAATAGCCGTGGAGGATTCTATTTGAACAATTTATGAAATTTGAACAGGGACTGTAGATTCAATAGTATGGTATCAATGCTAAACTTTCTGATTTAGGTCATTGTACTGGTTATATAACATAATATCCTTATATTTAGAAAATACACGCAAATGTATCAAGGGCTAAAGAACACAGTTGCCCTCCATACCTGGTAACAACTTAACTTTAAGTGGTTCAAAAAATATAAATGTACATATATGTGCATGCATGCATACAAATGTGTGTCATGGAGAATGATGAAGCAAGTGGTGCAAGACAGAAACCATTTGTGGGTCTAGTGGGTAGATGGGAATTCCTTGTACTATTCTTGCAAGTTTTTTTGGTAAATTTGTAATTTTTTTGGGCTGGGTGTGGTGGCTTATGATACCAGCACTTTGGGAGGCTGAGGCAGGTGGATCACGAGGTCAGAAGTTTGAGACCAGTGTGTCCAATATGGTGAAACCCCATCTCTACTAAAAAAAAAATAAAAAAATTAGCTGGGCTTGGTGGCGCACACGTGTAGTCCTAGGTGGTCGGGAGGCTGAGGCAGGAAAATCGCTTGAACTCGGGAGGCAGAGATTGCAGTGAGCGGAGATTGTGCCACTGCGCTCTAGCCTGGGCAACAGAGTGAGACTCCATCTCAAAAACAAACAAGCAAACAATTTTTGTTTGTTTGTAGAGATGGGTCTCTCTATGTTGCCCAGACTGGTCTCAAAGTCCTGGGCTCAAGTGATCCTACCACCTGGGCCTCCCAAAGTGCTGGTATTACAGGCATGAGCCATGGAGCCCAGCTATACATTTGTGATTATATAAAAATAATTTAGGCTGAGTGAAGTGGCTCACACCTGCAATCCCAGCACTTTGGGAGGCCGAGGCGGGAGTATCACTTATACCCAGGAGTTCGAGACCAGCCTAGGAAACATAGAGAGACCCTGCCTCTATAAAAATAAAAATATATAAATAAATAAGTATAAATAGATTTAAAAGTTATTTGCACCACATATATATCATATGTAGAAGTGTTTGTGTTACATCTACACATGTGTTACATGTGTTTGTTTATGCGTGTACATCTAAATTCAGTGGTGGGCTGTTATATTTGTTTTTTTTCTTTGGGTGAAGGGTGTTATATTTGTGAATGTAGGAAAAACATAAGCTCTTTGTGTTAAGTTTGAAGTAGTGACCCTCATTCTTAAGGAAAACAAACCCTCTTGTATTGATAAGTTCCACTATTCACTATTCCTCAAATGTTTTATTTTTGTTTTGGAAATATTGAAGAGTTGGGAAAAGATATCCCACCTTATTTTCACCCTTAATCGGAACTGTCACACTTCAGGCCAGGCACGGTGGCTCACACCTGTAATCCCAGCACTTTGGGAGGCCAAGGCAGGCAGATCATCTGAACTCAGGAGTTCGAGACCAGCCTAAGAAACATGGCAAAACCCTGTCTCTACCAAAAATACAAAAATTAGTTAGGTAGGTCGTGCACACCTGTGGTCCTAGCTACTTGGGAGGCTGAGATGGGAGGATTGCTGGAACCTGGGAAGTTGAGGCTGCAGTAAGCCATGATTGCGCCACTGCACTCCAGCCTGGATGACAGAGTGAGACCCCATCTCAAAAACAAAACAAAAACAAAAAAAACACCTGACACACTTCATATCCAGAATCTATTAGGATTAACTCTGCCTGGAAATGTGAATATTTCCAGTTACAATTTCAGACCTGTTCATGAAGTGATTATGGCCTATTTACCTGCTTTTAGGGATGAATTGCTTGAAGGAATTGGCATGATCCAAAAAAGCACCATGTGTAACAAGTGTGAATATCTGTCCACAAAATGTATAAGATTCTGTACTGTCTTTTGATACGTGGGTATGTCTCATAAAACCAAAGAAATATAAAGCTTTAGTGAAGCATTTTAAAAATCATTATTGACATTATACACACACTTGGTTTAAAGACTCAAGTGATTCAACAAGTTTTGTTAAGAAAAAGAGCATGGGCATGGTGGCTCACGCCTGTAGGCCCAGCGTTTTGGGAGGCCAAGGCAGGAGGACGAACTGAGCCCAGAAGTTTAAGACCAGCCTGGGCATCATAGCCAGACCCCATCTATACAACCAAAATTTAAAAACTAGCTGGGCACCCAGGCATGGTGGCTCACGCCTGTAATCCCAGCACTTTGGGAGGCTGAGGTGGGTGGATCACCAGAGGTCAGGAGTTCAAGACCAGTCTGGCCAACATGGTGAAACCCGTCTCTACTAAAAATTTAAAAATTAGCTTGGCATGGTGCTGCGTGCCTGTAATCCCAGCTATTGGGAGGCTGAGGCAGGAGAATCTCTTGAACCCAGGAGGCAGAGTTTGCAGTGAACTGAGATCGCACCACTGCACTCCAGCCTGGGCAACAGAGCAAGATGTCTCAAAAAAAAAATTAGCTGGGCATGGTGGCATGAGCCTTTGGTCCCAGCTACTCAGGAGGCTGAGGCAAGAGGATCACTTGAGCCCAAGAGGTCAAGGCTGCAGTCAGCAGTGATTGTACCACTGCACTCCAGTCTGGGTGATAGAGTGAAATTGTCTCAAAAAGAAAAAAAAAGAAAAAAGAAAACAGCACTGCCCTTCCCTTCTTCCACCCATTACCTTCCTTTATCTTCAGACATAACTACTTTCATCATTTATAACTGATTGTTTTGATGTTTACTGCCATGTCTCTAAACAACATGCTTAATTGTTATTTCTTGGGTCTTCAGTTTTGTAAACTATCTGTCAGTTTCCTACTGCAGATGAGGACCCAACTCTATTTGCTCTTCCTTCACCAATATTAAGTACATGATTATGACTATGTAAACATTATTCATAGCTGAGACAAGTAGTATGTGCTATGATTATCTTCTTATCCTGAATAAATCTTTATTTTGCCTAGATTTAATAATTGTGCTTTTTCTCTTTAAAAAAAAAAATTTTAGGCTGGGTGCGGTGGCTCACACCTGTAATCCCAGCACTTTGGGAGGCCGAGGCGGGCGGATTACAAGGTCAAGAAATTGAGACCATCCTGGCTAACACGGTGAAACCCCGTCTGTACTAAAAATACAAAAAATTAGCCAGGCGTGGTGGCAGGCGCCTGTAGTCCCAGCTACTCAGGAGGCTGAGGCAGGAGAATGGCCTGAACCCAGGAGGTGGAGCTTGCAGTGAGCCGAGATCACATCACTGCACTCCAGCCTGGGTGACAGAGCGAGACCCTGTCTAAAAAAAAAGTCTTGCTCTGTCGTCCAGGCTGGAGTGCAGTGGTGCAAACATGGCTCACTGCAGCCTGCACATCCTGGGCTCAAGTGATCCTCACACCTCAGCCTCCTGAGTAGTAGGGACTTCAGGCACCTGCCACCACGCCCGGCTAACTTTTGTATTTTTTGTAGAGACAGGGTTCCGCCATGTTGCCCAACTTGGTCTTGAATTCCTGGGCTCAAGCAATCCACATGCCTTGGCCTCTCAAAGTGCTAGGATTACAGGTATGAGCCGCTGTGCCCATCCTTCTTTATTTCTTTCTATTATTTTTGAACCAGGGTATACATACATGCATACAATTTATGATGATCAAATCTAGATAACTGGGATATCAACAGTCTCAAATATTTATCATTTCTTTGTGTTGGCAACATTCCAAATCTTCTCTTCTAGCTATTTTGGAATATATGATTAATTATTGTTAACTCTAGTTACCTCATTGGGCTATTGAAAACTAGATCTTATTCTTTCTATGTAACAACATTTTTGTACCCATTAACTGACTCATCTTCTTCCCTACCTCCCCACTACTCTTCCTAGTCTCTGGTAACCCCAATAAACTCTCTACCTCCATGAGATCAATTTTTTAGTTCCCACATAGGAGTGAAAACATGTGTTGTCACTCTTGTGACCAGAAACCTCTGTGGCCACTGGCGCCTTTGCCTGAGTTCTTATCATGCGTCCAGGAAGAATGAGGTATGCAGACAAGTGGAGGGTGAGCAAGATAAAGAGGAACTTCATTGAGTGTTAGAGCAGCTCAGAGGAGACTTGCAGTGGGCAGCTCATCTCTGTAGCCTGGTTGTCTCAGCAGGCACCGGAGTGGGTGGCTCCTCTCTGCAACTGGTAGTCCATGGTCTCTCCATCCTCTGCCCTGCTCTGGCTGAACTGGGGGCTTTTATGGACCTCAGAGAGGATGAAGTGCTTTTGGTCCATAGGCAGCCATGGGCTGGCCGGAAAAGGCCCCACAAGTGCCCACTCAGACCCACGGGGACTGGCACCTGACCCCCAGCCTTCAGGCCCTCCCTGCCCTGAAGGTGGGGTCTTACGGGGACCGCCCCCTTTGCTCAGGAGCCTGTCTGCCTCCCACTGTGCCACCAGCATCCATGTCACCCAGGGTGTTCTAACCAAGGGGCTCCTGCAGGCCAGCGCCAGGCTGTTCTAACCAAGGGGTTCCTGCAGGCCAGTGCCAAGCCGCCCTCAGCCCCCACTTGGCTTCCACTCTCAGCACCCACTTGGCTTCCCCTCTCACACTCGTGGGTGCCCAAATTCCGGAGGCAGCAGAGGCGGCAGAGGCCTGGTCTATCAGCACTGCCGCGAGCCTGAGCACACCCGGCTGGACTGTGACAGCATCCCTGCTCATTCCCACCCCCTGCTCTGATAATTGGAGCCGTTCCGGGAGCGGGGGAGAGGCCAGGCAGAGGGAGAAGAAACCCCCGAGCTTGCTGGGACAGGGTTGGGGAAGCCTTCCAGGGTCCCCAAGGGTTCAGACTGCAGAGATAGCTGCCTGGGTCCTGCACCTGGGAGGGCAGCTGCAGCTGCACCAGGGAGCTCCCGCCCTGCCAACTCAGAAGGGGCAGAGCTTCTGTTTATCACCGGCTCCTTGGAGCAGGAGGCCTGGGTCTGCAGCAGCGGATCAGGTAGCTGCAGCTGCACCCAGGAGGGCAGGGATCCTGCCTGCTCCCGGCCCCCACAAGAGCACAGGGAGGCTTGGATCTGCAGCCACAACTTGGGTGGCTGCAGACTGTCCAGGAGAGCGGGGCTCCTGCCTTCTTCATGGAGCAGGTCTACAGGCGCGGCTTGGGCGGCTGCTGCAGCGGCACCCGGGAAGCTCCCGCCTTAACTCGGAAGGAGCGGGGCTCCTGTCTGTCCCGGGGTCCCGCTGGCTCCATGAGCATGCAGCCCCAGGCATACCTCCCCACTGCCTGGCTTATTTCTGTGCCTGGCTTATTTCACTTAACATAATGCTTGTACACTGATGAGGAATGTAAATTAGTACAGCTGCTATGTAAAACAATATGGAGTTTCCAGGCCGGGCGTGGTGGCTCAAGCCTGTAATCCCAGCACTTTGGGAGGCCGAGACGGGCGGATCACGAGGTCAGGAGATCGAGACCATCCTGGCTAACACGGTGAAACCCCGTCTCTACTAAAAACGCAAAAAAACTAGCCGGGCGAGGTGGCGGGCGCCTGTAGTCCCAGCTACTCCGGAGGCTGAAGCAGGAGAATGGCGTAAACCCGGGAGGCGGAGCTTGCAGTGAACTGAGATCCGGCCACTGCACTCTAGCCCGGGCAACAGAGCAAGACTCCGTCTCAAAAAAAAAAAAAAAAAAAAAAAAAAAAAAAAAAAAAAAAAAAGAGTTTCCCCTAAAACTAAAAATAGAACTAGCATATGATCCGGCAATTCCACGGCTGCGTATATACCCCAAAGAAAGGAAATCAGTGTATCACAGAGATATCTGCACTCCCATATTTATTGCAGCACTATTCACAGTAGCCAAGATGTGTAGTCAACCCAAGTGTCCATCAACAGATAAATAAAGAAAATGTGGTGTATATATACACAATGGAATATTATTTAGCTATAAGAAAGAATGCATTTCTGTTATTTGCAGCAACGTGGATAAAACTAGATAACATTAGGTTAGTTTTCTTAGTTTTCATTACCCCAAACCCTGTTCCAGTTGTCTAAATCTCCTTTCAAGAGGTTCTGATGCATCAAATATTTCACTGGTTTCATCATCTAAAGAAATCCCTCTTGGTGCCTATGATCTGCTCCAACTGAACAGGTTTGTTCTCAGTGCCTAGTGACAACTGACAACCTGGGGTCTCCCTTCACTATCATGCTGATACTTATCCTAGATCTCCTGTTTCCTGTGTCCTACGTCATTTTCGTTTTTTGGTTATATTTTTGTTTCAGAGGAGCATATCTCTAGTAATTTCCTAATAAAGGTACAAAGGAATTTTGTTTCATTTTGTTTGCTTTTTCATTCTTTGCACATCTGAAAATATTCCTATTTCCCATCTTGTATTTGATTTATCGGAAGTAGAACCTGGCCGGGCGCAGTGGCTCACACCTGCCATCCTAGCACTTTGGGAGGCCGAGGCGGGCAGAGATCTACCTGTGGTCAGGAGTTCAAGACTAGCCTTACCAACATGGTGAAACGCTGTCTCTACTAAAAATACAAAAAGTAGTCAGGTGTAGTGGCACGTGCCTGTAATCCCAGCTACTCGGGAAGCCGAGGCAGGAGAATCGCTTGAACTCAGGAAGTGGAGGTTGCAGTGAGCTGAGATCATGCCACTGCACTCCAGCCTGGGCGACAGAGTGAGACTCGTCTCAGAAAAAAAGAAGAATAAAAAGTAAAACCTAAACTAAGGAGACCTCACCAAAGACAGTTAGATTGGGAATATAAAAAGTGAGTGTAGAGATGAAAAAATTGTAGGAGAGTTTGAAAATGCAGGAGTGGATCCTGGAGGACTGCCTGAATACATTCACCTGAAATGAGACGTTGAACTAGGAAGAAATTGAGATACCTTTAATTGGCAGAATTACATTCCTGTTCCACTTCCACCCTCCCTCTGTAGAATGAGAACTCAAAAGGAAGTTTAAGTCAGTCGTAGAAATTAAGGGATTGGCCAGAAATTGCTTAGCAATTTGGGAGCCCAAGGCAGGTCAATCAGTTGAGCCCAGGAATTCGAGACCAGCCTTAGACAACATGGCAAAACCCCATCCCTACAAAAAAAATACAAAACTTAGCTGGGTATGGTGGCATGCACCTGTAGTCCCAGCTACTCAGGAGGCTCAGGTGGGAGGATCACCTGAGCCTGGAGAGGAGGAGGAGGCCATAGGGAGCCATGATTGTACCACTGCAATGCAGTCTGGGTGACAGAGCAAGACCTTGTCTCAAAAAAAGAAAAAGGAAGGAAGGAAGAAAGGAAAGAAAAAAGAAAGAGCGCTACATGTTTTGTATATCTGAGTTTGTTGTGTGCTCAAAGTTTACCCCTCCACCATGTACATTTCTGACTTCTATTACTGTTTTTTTCCATAAAGAATATCTCTTACTTTTGTAATCAGAAAAAACAATACAGTTGTCTGCATTTTGTGGCAAAGTTTGAGAGAAACTGAAGAAAACCTTGTAGAGGAACATTTCCAAGGTATACAGTAGTTTCTTATCAATGAGTGATGAGAGAGTGGTATGAATAGGAGAGCCTGTCGGACAAATGAAAGGTCAGTAAAAGGATCACACAGTTCTATTGAACATTATTCAACATTTTGCAGAGGTATCTGGCTCTGTGCAGAAAGAATTGCCACAATTTTTCAAATAACAACACAAAGATATAATACCTTTATTATGCCACTTATTTTCCTACTAATGGAAACTTCATTCTCTCTGGGTTCTGTACAAACTCTCCTGTCTAGAGACAGGAGAAAATCATGTCTAGAAACATGGTACAGAACAGAAATAACAACTATCCTGATTGCTATGTTTGAAGATTATAGGTATGAGAAGAATTTTTTTTGTTGTTGTTGTTTTAGACAGCATCTCGCTCTGTCACCCAGGCTGGAGTGCAGTGGCACAATCTTGGCTCACTGCAAACTGCCTCCCAGGTTCAAGTGATTCTCATGCTTAAGCCTCCTGAGTAGCTGGGATTACAAATGCCTGCCACCACACCCAGCTAATTTTTATATGTTTAGTAGAGTCGGGGTTTCACCATGTTGGCCAAGCTGGTCTTGAACTCCTGACCTCAGGTGATCCACCTGCCTTGGCCTCCCACAGTGTTAGGATTACAGGTGTGAGCCACAGTGCCCCGCCAGAGAGATTCTGATTGGCCCAGCCCCGCCTCCTTGAAATTGATCCTCCTCATTGCTGTTAGAGAGGTCTAATTGAAATGCAAATGTAACAATATTTCCTTATAATTTAGAATAATTTACTGTCCTGTCAACTCCCTCCTCCATTGACTTAGCATGGTATGTAAAGTCCTCTATGATCTGGTGCTTGTCTCTTCTGTCATTTCCCTATTACATTTTATGCCAATAAATATCTCAATTTGTCGCTTCATTTTAGGAGAGATGAGAAAATGGAAGTATTTCATAACAAATTTGCTGTATTTTTACCAGAACTACTTAGTATTAGCCTGAAGTAACTATGATAAAGAAGCATACTGCAATCCTTATAGCAGTTGGTAAGAAAGTTACTCAAATAAAAACTTAAGGCCGGATGCGGTGGCTCACGCCTGTAATCCCAGCGCTTTGGGAGGCTGAGGTGGGTGGATCATGAGGTCAGGAGATCGAGACTATCCTGGCTAACACAGTGAAACCTCGTCTCTACTAAAAAATACAAAAAAATTAGCCAGGCGTGGTGGCGGGCGCCTGTAGTCCCAACTACTAGGGAGGCTGAGGCAGGAGAATGGCGTGAACATGGGAAGTGGAGCTTGCAGTGAGCCAAGATTGTGCCACTGCACTCCAGCCTGGGCTACAGAGTGAGACTCTGTCTCAAAAAAACAAACAAACAAACAAAAACTTAGAAATGAACAAAGGAATTAAAAGAATACATTGAAAAGTATTTGTTTAATGCAAAAGAAAGCAGTAACATTGGAACAGAGGAACAAAAATAACATGAAACACAATAGAAGCAAATAGGGAAATGACAGGCGTAAATCCAACCATACGAGTAAGTACAGTAAATGTACATGAATTAAACACTCCAATTAAAAGCAGAGATTATCAGATAAATAAATAGGGTTCAATTACATGCTGTCCATAAAAGATACACTTTAGATTCAAAGATATAATGTAAATGTAAAATTATGGAAAAAATCATCATGAGAGCTGGAGTCACATGTAATTCCAGCACTTTGGGATGCTGAAACCAGCGGATCACTTGGGGTCAGGAGTTTGAGACCAGCTTGGCCAACATGATGAACATGGTGAAACCCTGTCTCTACTAAAAATACAAAACATTAGGCTGGCGTGGTGGCGTGCACCTGTAGTCCCAGCTGTTCAGGAGGCTGAGGTATGAGAATCACTTGAACCCCGGAGGTGGAGGTTGCAGTGAGCTGAGATTGTGCCACTGCACTCCAGCCTACAGAGCAAGACTCTGTCTCAAAAAAAAAAAAAAAAAAAAAAAAAAAAAAACTGGAGTGACTATATTTATATCAGATAAAATAGACTTTAAGACTTTTTAGAAGTTACTATAAAAGAGATGAACATTTTATTTTATTTATTTATTTATTTATTTTTGAGACAGGGTGTTGTTCTTCTCTCGCCCAGGTTGGAATGAGTGGCACAATCACAGCTCACTGCAGCCTTAACCTCCCAGGCTCAAGTGATTGTGATCACCTGATCATCCCACTTCACCCTCCCAAGTGGCTAGAACTACAAGTACGTGTTACCATGCCCAGATAATTTTTTATTTTTTGTAGAGATGGGGTCTCACTATGTTGCCCAGGCCAGTCTTGAACTCCTGGGCTCAAGAGATCCTCTCTCCTCCACCTCCCAAGTGCTGGATTACAGGCTGAGCCACTGCACCAGCCTGAAATACTGTTTTTTATCAAGTTTCATGAAAATGCAGAATATTGTCATACTTTTTTTAAAGCTATGTTATTAGCACACAGAACACTTCATTGTTGTTTTTTGGAGAAAAGGCACATTGTGCCACTAATAGAATGTCCCCAAAGCTGGATTGATGTGAGGAAAACAGCTTTATCTTTTAGATTTGAGAGACTTCCTCTTGGCTCCCAGGAGGAGGAATTTCCTGATGTTGACACACATAGCCAGCTTGGCACAAATGTCTTGAGGTATGGAAAAACTAATTCATCTTTATGTCCACTTCTCCCTTTCCACCTCTGAACAGACTTAACTCCCTTAAACCCAGACACCTTTTGAGACCTGACCTCCAATAATTGATTACCGGTATGTCAGGCAATCTGAACTTCTCAGGGATGCCACTGAGAAGGTGCACCTCAAAAGAGCGGCAGTTCCATTTCTACGTTACGAATCTTCACATAAATTCTGTCATTTTCAATTTACTTCGTGAAAGTCGAGTTGGCTCTCAAAAAGTTGTCAAGCAACATACTAAACCTGAAATATCAACTCTCACTCTAAACTTTCCCTGTTCAGAGCATCAGATAAAGACTTCATTGAGTTTTTTAGGGGCTTTCTGATTTGGGTAGTCCATTGAAGAGGGAAGTCTGAAAGTTGTTGGGCTGGGCACAGTTGGCTCACACCTATAATCCCAGGGCTTCCAGAGGCTGGAGCAGGAGGATCGTTTGAGCCCAGGAGTTCAAGATCAGCCTGGGCAACAAAATGAGGCTCCCCCTCTACTAAAAAATTAAAAAATTAGGCAGGCATGGTGGCACATGCCTGTGGTCTCAGCTACTTGAGAGGCTGAGGTTGGGAGGATCACTTGAGCCCAGGAGTTCGAAGCTGCAGTGAGCCATGATCATGCCACTGCACTCCAGCCTGGGTAACAGAATAAGACCCTGTCTCTAAAAAAAAAAAAAAAAGTTGTTGCATACTGTTTCTGTTAACAATTGTTTGCACATGTCCTGCCTGAAATACCATGGTACCAGGGTTGTTTATGGAAAGTACCTTTAATAAAGCTGGATACAGTTTTGCTTGGAAAAAAATTATAAACATATATCCTTCTAACAAATATATGAAGCAAAACTTGACAGATTTGAAGGGAGAAATACAATTCAACAATAACTGGAAACTTTATTTTTGTTGTTGTTGTTATGGAAACTTTATTGTTATTTTTTATTTTTTATTTTTTGAGATGGAGTTTCATTCTTCTCCCCCAGGCTGGAGTGCACTGGTGCAATCTTGGCTCACTGCAACCTCCGCTTCCAGGGTTCAAGTGATTCTGCTGCCTCAGCCTCTGGAGTAGCTGGGATTACAGCCATGAACCACTATGCCCAGCTAATTTTTATATTTTTAGTAGAGACACCACGCCCTGCTACTTTTTGTATTTTTAGAAGAGACAGGGTTTCACCATGTTGGCCAGGCTGGTCTCAAACTCTTGGCCTCAAATGATCTGCCCGCCTCAGCCTCCTAAAGTGCTAGGATTACAGGCGTGTGCCACCGTGCCCAGCCATGTTATAGAAACTTTAAATATCCTATTCTCAAAAATGGAAATAACTACACAGAAAATCTTACAGCTCATTAAAAAGAATATAAACAATCAACTATAAAGTGGATAGAATAAACATTTCACTAAATAAAGTATGTAAATGTTTAATAAATTCATGAAAATGTGCTCAATATCATGAACTATTAGAGAAATGCACATTACAACCACAATAAAAATATAACTACACACTCACTGAAATGTGCTATGATCAAAGAGACAGTGCATACCAAGTATAAGTGAACATATAAAGAAAGAGAACCCATACATTGCTGGTGGAATGTAAAATGGAACAGCCACTTTGGGAAACAATTCAGCAGTTACTTAAAAAGTTAAATGTAGGTTTATCATATGACCCGATAATTCTACTCCTAGATACTACCCAAGAGAACTGAAAACATCTGCCTACACAAAGACTTGTATGTGAACGGTTTTTATCTGTGACAGGATCTCACTCTGCCTCCCAGGCTCAGGTGATCCTCCCACCTCAGTCTCCCGAGTAGCTGGGATCATAGCCATGTGCCACCACACCTGCCTAATTTTTAATTTTTAATTTTTTGGCAAAGATGGTATGATAGTTAATACTGAGTGTCACCTTGATTGGATGGAAGGATGCAAAGTATTGATACGGGTGTGTCTGCGAGGGTGTTGCCAGAGGAGATTAACATTTGACTCAGTGGGCTGGGAAAGGCAGACCCACCTTAATTTGGGTGGGCACCATCTAATCAGCTGCTAGCATAAGCTAGAATATAAAGCAGGCAGAAAAACTTGAAAAGCCTAGACTGGCCTAGCCTCCCAGGCTGCATCTTCCTCTGTGCTGGATGCTTCTTGCCCTCAAACATCAGACTCCAGGTTCTTCAGTTTTGGGACTCAGACTGGCTCTCCTTGCTCCTCAGCTTGCAGATGGCCTATTGTGGGACCTTGTGGTCATGTGAGTTAACTTAACTCCCCTTTATATATATACACATACACACACACACACACACATATATATACACATACATACACACCCTATTAGTTCTGTCCCTCTAGAGAATCCTGACTAATACAGATGGGGGTCTCACTTTGTTGTCCAGGGTGGTCTCAAACTCCTGGGCTTAAGTAATCCTCTCACTTTGGCCTCCCAAAGTGCTGAGATTACAAGCATGAGCCACCGTGCCCAGCAATGTGAGTGTTCACAGCAGTGTGATTCATAATAGCCAAGAAGTGGAAACAACCCAAAAGTCTATCCAATGGTGAGTGGGTGATAAAATACTGCATGTCTGTAGAATACAATTAAAGAGAACAAACTATTAATACAATGTGGATGAACCTCAAACACATTGTGCTCTGTGAAAGCAATCAAACAGAAAGACTACTTATTTTATAATTCCATTTACATTAAATGTTTAGAAAAGGCAAATTTATAGAAACAAAGCAGATCTGTGGCAGTCTAGGGCGAGGATAGGAGTGGGGATTAACCATAAATGAGTACAGAGGAAATTGTTAGAATGATGGAAATGTTCTAAACATTTTCGTAAATGTTAAAATTTGTCCAAGGTCATGCAGCTAGTAAGCAGCAAGCCAGGATTCAATTCCAGGCATTTGGCTCTAGTGGCCATTATCTTATCTCTCTGCTAATATAAATCAAATTTTGATGATATTTGTCCGGGCACAATTGCTCACACCTGTAATCTGAGCACTTTGGGAGGCCACCACAGGCAGATCACAAAGTGGAGAGTTTGAGACCAGCCTGGTCAACATGGTGAAACCCTAAATCTACTAAACCCTAAACCCCAATCTATTAAAAATACAAAAATTAGCCAGGCGTGGTGGCACATGCCTGTAATCCCAGCTACTCGGGAGGCTGAGGCAGGAGAATCACTTGAACCCAGGAAGCAGAGGTTGCAGTGAGCCGAGATCACGCCACTGCACTCCAGCCTGGGCGACAGAGCGAGACTCTGCCTCAAAAAAATTTTTGTTTTGATGATATTTTAAAAGGTTTGATAAAGAATCATTCAGGCCGGGCATGGTGGCTCAAGCCTGTAATCCCAGCACTTTGGGAGGCCGAGATGGGTGGATCATGAGGTCAGGAGATCGAGACCATCCTGGCTAACACGGTGAAACCCCGTCTCTACTAAAAAATACAAAAAACTAGCCGGGCGTGGTGGCAGGCGCCTGTAGTCCCAGCTACTCGGGAGGCTGAGGCAGGAGAATGGCGTAAACCCGGGAGGCGGAGCTTGCAGTGAGCTGAGATCCGGCCACTGCACTCCAGCCTGGGCGACACAGCGAGACTCCGTCTCAAAAAAAAAAAAAAAAAAAAAAAAAAAAGAATCATTCAGAATCTCTCCTGAAGTTGAAAATATATAGCATATTAAATTTGGTAGTGCAAAGCATGGGAAGATATATGTTATTTTCCAATTTTAAGAAAATAATAAAAATGCCTTATCGGTCTTCTAGACACAAATAAGGAAGAATAGCCTGCCCTTTTTTTTTTTTTTCCTTCTAGTTGTATGGCAGGAGGCAATATATATACAGAAAAGATAATGGGCCTTAGAATAGATATGACTCAGATTTCAAGGCTGCAGAGCACTATGATTACAGCTGTAAATTGGCATTACGTGCCAGCATGGGCAACACAGCAAGACCCATTTAAAAAAAGAAATAGGCACTTTGGGAGGCCGAGGTGGGCAGATCACGAGGTCAGGAGTTTGAGACCAGCCTGGCCAATGTGGTGAAACCCCGTGTCTACTAAAAATACAAAAATTAGCCAGGCATGGTGGCGTGCACCTGTAGTCCCAGCTACTCAGGAGGCTGAGGCAGAAGAATCGCTTGAACCCAGGAGGCGGAGGTTGCCATGAGCCGAGATCGTGCCACTGCACTCCAGCCTAGGTAACAGAGTGAGACTCCATCTCAAAAAAAAAAAAAAAAAAGAAAAAAAAAAAATAGAAAAGAAAAAAAAGAAAAAAAAGAAAAAGGAAAATAAATAGGCTGGACATGGTGGCTCATGCCTATAATCCCAGCACTTTGAGAGGCCGAGGTGGGCGGATCACCTGAGGCCAGGAGTTTGAGACCAGCCTGGTCAACATGGTGAAACCCCGTCTCTACTAAAAATACAAAAAATTAGCTGGGGCCGGGCGCGGTGGCTCAAGCCTTTAATCCCAGCACTTTGGGAGGCCGAGATGGGCAGATCACGAGGTCAGGAGATCGAGACCATCCTGGCTAACATGGTGAAACACTGTCTCTACTAAAAATTACAAAAAACTAGCCGTGCGAGGTGGTGGATGCCTGTAGTCCTAGCTACTTGGGAGGCTGAGGCAGGAGAATGGCATAAACCCGGGAGGCGGAGCTTGCAGTGAGCTGAGATCCGTCCACTGCACTCTAGCCTGGGCGACAGAGTGAGACTCCGTCTCAAAAAAAAAAAAAAAAAAAAAAATTAGCTGGGCGTGGTGGCGTGTGCCCGTAATCCCAGCTACTCAGGAGGCTGAGGCAGGAGAATTGCTTAAACTCAGGAGGCGGAGGTTGCAGTGAGCCACGATCACACCACTGCACTCCAGCTTGGGCGACAGAGTGAGACTCAGTTTCAAAAATAATAGTAATAATAATTGAGATTTAGTCTCTGTCTCAGCTACTTAACCATTTGATGTTGACAAGTTATTTAACTTGTTTGGAGCCTCATTTCTTATCTATAAAAATAGATGCAACCTGCTCACTGCAACCTCTGCCTCCCGGGTTCAAGCAATTCTCCTGCCTCAGCCTTCCAAGTAGCTGAGATTACAGGTGTGTGCCACCACACCCGGCTAATTTTTGTATTTTCAGTGGAGACGGGGTTTCGCCATGGTGGCCAGGCTGGTCTCAAACTCCTGATCTCAAGTGATCCACCTGCCTTGGCCTCCCAAAGTCCTGGGGTTATAGGCATGACCCTCCACGCCCAGCCAGATGTAATAATTTCTACATATCAGGATTGTATGTGTGAAACACAGTATGAATTAATGCATGCAAAATCTTAGCACAATACCTTGCTCATAGCAGATGCTGAAGAAGTGAGAGATCTTTCTAGATATCAGGATTCTTTTTTTTTTTGAGACGGAGTCTCGCTCTGTCACCCAGGCTGGAGTGCAGTGGCCAGATCTCAGCTCACTGCAAGCTCCGCCTCCCGGGTTCCCGCCATTCTCCTGCCTCAGCCTCCCGAGTAGCTGGGACTACAAGCGCCGGCCACCTTGCCCGGCTAGTTTTTTTATTTTTTTAGTAGAGACGGGGTTTCACCATGTTAGCCAGGATGGTCTCGATCTCCTGACCTCGTGATCCGCCCGTCTCGGCCTCCCAAAGTGCTGGGATTACAGGCTTGAGCCACCACGCCCGGCCGATATCAGGATTCTTTTAAACATTAGAACCAGTCATGTCGTCCACGGAAGGGCAGGGCAATTTGCTAGGACTTCTCAGCAAAACTAAACTTGAAGGAGAACAAAGAACAATTCAGAACTTATTCAATGGCTATATATATTCAATATACTTGTTTTATTTGATCTAGGTTAGCATATTAAACACCTCTTTTGTTTGCACATATAATATATTTTTTGAGGTAAGCTCTTACTCTGTCACCCAGGCTAAAGTGCAGTGGTAGGATCATAGCTCACTGCAGCCTCTATCTCCTCAAGCAGTCCTCCCATCTCAGCCTCCTAAGTATCTGTGACTGTGGGTGCACACCACCACGCTAAGCTGTTTTTTTTCTTTCTTTTTAACTAGAGATGAGATCTCACTATGTTGCCCAGGATTATCTCAAACTCCTAAACTCAAAGAGTCTTCCCACCCTGTCCTCCCAAAGTGCTAGAATTACAGGTGTGACCCTCTGCATCTAGCTTTCTTGCATACGTCTTATATAGAAACCTTAACTTTTTTTTTTTTTTTTTTTTTTTTTTTTTTTTTTTTTTTTTTGACAGTGTTTCTCTCCTGTCTCCCAGGCTGGAGTGCAGTGGTGTGGTCTCGGCTCACTACAACCTCCACCTCCTGGGCTCAAGCAACCCTTCTGCCTCAGCCTCTTGAGTAGCTGGGACTACAGGCTACAGGCATGCACCACCATATCTGGCTAATTTTTGTATTTTTAGTAGACGTGGTTTCATCATGTTGGCTAGTCTCAAACTCCTGACCTCAAGTGATTCACCTGCCTTGGCCTCCCAAAGTGCTGAGATTACAGGCATAAGCCACCGTGCCTGGCCTAAAAACCTTACTTTAATCTCCTTCTCCTATTCTCTGGACTCTACCCCTGGGTATAAGAGATATTATTTCACTATTATCTCCAAGCATCATTAAGGGGTATGAGTAGAGCAAGACCCATAGTCTGTATGGCTACTGTCAAAACAATTCGTGAGAGTTCTAATGGAGGGAAAAAAGGTGGGTAGGAACAGGCCTTGTTCGCTTGTCCAAATGAGTTCTGTGGATGCCAGAGATGACCCGAAATCCTACTGAAATACCCTTCTTGGGTCCCAGGGTCCTGCTCACACAAGTCACCAAGAACATTTTCTAAATATAAATGTTGGAAACCTTTTATATCAATGGCACTGACCTGTATTTAGGAAACAAACACTTATTAAAGGACAAATGTGCTTTGTTTTGTTTTCTTTTGTTTTGTTTTTATGAGACAGACTCTCTCTCTGTCATCCAGCCTGGAGTACAGTGGCCCAATCTGTGCTCACTGCAACCTCCACCTCCTGGGTCGGAGCAATTCTTATGCCTCAGCCCCCGGAGTAGCTGGGATTACAGGCACGCGCCACCACGCCTGGCTACTTTTTGTCTTTTTAGTAGAGACGGAGTTTTGCCATGTTGGCCAGGCTGATCTTGAACTCCTGATCTCAAATGATCTGCCTGCCTCTACCTCTCAAAGTGCTGGGATTACAACAGCACCCGGCTGACAAATGTTTTAAAACTTTTTTTTTTTTGGCCGGGGGCGGTGGCTCACGCCTGTAATCCCAGCACTTTGGGAGGCCTGGGCGAGTGGATCACGAGGTCAGGAGATCGACAACATCCTGGCTAATACGGTGAAAACCCGTCTCTACTAAAAATACAAAAAAATTAGCCGGGCGTGGTGGCGGGCGACTGTAGTCCCAGCTACTTGGGAGGCTGAGGCAGGAGAATGGCATGAACCCGGGAGGCAGAGCTTGCAGTGAGCCGAGATCGCGCCACTGCACTCCAGCCTGGGAGACAGAGCAAGACCCCGTCTCAAACAGAACAAGACAAACAAAAAACTTTTTTTTTTCTTCTAATTGACAGAAACAAAAATGTTTAGTTTATTTGGTAAATTACTGAAGTATTTCTTCCACTAGATGTCAGTGTCGCCCTTGAAAAATGAACTTTCACTTTTATACTATGAAAGTTAAATTCTTTTAGCCCTGGGATGGCATCTTTCTTTCTTTTGATCTAATAGAAGATACAACCAGATGATCCAGACTGATTTTATCCTCAGATAATTTCCTCCAATGGGACATCAGGAAGGAATTTGTTGTACAGAATTGAAGATTTGACAAGAAGATCTAGAAGCACCCAAAGTCTCCTCGAGAATGACAATTTTAAAATAAGCAGTCTAGTTAAAAACAACAACAACAACAAAACTCTTAATTTTCCTGTTACCCTGTTCATTTGAGGTTCTTTTGGTGAGCCCTTTAACTCTGTGACCTGTGTTCTGTTTCCATCCTAGAACAAGCTTTCTTCTGAGGATGAAAGGCAATTAGTCTCTGATTTTCTTACAGGAAGTATAATAATAGGGTTTTTTGTTTTGTTTTGTTTTGTTTTTTTCAAGACGGAGTCTCACTCTGTTGCCCAGGCTGGAGTACAGTGGTGCAATCTCAGCTCACTGCAACCTCTGCCTTCCAGGTTCAAGTGATTCTTCAGCCTTAGCCTCCTGAGTAGCTGGGATTACAGGCATCTGCCACCCATAGTGGTGGGATTACAGGTGTGAGCCTCCCAAAGTGCTGGGATTTTTTGTATTTTTAGTACAGATGGAATTTCTCTCTAATTTGTATTTTAATAGAGACTGAGTTTCACCATGTTTGCCAGGCTAATCTCAAACTCCTGACCTCAAGTGATCCGCCCGCCTTGGCCTCTGAAAGTGCTGGGATTATAGGCATGAGTCACTGCACCCAGCCATAATAATATTTCAGTTCAAAAACTAGAATGTTTTGCAGCCATAAAAAAGAACAAGATCATGTATTTTGTGGGAACATGGATGGAGCTGGAGGCCATGATCCCTAGCAAACTAATGCAGGAACGGAAAACCACATACCACATTTTCTCACTTGTAAGTGGGAGCTAAATAATGAGAACTTGTGAACACAAAGAAGGAAATAGACACTGTGGTCTACTTGAGGGTGGAATCTGGGAGAGGGAGAGGAGCAGAAAAGATAAGCCTTGGGTACTGGGCTTAATACCTGAGTGATGAAACAATCTGTACAACAAACCTCTGTGACATGAGTTTTCCTGTGTAACAAACCTTCATATGGGACCTTCAAACCTAAAAAGTTAAAAAATAAAATAAATGATAATGTTAAACATTTCTCTATTCAAGGAATTATGAAGATAAGTAAGCATATTTTTTCTTTCCCTGTTGTATTTATTAACAAAATAGAAACAAAAATCTCTTCAGAAATTTGTTTTTGAGCTCTATGCCTGAAGTTATATGGAAGTATAACAGATGGGGGCACAGTGGGATTCTTGCAGAGTGCCTGCCAGATATGACACATGCTACACAGAGAGCAGAAAGGGTTTCTTAATGCAGAGTCAAAAGGCTACTCATAAAAAAGACAACAAATATGGGCAGTGTATACTGCTCGGGTGATGGGTACACCAGCACAAATCTCCACTAAAGAACTTACATGTAACCAAATGCCACCTGTACCCCAATAACTTATGGAGAAATAAAATTAAAAAAAAAAAAACAAAAAACATGATAGGCTGGGCAAAGTGGCTCACACCTGTAATCCCAGCACTTTGGGAGGCTGAGGCAGGCGGATCACCTGAGGTCGGAAGTTCGAGACCAGCCTGACCAACATGGAGAAACCCCATCTCTACTAAAAATACAAAATTAGCTGGGCATGATGGCGCATGCCTGTAATCCCAGCTACTCAGGAGGCTGAGGCAGGGGAATCACTTGAACCTGGGAGGCGGAGGTTGTGGTGAGCTGAGATCTCACCATTGCACTCCAGCCTGGGCAACAAGAGCAAAACCCCGTCTGAAAAAAAAAAAAAAGTATAAAGAAATAAAACCCTAGAAATAGAAGAAAAGGATAATTCCATTTTAATTTTAGGTTAACCTTAATTTATTCATCTTAAGACAGTCTTTTTAAATAATACATGAAAGACAAAAGCAATAAAAGATTGAAAAATTTTAATTCATCTAAATATAAAAACTTTAAAATATTAAGTATAAAGAAAACCCTAGAAATAGTAGAAAAGGATAATTCTATGTTATTATTATTATTTGAGATAGAGTCTTGCTCTGTCACCCAGGCTGGAGTGCAGTGGCACAATCTCGGCTCACTGCAACCTCCGCCTCTTGGGTTCAAGTGAGTCTCCTGATTACAGGAGCAAGCCACCACATCTGGCTAATTTTTGTATTTTTAGTAAAGACGTGGTTTCACCATGTTGGCCAGGATGGTCTCAAACTCCTGACCTCAGGTGATCCACCTGCCTCTGCCTCCCAAAGTGCTGGGATTACAGGTGTAAGGCATGGCACTCAGCCAATAATTCTATTTTAAATTTAGGTTAACCTTAATTTATTCTTCTTAAGAAGGTCTTTTTAAACAATATATGAAAGACAAAAGCAATAAAAGACTGAAAAAAATTTTAATTCATCTAAATATAAAACTTTTTTTTTTTTTTAAATGGCTATTTGGCCAGATGTGTTGGCTCACCCCCATAATCCCAGCACTTTGGGAGGCCGAGGTGGGCGGATCATGAAGTCAGGAGATCGAGACCATCCTGGCCAATATGGTGAAACTCCATCTCTACTAAAAATACAAAAATTAGCCGGGTGTGGTGGCGCGCACCTGTAATCCCAGCTACTTGAGAGGCTGAGGCAGGAGAATCACTTGAACCCAGGAGGCAGAGGTTGCAGAGAGCCAAGATCATGCCACTGAATTCCAGCCTGGTGACAGAGTGAGACTCCATCTAAAAAAAAAAAAAAAAAAAAGGCTCTTCATGCTTACCAACAAACAAGGGAAAGATAATAACCACAGTTCTGATATTTGCTAACTTGTACCATGTAGATCACCAAACTGTTTCAAGGAGAAATTAGATGAATTAAAAATCCCCAAATATTTGGGAATTGAGCAAAATACATTTAAAAACAAACAAACAAAACCAGGTAGATTACAGAAGAAAACACAGTGGAAATTTTAAACTATTTTGAATGAAATATGACAAAAATATAACAAAATTTGTGAAATACAGCTAAAATAGTGCTCAGAGGGAAAATATAGCTTTCAATATAATATTAAAAATCAAAGGTTAGTCTGGGCAATATATGAGCCCTGTCTTTACAAAAAGTAATAATAATAATTAGCCACGGTGGCATGCACCTGTAGTCCCAGCTACTCGGGTGGCTGAGGTGGGAGGGTAGCTTGAGCCCAGGAGCTCAAGGCTGCAGTAAGCAGAGATCACGTCACTGCACTCCAGCCTGGCCGACCAGGTGAGACCTTGTCTCAAAAAAAAAAAAAAAAAAGAAAAGGAAAGATAGAGAAAAACAAGATTAATCGTCAGTTATCTCGGTCTCCATATCAATAGTCTATTATTTTTTTAAAGAAACTGAAGTCAAAATTAATATAACTAGAGAGTTTATTTTGGCTAAGGTTGAGGACTACAGCCAGAGAATCTGAGGTTAAAGTTCCCCTGAATATATGCTTCAACAGAGTGGGTTTATGCAGGAAAAAAGAGAAGTTAGAGGGCAGTCCCTAAAGTGTTTACCAAGAATTAATGTTGGTTCCCTAAAATAAGTAAGCTATTGATTGGCTTATGGTACATTGTTCTTGTATTGCAAAACCCAGGAACATGAAGATAATGAGTCGGGGTTACATTGTGGCATTAGTGGTAACATTTTAGGAAAATAAAACAATTACCTCCAGGCATGGCTGCAGATGGTGTGATTGAAGCCTGGTGTTCCTGTCTCTGTGGGCCTGATACATTTTGAATATTTCACATTCCTTAGACTGTGATGAGCCACTTTTCTTTCTCAAAAGCAAAAGTTATCAATAACTGAAACAAAAAGTGAACATTTATATTGTCAACCTTAAATAACAAGGTTCAGAAAATATGATTAAATGTAGAGTTTGAAAATAGCCGTCTGGGAAGCACAGATTCCAAAGAGTGGACGACAGTGTTCCAAAATTTAGAAGTTTGGGGTTATTTATATAGACAAGGTTTAGGGAAGCTTAATAGAATTTCAGCATCTTTTTATGTAAGGGTTAATGCATAGTTACAATTGTTTGATTGATCGAAGTGTTCTTTTTCTTTCAAGAATGTGTGTTTAACATTGCACACTGAAGATGAAACAGTCCTGGGGTCTTTTGTGCCATCTGTTCTGAATTAGGTACAGGACAATAAAGGAAGCAGTTAACCTCTGATGAAGATCATTGATTCGAAGGGGAAGTTGTCTAGTCTCTGGTCTTTCCTAGTCATTTACCGAACAAGAACCATGAGAAAGAGAGTCAATCTATTATGTTATGTTATGTTATGTTATGTTATGTTATGTTATGTTATGTTATGTTATGTTATGTTATTTTGACACAGTGTCACTCTGTTATCCAGACTGGAGTATAATGGCATGATCTCGGCTCACTGCAACCTCCACCTCCCAGGTTCAAGCAATTCTCCCGCCTCAGCTTCCCGAGTAACTGGGATTACAGGTGCCCATGATCATCCCCTACTAATTTTTGTATTTTTATTAGAGACAGGGTTTCACCATGTTGGCCAGGCTAGTCTCGAACTCCTGACCTCAGGTGATCCACCCGCCTCGGCCTCCCAAAATGCTGAGATTACAGGCGTGAGCGCTGCACCCGGCCTAATCTATAAGAAGCGGAAGTTACAACTATATGCTACATGACTCCGATTGGCCATGTCTCTCTCAAGTCTTAAAGTGTTTTTGGAGTTCCAGCATCTTTTAAATTTTATTTTCACACTATATATCCTACCTGCCTTTAAAAAATAAAATATTATGAATAACTGCATCCCAATAAAATGTGACAATTTAGATCAGAAGGACAAATTACTTGATTTAAAAAATTACTAAGACTGATGAAAGAAGAAATTTAAAAGCCGAATAGTTCTAAATACATAAGAAAAAGAAAATTTAACATTTGACACCTTTCCACCGTGTGTACGGCATAGACAGAGAAAAGAAATATGAGCAAAGGCATTTTTGAGAGAGCTGTTTAGTCAAGCAGACAGTCAATGTACGAGAGGTCTGAAAACAGGACCTGAAATTAAGGTACTTTGAACTGTGGGAATAGAGAGAATAAAGCAGAATAACCCAAATCCTGAAAGAATAGGGCAAAGCCAGACTAGCAGCTAAAGCGTCACTTGAGCTACTGAATTATATTGCCTTCAGTTCCTCACCACAAAGGACAAAATTGGTCTCTGGTCCTGATCTGGGGCTAGGTTTTTCAATGGGAGTGAATTAGCTCTAGCTGTGTGATGAATGTTACGAGAAAAACTTAAGAAAATTAAATTTAGCAGAGTTTAACTGAGTGAAGAATGATTTGAGTATCGGTCAGGTCTGTGAACCAGAATAGGTTCAGGGCAACTTCAGGGTTGCCACATGGCCAGATAATATTTACGGACAGAAAAAGGAAAATGAGGTACAGAAAAACATGAGGTATAGAAACAGCTGGATTGGTTACAGCTTGGTGTTTGCTTTGTTTGAACATGGTTTGAACAGTTAGCTGTCTGTGACTGGCCAAAACTCTGTGATTGGCACAAGAGTAGGTTAGTCTGTTTACATATCCAGTTCAGCTACAGTTCACTGTGTATAGAGAAACCTGTAAGCTGAGCATAAAATATGTAAGACGGCAGTTTTAGGCTAAACTTAATTTAACGTGAAGTTAGAATGAAGTGAAAATAAAACATACTTATTTTATTGTACGTTGAGGGAGTTTCAAGGTGATGGGGTTTAGGACATGCTACCCCAACATATGTCACCTTGGCATATTGAAATATGGCAGAAGCCTTTGGCATAAGGATTATTTTGAGCTCATTATTTTGAGAGACTGCAGCTACAGGAGAAGTTTAGAAAACAAGAGCAGAAGTCACACTTTTCTTTCTTATGTATCTATTTATTTCTCCATGAAGGCCTAGAAGTCACACTTTTCTTTCTTTTTTATTTATTTCTCCATGAAGGCCCAGAAGGCACACTTTTCTAAGAGAAATTTACATCTATAAAGGAAATCTCCATTCACAAGCATGTCTCCATTTGTAAGCATGTCCCTCCTCCCACTTTATACAAGAAAGAGAAAGATGACTCTAAGTCACCACAGACTCTTATCAATGGAGAAGGCACCAATGTAAATCTGCATGACAAACCTGACCCTGATTTACCGTGCTTTTCCTGATCACCTCTTCATAACCAGGCTTTCCCACACCCTCTTTCTTTGTTTCCATTGAAGATTTTTTTTTTTTTTTTTTTTTGCTTCCAAATTTTGTTTTAGGTTCAAGGGGTACATGCGCAGGTTTGTTACATGGGTAAATTGCATGTCACAGGGGTTTGGTTTATAAAATTATTTCATTACCCAGGTAGTAAGCATAGTTCCTAATAGATAACTTCTCCATCCTCACCTTCCTCTGAACTTTCACCTTCAAGTAGGCCACTTGTTTATTGTTCCCTTCTTTGTGTCCATGTGTACTCAGTGTTTAGCTCCCACTTATAAGTGAGAACTTGCAGTATTTGGTTTTCTGTTTCTGTATTACTTTGTTTAGAATAATGGCCTCCAGCTCTGTCCGTGTTGCTGCAAAGAACATTATTTCATTCTTTTTTATGGCTGTGTAGTATTCCATGGTGTTTATCTGCCATGTTTTCTTTATCCAGTGACCATCCATAGGCATTTAGGTTGATTTCATGTCTTTGCTATTTTGATAGTGCTATGATGAACATACGCATGCATGTGCCTTTAAGATAGAATAATTTACATTCCTTTGGGTATTTACACAGTAATAGGATTGCTGGGTCAAATGGTAGTTATGGGGTTTTTTTCTTTTCTTTTCTTTTCTTCTCTTTCACCGGGTTAGCCAGGATGGTCTCTATCTTCTGACCTCGTGATCCACCCACCTTGGCCTCCCAAAGTGTTAGGATTACAGGCGTGAGGCACTGTGCCCAGCCTCATTTTTTTTTATTGTTTTGTTTTTTGTTTTTAAAGAGATAGGGTCTTGCTCTGTTGCCCAGGCTAAAGTACTGGGGCATGATCATAGCTCACTGCAGGCTCGACCTCCCAGGCTCAAGGGATCCTCTACCTCAGCTTCCCAAACAGCTGGGACCACAGACGCATGCCACCTGCCTGGCTAATTTTTTATTTTCTGTAGAGGTGGAGTCTTAGTATGTTACCCAGGCTTCTCTCCAACTCCTGACCTCAAATGATCCTCCCACCTCAGCCTCCCAAAGTGATGGGATTACAGGTGTGAGCCACTGCATCCAGCTGGTAGTTCTGCTTTAAGTTCTTTGAGAAATCTTCAAACTACTTTCCACAGTGGTTGAGCTAACTTACATTCCCACTAGCAGTGAATCTGTGTTCCCTTTTCTCTGCAATCTCATCGGCATCTGTTATCTTTTGACTTTTTTATAATAGCCATTGTGACTGGTGGTATCTCTTTGTGGTTTTGACTTGCATTTCTCATTTTTGTTTTTGTTTTTTAGAGATGGGGTCTCACTATGTTGCCCAGGCTGGTCTTGAACTCCTCGGCTCAAGTGATTCTCCCAGCTCAGCCTCCCAAAGTGCTGGATTACAGGTGTGAGCCACCATGCTCAGTCGATTTGCATTTCTCTAATGATTAGTGATGATGAGCATTTTTTCATATGCTTGTTGGCCATGTGTATGTCTTCTTTTGAGAAGTGTCTGGTCATGCTCTTTGCCCATTAATATGGTTTGGCTCTGCGTTCCCACCAAAATCTCATGTTGAATTGTAATCCCCTGTGTTCGAGGAAGTACCTGATGGGAAGTGATTGGACTGTAGGGGCAGATTTCCCCCTTGCTGTTCTCATGATGGTGAGTGAGTTCTCACGAGATCTGGTTGTTTGAGAGTGTGTAGCACTTCCCCCTTCACTCTTTCTCTCCTACTCCACCATGGTAAGATGTGCTTGCTTCCCCGTTGCCTTCTGCCATGATTATAAATTTCCTGAGGCCTCCCAGCCATGCTTCCATGTAGTGTTGGGCCTGTAGGTGCACAGAAGGCAAGAGTTGAGCATTCACCTAGATTTCAGAGAATGTATGGAAATGCCTGGATGTCCAGACAGGAGTCTGCTGGAGGGGCAGAGCCCTCATGGAGAACCTCTACTAGGGCATTGTGGAGGGGAAAGGTGGGGTTGTGGCTCCCACAGTGTCCCCACTGGGGCATTGCCTAGTGGAGTTGTGTGAAGAGAGCCACCATCCTCTAGACCTCAAAATGGTAGATTCACTGACAGCTTGCATTGTGCACCTAGAAAAGCCACAGGCACTCAATGTTAGCCTATGAAAGCAGCTGCAGGGGCTTTACCCTGCAGAGCCACAGGGGAGGAGCTGCCCAAGGCTTTGTGAGCCCACTCTGCATCAGCATGCCCTGGAAGTGAGTCTTTCCCTGTTTGGAGTCACGGGAGATTATTTTGGAGCTTTAAAACTTAATGAATGTCCTGCTGAGTTTCAGACTTGCATGGGGCCTGTCATGCCTTTGTTTTGGTCAATCTCTCTCTTTTGTAACACAGGCATTTACCCAATGCCTGTACCCCCACTGTATCTAAGAAGTAACAAACTTGTTTTGTTTTGGTTTGGTTTGGTTTCTTTTTTGAGATGGAGTTTTGTCCTGTGGCCCAGCCTGGAGCGCAGTGGCACGATCTTGGCTCACTGCAACCTCTGCCTCTCAAGTTGAAGTGATTCTCCTGCCTCAGCCTCCTGAGTAGCTGGGATTACAGGCATGTGCCACCACGCCCAGCTAATTTTTGTATTTTTAGTAAAGATGAGGTTTCACTATGTTGGCCAGGCTGGTTTTGAACTCCTGATCTCAGGTAATCTGCTCACCTTGGCCTCCCCAAGTTCTGGGATTACAGGCATGAGCCACTGCACCCAGCCACAAACTTGTTTTTTATTTTACAGGCTCATAGGCAGAAAGAACTTGCATTATCTCAGATGAGACATTGGACTTGTACTTTTGAGTTAATGATAAAATTAGCTAAGACTTTGGTTGACTGTTGGGAAGGCATGATTATGTTTTAAAATGTGAGAAGAACATGATATTTGGAAGGGGCCAGGAGTGGAATGATATGGTTTGGTTCTGTGTCCCTACCAAAATCTCATGTTGAATTGTAATCCTTTGTGTTGAGGGAGAGATTTGGTAGGAGGTAATTGGATCATCAGGGCAGATTTCCTCCTTGCTGTTTTCATGATGGTGAGTAAGTTCTCATAAGATCAAGTTGTTTGAAAATGTGTAGCACTTCCCCCTTCACTCTCTCTCTCCTGCTCTGCCATGGTAAGATGTTGTTGCTTCCCGTTCACCTTCTGCCATGATTATAAGTTTCCTGAGGCATCCCAGCCTTGCTTCCTATACAGCCTGTGGAACTGTGAGTCAATTAAACCTCTTTTCTTCATAAATTACCCAGTCTCAGGTAGTTCTTTACAACAGTGTGTGGGAATGAACTAATACGCCCATTTTAAAATCAGTTTAATTTGATTTTTGTTTTTTGAATTAAGTTCCCTATAGGTTCTGGATATTAGAACTTTGACAGATGCATGGTTTGCATTTTTTTCCCCATTCTGTAGGTTGTCCATTTACTCAGTGGATAGTTTGTTTTGCTGTGCAGAGGCTCTTCAGTTAAATTAAGTTCCATTTGTCAATTTCTGTTTCTATTGCACTTGCTTTTGGAGTCTTTGTCATGAAATCTGCCATGACCTATGTTCAGAATGGTATTTCCTAGGTTTTCTTTTCCTTTTTTTTTTTTTTTTTTTTTTGAGATGAAAGTCTCTCTTGTTCCCGGGCTGGAGTGCAATGGCGCAATCTTGGCTCACTGCAACCTTCGCCTCCTGGGTTCAAGTGATTCTCCTGCCTCAGCCTCCTGAGTAGCTGTGATTACAGGCATATGCCACCATGTCCAGCTAACTTTGTATTTTTATTAGAGACGGGAGTTTCTCCATGTTGGTCAGGCTGATCTTGAACTCTCGACCTCAGGTGATCCGTCCGCCTTGGCCTCCCAAAATGCTGGGATTACAGGCGTGAGCCACTGTGCCCGGCCTTCCTAGGCTTTCTTCTAGGGTTTTTATAGTTTTATTAGGTTGGTGCAAAAGTAATTGTGGTTTTGCCATTACTTCGAATGGTTTTACATTTAAACCTTTAATCCATCTTAAGTTGATTTTTGTGTATGACAAAAGGAAGGGATCCAGTTTCAATCTTTTGTATAAGGCTAGCCAGTTATCCCTGCACCATTTATTGAATAAGGAGTCCTTTTCTTGTTGCTTGTTCTTGTCAACTTTGTCAAAGAGCAGATGATTGTAGGTGTGCAGTTTTATTTCTGGGTTCTCAAACCTATTTCATTGGTCTGTGTGTCTCTTTTTGTACCAGTACCATACTAGTCTTGTAGGATACTTTGAAGTTGGTTAGTGTGACGCCTCTGGCTTTGTTCTTTTTGCTTAGAGTTACTTTGGCTATTTGCGTTCTTTTTGGAATTTTAGAATAGGTTTTCTAATTCTGTGAAAAATGTCATTGGTAGTTTGAAAGCAATAGCATTGAATCTGTAAATTACTTTGGGCAGTATGACCACTTTAACAATATTGATTCTTCCTATCCATGAGCATGGAATATTTTTTTCATTTGTTTGTGTCACCTCTGATTTCTTTCAGCAGTGTTTTGTAATTCTCATTGTAGAGATCTTTTACCTCCTGGTTAGCTGTATTCCTAGGTATTTTGTACATGTGTGTGTAGCTATTGTGAATGGGATCGCATTATTGATTTGGCTCCCAGCTTGGACGTTGTTTGTATATAGAAATGCTACTGATTTTTGTACATTGATTTTGTATCCTGAAACTTTGTTGAAGTTGTCAATCAGATCTAGAAACTTTTGGGCAGAGACCATGGGGTTTTCTAAGTATAAAATCATGTCATCTGTGAAGAGAGATAGTTTGACTTCCTCTCTTCCTGTTTGGATACCTTTTATTTCTTTCTCTTGTCTAATTGCTCTGTTTAGGACTTCCAGTACTATGCTGAATAGGATGATGAGAGTGGGCATCTTTTGCTTGTTCCAGTTCTCAAGGGGAATGCTTCCAGCTTTTGCCAGTTCAGTATGATATTGACTGTGGGCTTGTCATAGATGGTTCTTATTATTTTGATGTATGTTCCTCTAATGCCAAGTTTGTTGAGGGTTTTTAACATGAAGAGTCGTTGAATTTTATTGAAAGCCTTTTCTGTGTCTGTTGAGATGATCATGTGGTTTTTCTGTTTAATTCTGTTTATGTCACAAATTACATTTGTTGATTTGTGTATGTTGAAACAACTTTGCATTCCAGGAATAAAGCCTACTTGATTATGATGGATTAACTTTTTGATGTGCTGCTGGATTCAGTTTGATAGTATTTTGTTGAGGATTTTTGCATCTATGTTCATCAGTGATTTTGGCCTAAAGTTTTCTTTTTTTGCTGTGTCTCTGCCAAGTTTTGGTATCAGAATGATGCTGGTCTCAAAGAATGAGTTGGAGAGGAGTCCCTCCTCCTCTGTTTTTTGGAGTAGTTTCAGTAGGATTTGTACTGGCTCTTCTTTATACGTCTGGTAGAATTCAGCTGTGAATCTATCTGGTCCAAGGCTTTTTCTGGTTAGTAGGCTTTTTATTATTGATTCAACTTCGGAAGTCATTATTGGTTTGGTAAGGGTTTCCGTTTCTTTCTATTTCAATCTTGGGAAATTGTATGTTTCAAGGAATGCATCTATTTCTTCTAGGTTTTCTAGTTTGTGTGCAAAGTTGTTCGTAATAGTTTTTGAAGATTTTTTGTATTTCTTTCTTTCTTTTTTTTAATTTAACAAATCTGACTGTTCCTGAAAGTTTTTTGTTTTTCGTGGGGTAAATGGTAATGTCTCCGTTGTCATTTCTGTGTTTATTTGGATCTTCTCTCTCTCTTTTTTTAATTAGTCTAACTAGTGACCTATCAATCCTATTTTTTCTTTTTAAACTTAAAAAATTATTTTTCAAAAAAGAATAGAGAGAACGTATCGCTATGTTGCCCAGGCTGGTTCCAAACTCCTGGCCTCAAGTGATCTTCTTGCCTTGGCCTCCCTAAGTGCTGGGATTACAGATGTAAGCCACTGATGCCCATCCACATTTTTCTTTTTAATGTAACTCTGGGCCAGGCACAGTGGCTCATGCCTGTAATCCCAGCACTTTGGGAGTCCAAGGTGGGCAATTGCTTGAGCCCAGGGTCCAAGACCAGCCTGGGCAACGTGGTGAAATGCAGTCTCTACAAAAAATTCCAAAAAATAAAAAATTAAAGATTAGCTGAGCATGGTGGCATTTGCCTGTAGTCCCGGCTAGCTACTCAGAAGGCTGAGGCAGGTAGATAGATTGAGCACAGGAAGTCAAGGTTGCGGTGAGCTGTGATTGTGCCACTACATTTCAGCCTGGATGACAGAACAAGACCCTGTCTCAAAAAAAAAAAAAAAAAAAAAAGTAGGCCTGTACTAATGTAGAATGACAGATTGTTTCAGAATGGAAAAGGAAATAAAGGACAAAAACTGAATACATTATAAAAATTATGTAAGGTTTGCAGAAAAGGAATCTTGGAAAAGGATATCTTGTGTAGTCAAAGCTGTCTGAGATTAGATGGATTTATTTATAAGGATTTATTAAAATCAGCTTTGTTATTAATAGTACACTTGTACAAAACTAGAAATTAGTTTTCTCTCTCTGTACAATGACAAAGTTTTCTTAGAGAGTTGGTCAGCTCTTGGTAAGCGATCATGAAAAGTTTTTCCATACCTTTTTTTTTTTTTGGAATAAGGTTTCACTCTGTTTCCCAGGCTGAAATGCAGTGGCAGGATCATGGCCTCCACTTCAATGGATCCACCAGCCTCAGCTTTCTGAGTAGCTAGGACTACAGGCATGAACCACTATTCCAGGCTAATTTTTAAAAAAATTTCAATAGTTTTTGGAAACAAGTGGTGTTTGGTTACATGGATAAGTTCTTCTATGGTGATTTCAGAGATTTTGGTGTACCCATCACCTGAACAGTGTACCATGCCCAATGTGTAGTTTTATTATCCCTCACCCCCATCCCACCCTCCCACGCTTCCTCCTAGTCCCCGAAGTCCATTACATCATTCTTATGCCTTTGCCTTCTTATAGCTTACCTTCCACAGGCTAATTTTTCACATTTTTATAGAGATGAGGTTTTGCTGTGTTGCCCAGACTGGTCTCAAAGTCCTGGGCTCAAGCGTTTCCCCGGCCTTGGCCTCCTAAAGTGTTGAGATTACAGGCATGAGCCACTGCACCCAGCTAATTTTTCCTTACCTTTAAGAAACCTGCCTCGGGTGGATCGCCTGAGGTGGGTGGATCACCTGAGATTAGGAGTGCAGGAGTTCGAGACACGCCTGGTCAACAGATCAGCCTGACCAACATGGTGAAACCCTGTCTCTACTAAAAATACAAAAATTTGCTGAGTGAGTTGGCAGACGCCTGTAGTCCCAGCTACTCCAGAGGCTAAGGCAGGAGCATCGCTTGAACCCAGGAGGCAGAGGTTGCAGTGAGCTGAGATCATGCCACTGCACTCCAGCCTGGGTGACAGAGTGAGACTCTGTCTCAAAAACAAACAAAAAGAAATCTGCCTCCACCCATCCCCTGCTGCTCCGCCATCATGGACACCAGCCGTGTGCGGCGTTTCAAGCGAGCCTGGGGCACTATGGTACTGGGCATAACCGGCTCTCAGGGACAGTGTATGGGGATGGACATGGAATTTGTGGACAACAGGAGCCACTCCATTATCCGCAGTGTCAAAGGCCCCGTGTGCAAGGATGACATGCTCACCCTGTTGGAGTCAAAGTGAAGAGGTGGCTGGGCGCGGTGGCTCATGCCTGTAATGCCAGCATTTGGGGAGGCCGAGGTGGGTGGATCACCTGAGATTAGGAGTGCAGGAGTTCGAGACACGCCTGGTCAACATGGCGAAACCCCATCTCTACTAAAAATACAAAAATTAGCCGGGCGTGGTGGCACATGCCTGTAATCCCAGCTTCTCGGGAGGCTGAGGCAGGAGAATTGCTTGAACCTAGGAGGCGGAAGTTGCAGTGAACTGAGATCACACCACTGCACTCCAGCCTGGGTGACAACAGTGAGACTGTCTCAAGAACAAACAAACAAAGACAAAGCGGAGAGGCCCAGAGGTTGCACTGAGCTTGGCTGCTTGCTGGGTCTTGGATGTTCGGGTTGACCACTTGGCCCACAGGAATGATGTGCCACGATCTGCTCCTTTATTTTATTTTTTTTTTGCTTACCACAGAGGAATTAAGATGCATCTTTAAATAAAGCGTTTGTGTTCCGTGTTTTTTTTTTTTTTTTAAAGTAAGTTTGCCTAGGAAACAGCCTGAAGTTTATCAAAATAATGCCATGTGCCTCATGTTGTTTTTCTGAGGTCTTTGATTACTTAAGAAAACTGAATTTTCTCAATATTAAAAGAGATATATTTTGTTCACAAATATCTAAGCTTCTGTATTTGCCTTGAAAATCTTTTATTGTTGTTTTGGTTAAATAGATAACCAGGTACTGCCTCATTGTGGTCTGTGATCCTATAATCAAGTGGGTTTTTTGTTTGTTTGTTTAAAGAGACAGGGTCTCTCCCTGTTACCAAGGCTTCTGGAGTGTGGGGGCGTGATCATAGTTCTCTGCACCCTCCACTCCTGGGCTCTAGGCCCAGTACTCCAGGCTCCAGCGGTGCTCCTGCCTCAGTCTCCCAAGTAGCTGGCACTATAGGCATATGCGACCATGATTGGCTAATTTTTTTATTTTTTGGACAGACAGGGTTTCTCTATGATGTCCAGGCTGGTCTTGAACTCCAGGCCTCAAGTGATCCTCTTCCCTCAGACTCTCAAAGTGCTGGGATTACAGACATGAACCACCACGCCTGGCTAATTAAGTATTTTAAACCTTATTGATAATTTCCTGAAATCAAATGGAGGTCTTTTGACTTCAAACTAACTTTGAGGATTCCCAGAGGGCTCCTAAAAAATCTCAAAAGAATCCACTCTCTCTCCTTATCAAAAGCAAGAAGGCCAGGTCTGGTGGCTCATGCCTATAATCCCAGCACTTTGGGAGGCCAAGGCAGGAGGATCTCTTAAGGCCAGGGTTCAAAACCAGCCTGGGCGACTTAGCCAAATGCTGTCTCTACAAAAAATTATTTTAAAAGTAGCAAGGTGTGGTGGTACATGCTTTTAGTTCCAGCTACTAGGAGGGTGAGACAAGAGGATCCATTGAGCTCTGGAGTTTGAGACTGCAGTGAGTTATGATTGCACAATGCACTCCAGCCTGTGCAACAGAGTAAGACTCTTTAAAAAAAAAAAAAAAAAAAGAGAGAGAGAAAGTAAAAAGAAAGATGTTTAACTGATTAGCAGTATTTGATATATTAAATTGCATGGAAACGTATTGAATAAGTGATGATAAACCCATATATATAGTAAGTGTGTCAAAAATGCATAAAGCTTGGTTAATGTTTTACTCCGATGCTTTCCTGGAAGCTTTTGTAAGGAGCTAAGATATAATGAGATTGCTTCATCTTCAAAGATAATTTATGAAAAGGACTCTGGGAAGTACTCTGAAATACAAACAAACTTTTGAAAACTTAGGATCATACCATTGGCCTGGGTAAGAATTTCTGTAACACTAATGAAGAAACTGATGGCTTCATGAAACTATTAACTCAAGATCAAGCAGAACAAGAGTTAATTACATGGCACTGAAAAAACTGATAAGGATGATTATAATTTTTTTAATTTTCTATTTGAAACATTGCCAGTTCTTTAATCTTTTGTTTTCCCGATTTAAGGAAGCCCTTTTCTCTTAACCTGTCTATAGCTTATAGAAGTTTAGTAAAGTACTTTTGTAAACAGAATTGAAATACTTGCTTTTCTCTCTGACTGATCCCTCCAGAATTCAGAACGTATTAGTGAATATTCTTTTTTTTACTTAAGACACAGTCTTGCTCTGTCGCCCATGCTGGAGTGCAGTGGTGTAATCTCAGCTCACTGCAACCTCTGCCTCCCGGGTTCAAGCGATTCTCCTGCCTCAGCCTCCTGAGTAGCTGGGACTACAGGTTCCCGTCACCATCCCCGGCTAATTTTTTGGTATTTTTAGTAGAGATGGGGTTTCACCATGTTAGCCAGGATGGTCTTGGTCTCCTGACCTTGTGATCTGCCCACCTTGGCCTCCCAAAGTGCAGGGATCACAGTTGTCAGCCACCATGCCCATAGTGAATACTCTTGTTTTCATGCAATATACTTATTTGCATGTGTTTAATAAGAATCTGTTCTCCTTGTAACAAGGCAAAATTGGAAACATTAGTTATCTTACCAAGGCTTTGACTGTGTTATTATTATTATTATTGTTTTTGATTCAGGGTCTTGCTGTGCTCTGTCACCCAGGCTGGAGTGCAGTGGCATGATCTGTGCTCACTGCAGCCTTGACCACCCGAGCTCAAGTGATACCCCTGCCTAAGCCTCCTGAGTAGCTGGACCACAGGTATGCATCACCATGCCCAGCTAAATTTTTTTTGTATTTTTCTTTTGTAGAGATGGTGTTTTGCCATGTTGCCCAGGCTGTTCTCAAATTCCTAGGCTCAAGTAATCCTCCAGCCTTGGCCTCCCAAAGTGCTGGAATTACAGGCATGAGCCACTGCACCCGGGCTTGACTGGAATATTGTATTTTCAGATATGACCAGTTTTAAAGAACTAAGGTTGACTATCAGGAGAATCCACCCCCAATATTTCAGCACAGGTTCTTTCTATTTTCCCTAAGTGTTGGCTGGCTGAGAAATAAAGAGAAAGAGTACAAAGTGAGGAATTTTACAGCTGGGCCTCCGGGGTTAACATCACATATCAGTAGGACCATGATACCCCCAAGCTGCAAAACCAGTAAGTTTTATTAAGGATTTTAAAAGGGGAGGGGGTGTGTGAACAGGGAGTAGGTCACAAAGATCACATGCTTCAAAGGGCAAAAAGGAGAACAAAGATCATATGCTTCTGAGGGCAATAAAGATCACAAGGCAAAGGGCAAAGCAAGATCACAAGGCAAAGAGCGAAATCAAAAACTCCTGATAAGGGTCTGTGTTCAGCTGTGCACGTATTGTCTTGATAAACATCTTAAACAACAGAAAACGGGGTTTGAGAGCAGAGAACCGGTCTGACCTCAAATTTACCAGGGTGGGGTTTCTTCCCCATCCTAATAAGCCTGAGGGTACTGCAGGAGACCAGGGTGTATTTCAGTCCTTAACCTTGTAAGACAGACACTCCCAGAGTGACCGTTTATAGACCTTCCCCCAGGAATGCATTCCTTTCCCAGTGTCTTAATTATTAACATTCCTTGCTAGGAAAAGGATTCAGCAATATCTTTCCTACTTGCACGTCCATTTATAGGCTCTCTGCAAGAAGAAAAATATGGCTCTATTCTGCCCGACCCCGCAGGCAGTCATACCTTATGGTTGTCGTCCCTTGTTCCCTGAAAATCGCTGTTATTCTGTTCTTTTTTAAGGTGCACTGATTTCATATTGTTGAAACACACATGTTTTACAATCAATTTGTACAGTTTAACACAATAGTGGTCCTGAGGTGACATACATTCTCAGTTTACGAAGATAACAGGATTAAGAGATTAAAGACAGGCATAAGAAATTATAAAAGTATTAATTTTGGGAACTGATGAATGTCCATATTAAAATGAAATCTTCAAATTTATGTTCAGAGATTGCAGTAAAGACAGGAGTAAGAAATTATAAAAGTATTAATTTTGGGAACTGACAAATGTCGATGAAATCTTCACAATTTATATTCCTCTACCGTGACTCCAGCTGGTCCCTCAGTTTGGGGTCCCTGACTTCCCACAACAGTTGACTTTAAGGAACTAATGCTTATAAAGCTCCTTAGAAAAACCAGCCTCTAGGTGCAGCAAACCACCATGGCACATGTATACCTATGTAACAAACCTCCACATTCTGCACATGTATCCTGAAACTTAAAGTAAAATTTAAAAAATTAAAAAGAGAAAAATCAGCCTGATACATGGCTTTAAATGGTTTCTGGCCTTACATGTGAGTAGAAGTGGTCACTTCCTGGTAGGCCCAGGAATCTGGAGATACTTTGGGGACCTCAAGAAGAGAGGAATTAACCCAAATGTTTGAGTACCATAGTCAAATTCTGATGGCCAGTCATTTGGTTGGCTTCCTAGCCTCCAGAGGTTTTTAAAAGTGTAAAATTTTTAGAGTTTCAACAAAGCAGACTTAAGTAAAGCCTATATAATCAATCACTATTCTTGCTGCACTTATATAAACAATCAAGCAAGTTTAATGAGACGACTTATTTTGGAAATAAATTAGTCTTATTGTGATTGTCTTTGGCAGAAACGAGAGTGAATGTAGAGAGAAAGATTGTGTTTCAAAAAAACTATAGTGTGTGTGTATATCAGATACTAGCCCTGTTCATTGTCTTTGAGGTTTTATTGTGTACTTGTAAACTGGACGTGTAAATCTGAGTTAGCCTACTTTCCTCCAATGTCTAGCTATGATTCCTCAAACAAACATGTCCAATTTTCCACCCTTGTGACTTGAAATCACTAAGAACAATAATTGCCTGTATTGGCCAGGTGTGGTGGCTCATGCCTGTAATCCCAACACTTTGGGAGGCCCAGGGGGGGTGGATCACGAGGTCAGGAGTTCAAGACCAGTGTGGACAACATGGTGAAACCCTGTCTCTACTAAAAAAATACTAGACCAGGTGCAGTGGCTCACACCTGTAATCCCAGCACTTTAGGAGGCTAAGGCAGATGGATCACAAGGTCAGGAGTTTGAGATCAGCCTGGCCAATATGGTGAAACCCTGCCTGTACTAAAAATACAAAAAATATTAGCCAGGTGTGGTGGCATGAACCTGTAGTCCCAGCTACTCGGGAGGCTGAGGCAGAAGAATTGCCTGAACTCGGAAGGCAGAGGTTGCAGTAAGTCGAGATCACACCACTGCACTCCAGCCTGGACGACAGAGCAAGACTCTGTCTCAAAAAAAAAAAAAAAAAAAAACCTAAAAAATTAGCCAGGCACAGTGGCAGGCACCTGTAATCCCAGCTGCTCAGGAGGCTGCGGCAGGAGAATTGCTTGAACCCAGACAGCAGGGGTTGCAGTGAGCCAAGATCATGCCGCTGCACTCCAGCCTGGGTGACAGAGTGAGACACCGTCTGAAAAACAAAACAAACAAAACAGAACAAAACAAAACAAAAAACTGCCTGTATTAGTCAGAGTTATCTAGAGGGAAAGAACTAATAGGATATATGTGAGTTTATTAAGGTGTATTAAACTCACATGATCATAAGGTCCCGTAATAGGCTGTCTGTAAGCTGAGGAGCAAGAAAGCCAGTCCAAGTTCCAAAGCTGAAGACCTTGAGGTCCGATGGTTGAGGGCAGGAAGCATCCAGCATGAGAGAAAGATATAGGCTGGGAGGGGTGGCCAGTCTAGTGTTTTCATGTTTTTCTGCCTGCTGTATATGCTAGTTGTGCTGCCAGCTGATTAGATGGTGCCCACCCAGATGAAGGGTGGGTCTGCCTTTCTCAGCCCACTGACTCAAATGTTAATCTCCTTTGGCAGCACCCTCACAGACACACCCAGGATCAATTCTTTGCATTCTTCAATCCAATAAGGTGACACTCGGTATTAACCATCACACTGCCCTTTTCCCAAAGCTCTGCAAGCTGAAGGTAGAAAACTTGATATAAACTTTAGAGACATCACCATAACAACTCAGGTATGGACAACCTTCATGCCTGATGCTATGTGGGCCACTCAGAAAATTCACTACGATACCACCACAACACTCAAATTACAAGATACGCTTCAAACCTCAAATCTATAAATCTCCACTGGCTGCTCTCCAGACTCAGAAACTGAGTTTATAATTTGCTTCAACCATTAACCTTTGTTTTTCTTTTGTTTCCATAGAAATGTTCTTATTAAGTTATTCTTTTTTTTTTTTTTTTTTTTTTTTGAGATGGAGTCTCACTCTGTCGCCAGGCTGGAGTGCAGTGGCATAATCTCAGCTCACTGCACCCTCTGCCTCCTAGGTTCAAGCGATTCTCCTGCCTCAGACTCCCAAGTAGCTGGGATTACAGGCATGTGCCACCATGCCCAGTTAATTTTTGTATTTTCAGTAGATACGGTGTTTCACCATGTTGGCCGGGATAATCTTGGTCTCCTGACCTCGTGATCCACCTGCCTTGGCCTCCCAAAGTTTTGGGATTACAGGTGTGAGCCACTGCGCCTGGCCTAAATTATTATTATTACCATATGGAGGCCTAATTTTGGTGGGAGCCCACCTGCCACATTGAAATGGACAGAATCATTTAAGTGGACTGAACTATTCCCCAAACTGAAAGACTAGTTCAATGGATTATGGAACAACCTATCAACTCAGCTTTTGGATTGTGAAATTTCTTGGAGAAGTGTCATAAGAAGGAATGCTGGTGTTCAAGACATGCTACCCAAAATATGCTACCTTGGTATACTGAATAACAGCAGGAGCAGAAAGGTCACTCTCACTCTCCTCCTACCCTTCTTCCCTGGAGCAGGTCATACAATCTAGGAAGAAATCTCTGACCTCCCCTGAAGGTGGTCATAAGACCCTCACATAAGAGGTGTCTTTTCTGTAGCTTTAGGGAAAGAATATTCTTCTCTCTGAAGATGAAGGGTGACAGAGGAAAATCTGAAGATGTCTTTTTTATTTTTGTTTTTAAAGATGAGATCTTGCTATATCACTCAGGCTAGAGTACAGTGGCATGATCATAGCTCACTGCAGCCTTGAACTCCTGGCCTCAAGTGATCCTCCTGGGTAGCTGAGACCACAGGTGACTCATTACCATGCCTGGCTATTCTTTATTATTATTTTAAGAAACAGGGTCTTGCTGTGTTGGCCAGGGTAATCACAGGCATGATCACAGTGTACTTCAGCCTTGAACTCCTGACCTAAAGCAACCCTCCTGCCTCAGCCTCCTGAATAGCTGGGATTACAAGTGCACACCACCATGCTTGACTTGATGATTCTTTATTTCAGATCCTACCTTTTCTTTCTGCCCTTGGATTCGACAATTCTAGACTATCCCAGTTCTCTTGCAAAGCCTTAGACTTTGGTTCCTGATTGTTCCTATGTCCATACAACACAGGTCAGCTGGGTGAGGTGACTCATGCTTATAATCCGAGCACTTTAGGAGTCTGAGGCAGGTGGATTGCTTGAGCTCAGGAGTTTGGAGACCAACCTGGGCAACATGGAAAAATCCTGTCTCTACAAAAAACACACACAAAAAATTAGCTGGGCATGGTGGCATGTGCCTGTAGTCCTGGCTACTCAGGAGGCTGTGATGAGAGGATAGCTTGAGCCCAGAATGCAGAGGTTGCAGTAACCCGTGATCACTCCACTGAAATATGGCCTGGGTGATAGAGCCAGACCCTGTCTCAAAAACCATAAAAAACAAAAGCAAACAAACAAAGACATAGGTCATCATTCTCCACACACTTCTTTTTCCAGCCTCATCTCGCATGAGATACTGAGCACTTAAAATGAAACTAGTTCAAGTTGAGATATCCTTTAAATTATGATCAATAAACCAATGTAACATATTAACAAGACTAAAAAAGAAAAACTGTATGGTAATCTCTCAATACATGCAGAAAAAGCATATAACAAAGTCCAATATGCATTTCAGACCTAAAACAAATGTCAGGCCAGACGTGGTGGCTCATGTCTATAATCCCAGCACTTTGGGAGGCCAAGGCGGGAGGATTGCTTGAGCCCAGGAGTTCAAGACCAGCTTGGGCAACATAGGGAGACCCTGTCTTTAGAAACAAATTAAAACATTAAAACATTAGTTGAGCATGGTAGTGCATACCTGTGGTCCCAGCTAGTTGGGAGGCTAAGGTGGGAGGATCACTAGAGCCTAGAAGTCCGAGGCTACAGTGAGCCATGATAGCACCACTGCACTGCAGCCTGGGCTACCAAGTGAGACCGTTTCTCAAAAAAAAAATAAAAATAAAATAAATAAATAAATAAATAAAAACAAATAAATAAAAATTAGGCCAGGCGAAGTGGCTCACGCCTGTAATCCCAGCACTTTGGGAGGCCGAGGTGGGCACATCACAAGGTCAGGAGATCAAGACCATCCTGGTCAACATGGTGAAACCCTGTCTCCACTAAAAATACAAAAATTAGCTGGGCATGGTGGCACATGCCTGTAGTCCCAGCTACTCGGGAGTCTGAGGCAGGAGAATCATTTGAACCTGGGAGGCGGAGGTTGCAGTGAGCTGAGATTGCACCACTGCACTCCAGCCTGGTGACAGAGTGAGACTCCGTTGAGACTGTCTAAAAAAAAAAAAAATAGTTGAGCATGGTGACACAAGTCTGTAGTCCCAGCTGAGGTGGGAGGATCCTTTGAGGCCAGGAATTAAAGGGTGCAGTTGGCTATGATTGCTCCCCTGCACTCCAGCTGGGCAACAGAGTGAGACCCTGTTTCAAAATAAATAAATAAATAAATAAGTAAATGTATGTGGGTGAATTAGAAATAAAATGGGGCCGGGCGTGGTGGCTCAAGCCTGTAATCCCAGCACTTTGGGAGGCCGAGACAGGTGGATCACGAGGTCAGGAGATCGAGACCATCCTGGCTAACATGGTGAAACCCCGTCTCTACTAAAAAATACAAAAAACTAGCCGGGCGAGGTGGCAGGCGCCTGTAGTCCCAGCTACTCGGGAGGCTGAGCCAGGAGAATGGCGTAAACCCGGGAGGCAGAGCTTGCAGTGAGCTGAGATCTGGCCACTGCACACTGCACTCCAGCCTGGGCGACAGAGCGAGACTCCGTCTCAAAAAAAAAAAAAAAAGAAAAGAAAGAAAATGGATTTTCTCAATGTGATATAAAGCATCTACATAAAACATACAGATAATATCATGAATGGTAAAAGATTAAATGTTTTTCCCTAAGTATGGGAACAAGGCAAAGATACCTATTCTCATAAATTTTTTTTCAATATTGTACTAGGAGTTCTAGCCAGTGCAATAAGGCAAGAAAAAAAAACTAGAAAGATTCAAATTGTAAAGGAAGTGGTTAAACCACTTATATGTGATTGCTCAAACAGAAAATCCTTTGAAATTAAAAAAAAAAATTACTAGAACTGGAAAATAAATTTGGAAAGTCACCAGGATACAAGATTAACATACAAAAAATCAATTTCTTTCTTTTCTTTTCTTTCTTTTTTTTTTTTTATTTTGGAGACTGAGTTTTGCCCTTGTTGGCCAGGCCGCAGTGCAATGGCACAATCTTGGCTCACTGCAGCCTCTGCCTCTTGGGTTCAAGCAATTCTCCTGCCTCAGCCTCCTGAGTAGCTGGGATTACAGGTGTCCATCACTATGCCTGGCTAATTTTTGAATTTTTAGTAGAGATGGGGTTTCACCATGTTGGCCAGGTTGGTCTCAAACTCCTGACCTCAGGTGATCTACCTGTCTTGGCCTCCCAAAGTGCTGGAATTACAGGTGTGAGCCACTGTGCCTGGCCAATTTTATTTCTTTATACCAGTAATAAACAATCAAAAACTGAAATTAGAAATCCAATTACAATAATGTATTTTAAAAATATATCAAAAAATATAAAATACTTAGGGAATATTCTGGCAAAAGATTTGCAAGACATATCTAGTAAAACACTACAAAACATTGATAAAAGGAATTAAAAGTCTTTTTTTAATTTATTTTTTCATTGTGAAATCATGAGCCAAAAAAAATCTAAATAACTGAAGACCATAACATTTATATGGAAATACAAATGACCTAGATCAGCAAAAATGACTCTGAAAAAGAGCAAAGTTGGAGAACTGATACTATCTGACTTAAGAGTTATTATAAATTCATGGAAGTCAAGATAATGTGATTATAGATAGCATCAATATAGGCAAATAGGGCAAGTAGAAATAAACCCATATATATATGGTCACTTGATTGTGGACAAAAGGTCAAGTACAAGTTAGTGTCTTTTTAACAAATGGAACTAGAAAAATTGAATATCCATGTGCAAAAAAAAAGTTTCAATACATACTTGGTGCTATGTACAAAAATTAATTAAGAATGGATCAGAGACATAAAATTAAACCTAAAACTATAAACATTTAGAAGAAAACATAGGAAAAATCTTGTGGTCTTGGATTAGGCATAGTTCTTACATGTGGTATAAACAATTCATAAAGAGAATTTTAAAAATTTGATTTTTTCAAAAAATTTAGAATTCTTTCTCTTCAGAAAACCCTGCTATGGAATGAAGACTAGCTAGACACTGGGAAATGTACTTGCTAATCACATATCTGATAAAACACTTATATCCAGAAAGGAGATTATTTCAGAAAGGAAATTATTTCAGAAAAGAAATCAGTGCTTGTTTTGGGATGGATGAGCTAGTGGGGGAATTGCAAAGGAGCACGGGAGAACTTTTTTTTTTTTTTTTTTTGAGACGGAGTCTCGCTCTGTCGCCCGGGCTGGAGTGCAGTGGCCAGATCTCAGCTCACTGCAAGCTCCGCCTCCCGGGTTTACGCCATTCTCCTGCCTCAGCCTCCCGAGTAGCTGGGACTACAGGCGCCAACCACCTCGCCCGGCTAGCTTTTTGTATTTTTTAGTAGAGACGGGGTTTCACCGTGTTAGCCAGGATGGTCTCGAACTCCTGACCTCGTGATCCGCCCATCTCGGCCTCCCAAAGTGCTGGGATTACAGGCTTGAGCCACCGCGCCCGGCCGCTTTTTTTTTTTTGAAATGGAGTCTCACTCTGTTGCCCAGGCTGTAGTGCAGCAGAATAATCTCTTACTGCAACCTCTGCCTCCTGGGTTCAAGTGATTCTCATGCCTCATTCTTCTGAGTAGCTGGCATTACAGGTGAGCGCCACCACACCCAGCTAATTTTTTGTATTTTTATTAGAAATGGGGTTTCACCATGTTGGCCAGGCTGGTCTTGAACTTCTAACCTCAAGTGATCCACCCACCTTGGCCTCCCAACATGCTGGGATTACAGGCACGAGCCACTGCACCCGGCCAGGAGAACTTTTGAGGTAAATAAAGGATATTTTCATTACTTGTTGTACTGATGTGGTTTCATGGATATATAAAACTTATTAAATTGTATACTTTATATTATATGCAGTCTATTATATACCAGGTAAACTCAGTAAAACATAAAAATATAAAAACTTACTACATTTCAAAGACAATATTATAAAAATCTTCCCAATAATTTTTATCCCAATTACAGCCTGAAATTACATTTTGGATCTATTAAAGTTAATTTAACCTACTGCTTTTCAACTTACTAATCTAGCTTCTACGATTTAAAATTTGGTACATAAGAAAACTGCAATTAAGTGAGAAATCAAAAATGAAATATAGCACTCCAGACGTCCTATATAAATAAGGAAACTTCAAAATGTACTTGTGTAGAAGCACTTCTAGAATAATGGAGTAACTGAGGCTGGGCACAGTGGCTCATGCCTGTAATCCTGGCACTTTGGGAGGTTGAGGTGGATGGATCACTTGAGGTTAGGAGTTTGAGACCAGCTTGGCCAATGTGGTGAAATCCCATCTCTACTTAAAAAAAAAAAAAAAAAAAAAAAAATTCTCTGGGCATGGGGGTGCACACCTGTAGTCCCAACTACTCAGGAGGCTGAGGCAGGAGACTCACTTGAACCTGGGAGGCAGAGGTTGCAGTGAGTTGACATTGTGCCACTGCACTCCAGCCTGGGAGTCTCCAGAGCTAGATTCCATCTTGAAAAAAAAAAAAAAAAGAATAATGGAGTAAGGACCTATGAAAATCTGTTCATTCATAAAAGGAACAGAACACTAACAAAAATTGTCCAAATCAAATTGTTCAAAACATTAGAAATTAACCAAAAGGTTGCACCATCTTAGGAGCATTTATTCAAGAAAAACTGCTGGACTGGGCACGGTGGCTCATGCCTGTAATCCCAGCACTTTGGGAGGCTGAGGCAGGCAGATCACTTGAGGTCAGGAGCTAAAGACCAGCCTGGCTAACATGGCGAAACCTCGTCTCTACTAAAAATACAAAAATTAACTGGGCATTGTGGCATGTGTCTGTATTCCCAGCTACTTGGGAGGCCAAGGCCGGAGAATTGCTTGAACCTGGGAGGCAGATGTTGCAGTGAGCTGAGATCACACCACTTCACTCCAGCCCAGGTGACAGAGGGAGACTCTATCTCAAAACAAAACAAAACAAAACAAATGCAAAAAACAAACAAACAAACAAAAACCCTGCTGAATATCAGAAAGAACAGTGAGTTCTGTAGGTTTTAACTTACACTATTTCCATCCTATGCTCCTTAATTTCAGGGTAGGCTTAAGTTTTATCCCCAGAGAATTGTCACTATTTAACCTGTCTTGCAGCTCCCTGAAAATCGCCATTTCCAAGGACTGTCTTTATATGACCTGAGTAGGTTCACTATGTATGACTAGCTTTATCCCTAGGACATTTGTTGAAAACAATCAGTGGCCATCATTTAACACTGCAGATGCCCGACTAAGTGATACCAGTTAGAGCTAACAAGGTGACCCACCTTGTTACCCACCAAAAAACAATTAAAAAGGAAAACTGTGGAACGAGATGTTCATATGAAACCTTGCAAAGGTTAAACATATTACTGGAAACCTAAAAGACCATGTGCAAGTGCAATGCTCTGCTCATGTCTAGAATGAACCTTGAGGGTTCTGCATAAGCAGGAAGTGAAGGCTAAGGCACAGGGCTGGAGCTTTGAAAACATTCCAACACACGTACAGAGCAGTGCTTAATTTGAAATTTATAACGGTAGACACCTATATTTAAAAAGAAGAAAGGGCTGGGTATAGTGGCTCACAACTGTAATCCTAGAACATTGAGAAGCCAAGGCAGAAGGATCACTTGATGCCAGGAGTTTGAGACCAGCCTGGGCAACATAGTGAGACCCCATCTCTATAAAATTTTTAAAAATTAGCTGGACGTGGTGGCATGCACCTGTAGTCTCAGCTACTTAGGAGGCTGAGGCAGGAAGATCCCTTGGGCCTAGGAGTTCAAGGTTGCAGTGAACTATGGTCATACTACTGCACGCCAGCCAGGGAGACAGAGTGAAATCTGTCTCTGCAAAAAAAAAGAAAAAAAAAAGAAAAGAAATATTCCCATAGTTGAAAATCCAGGCCCACTTGACTTCTCAGATGAAGTCTATCAAATCTCTGTTTTTTTTTTTTGTTTGTTTGTTTTTTGAGACGGAGTTTCATTTTTGTTGTCCAGGCTGGAGGGCAGTGGTGCAATCTCGGCTACTGCAACCTCCACCTCTCAGGTTCAAGTGATTCTCCTGTCTCAGCCTCCTAAGTAGCTGGGACTACAGTCATGTGCCATCATGCCTGGCACATTTGTATTTTTAGTAGAGACAGGGTTTCATCATGTTGGCCAGGCTGGTCTTGAACTCCTGACCTCAGGTGATTCGCCCGCCTCAGCCTCCCAAAGTGCTGGGGTTACAAGTGTGAACCACCACGCCCAGCCCAAGTCTACCAAATCTTTAAAGAAGAATTAACACCTATACTTCACAAACTCTCAAAAAATAGAAGAGGAGGGAACACTCCCTAAAACATTCCTTGCCAGTATTACACTGTTATCAAGACCAGACAGGCCGGGCGCGGTGGCTCAAGCCTGTAATCCCAGCACTTTGGGAGGCCAAGACAGGCGGATCACGAGGTCAGGAGATCGAGACCAGCCTGGCTAACACAGTGAAACCCCGTCTCTACTAAAAAAATACAAAAAACTAGCTGGGCGAGGTGGTGGGCGCCTGTAGTGCCAGCTACTTGGGAGGCTGAGGCAGGAGGATGGCATAAACCCGGGAGGCGGAGCTTGCAGTAATCTGAGATCCGGCCACTGCACTGCAGCCTGGGCGACAGAGCGAGACTCCGTCTCACAAAAAAAAAAAAAAAAAAGACCAGACAAAAACACCACAATGAAAGAACATTTGTTTTTTTTCCTGAGACAGGTTCTCACTTTGTCACCCAGGCTAGAGTGCAATGACCCTATCTCAACTCAATGCAGCCTCAACATACCAGACTCAAGCAATCCTCCCACCTCAGCTTTCCCAGTAGCTTGGACTACAGGTACTTGTCACCATGGCCAGCTAATATTTTTTATTCTTCATAGAAACAGTCTCCCTATGTTGTCCAGGCTGGTCTCAAATTCCTGGGCTCAAGCAATACTCCCTCCTTGGCTTCCCAAAGTGCTGAGATTATAGGCATGAGCCACCACACCTGGCCCAGGTTAATGGTTAGTGGATACAAAAAAATAGTTAGAAAGAGTAAATAAGATCTACTATTTGCTAGCACAACAGGGTGATTACAGTAAGAAATTGATTTGCTCGTCCATTTAAAAATAACTAAAAGAGAGAAGAGTGGAGTGATTCATGCCTGTAATCCTAGCACTTTGTGAGGCCAAGGCAGGCAGATCACTTGAGCTCAGGAGTTAGAGATCAGCCTGGGTAACATGATCAAATCCCATCTCTACAAAAAACGTAAAACTTAGCCGGGCATGGTAGTGTGCACCTGTAGTCTCAGCTACTTGGGAGGCTGAGGCAGGAGGCTCAAGCTCTATTTGAGCTCCAGGGGTCAAGGCTACAGTGAGTTGTGACTGTGCCATTGCACTCTAGCTGGGCAACAGAGTGAGATTTTTAAAAAAATGCTTAAATAGACCGGGCGAGGTGGCTCATGCCTGTAATACCAGCACTTTGGGAGGCTGAGGTGGGTGGATCACCTAAGGTCAGGAGTTCAAGACCAGCCTGGTCAAAATGGCGAAATCCGGCCGGGCGCGATGGCTCAAGCCTGTAATCCCAGCACTTTGGGAGACCGAGACGGGCGGATCACGAGGTCAGGAGATCAAGACCATCCTGGTTAACACAGTGAAACCCCGTCTCTACTAAAAAAAAATACAAAAAACTGGCCGGGCGAGGTGGCGGGCGCCTATAGTCCGAGCTACTCGGGAGGCTGAGGCAGGAGAATGGCGTAAACCCAGGAGGCGGAGCTTGCAGTGAGCTGAGATCCGGCCACTGCACTCCAGCCTGGGCGACAGAGCGAGACTCCGTCTCAAAAAAAAAAAAAAAAAAAAAAAGACCCTGTCTCAAAAAATGGCGAAACCCTGTCTCTACTGAAAACACAAAAATTAGCTGGGTGTGGTGGCAGGTGCCTGTAATTCCAGCTAGTTGGGAGGCTGAGGCAGAAGAATTGCTTGAACCTGGGAGGCAGAGGTTGCAGTGAGCTGAGATGGTGCCACTGCACTCCAATCTGGGTTACAGAGCGAGAATCTGTCTCAAAAAAAAAAAAAAAAAAAAAAAAGCATAATTAAAATAGTGTAATTGGATTGTTTGAAACACAAATGATAAATGCTGGAGTTGATGCATACCCCATTTACCCCCATTACCTGATGTGATTATTACATGTTGCATGCCTGTATCAACATATCTCATGTAAGCCATAAATATACACACCTACCTTATGCACCCACAAAAATTAAAAATTAATTGTTTTTGAGAGTTAGGGACAGATGCCCAGGCTCAGTGGCTCACGCTTGTAATCCCAGCACTTTGGGAAGCCAAAGCAGGCAGATTGCGAGGTCAGGAGTTTGAGACCAGCCTGCCCAATGCAGTGAAACCCCAGCTCTACTAAAAATACAAAAATTAGCTGGGCATGGTGGCAGGAGCCTGTAATCCCAGCTACTTGGGAGGCTGAGGCAGGAGAATTGCTTGAGCCTGGGAGGTGGAGGTTGCAGTGGGCTGAGATCATGCCACTGCACTCCAGCCTGGGCGACAGACCTAGACTCCATCTCAAAAAAAAGTTAGGGACAGACAAAAACTTTATTAACCTGATAAAGGACATTGATGAAGAAAATTACACTAACATACTGTATGGTGAAAAACAATACTTTTTTTGAGTATTTTGAGGAACAAAGCAAGGGTGTATATTTTCATCACTTCCACTCAATGTAGCACTGGAGTAAGATCAAAAAAATTACCAAGGTTGGAAGGAAAGAAGTTAAATTGTCTTTAATGGTAATAAGATAAATTTTTATGTAAAAAATCTTATTGTATCTGCAAAAAACCACCAAAACTAATGTGTTTACCAAGGTTGCAAGATATAAGAGCAATACACAAAAATCAATTGTATTTCTACATACTGTCAATGAAAAAAATCAAGAAATTACAATTGGAAAATATTCACAACAGCATCAAACAGAAGAAACTACTTAGCAATAGATTTACCAAAAGAAGTGCAAGACTTATTCAATGGAAACTACAAAACATTGTTGAAAGAAATGTAGCCAGGTGCGGTGGCTCACGTCTGTAATCCCAGCACTTTGGGAGGCCGAGGCAGGTGGATCACCTGAGGTCAGGAGTTCTAAACCAGTCTGGTCAACATGGCGAAACCCCATCTCTACTAAAAAATATGAAAATTAGTCGGGAATGGTGGCGGCTAGTTGGGAGGCTGAGGCAGGAGAATTGCTTGAACCTGGGAGGCAGAGGTTGCAGTGAGCCGTAATCCCAGCTACTTGGGAGCCTGAGGCAGGGAGAACTGCTTGAACCCAGGAGGCGAAGTTTGCAGTGAGCCAAGATTGTGTCACTTCACTCTAGCCTGGGGAACAGAGTGAGACTCTGCCTCAAAAAAAAGAGAAAGAAATGTAAAGACTTAAGTAAATGAAAAGATAGCTCATACTGATGGGCTGGAATACTTAATATTGTTAAGATAGCAGCACTTTCTAACTTGATCTACAGATTGAATCCAATAGCTGTAAAACCTTAGCTGCCATTTTCTAAGAATTGGACAAGCTAATCCTGAAATTCATATGGAAATGCAAGGAACCCAGAACAGCGAAAGCAACCTTGAAAAAAAAATAACTAAGTTAGAGTACTTAGTTACATACTTTCCAATTTCAAAACTTACTAAAAGCTACAGTAATCAAGATAGTGTGGTATTGGCATAAAGGCAGATATATACATCAATGGAATAGCACTGAGAATCCACAAGTAAATTCTTCCACTTATGGTCAATTGATTTTTGATAAGCATGCCAAAAAAATTCAGTAGAAAAACAATAGTTTTTTTTTTTTTTTTTTTTTTGAGACTGAGTCTCACTCTGTTACCAGTCTGGAGTTCAGTGGCATGATCTCAGCTCACTGCAACCTCCGCCTCCCGGGTTGAAGCGATTCTCCTGCCTCAGCGTCCTGAATAGCTGGGACTACAGGCACGCACCACCACACCCAGCTAATTTTTTTGTATTTTTACTAGAGACGGGGTATCACCATGTTGGCCAGGATGGCCTTGATCTCTTGACCTCATGATCCACCTGCCTCGGCCTCCCAAAGTGCTGTGATTACAGGTGTGAGCCACCACGCCTGGCCAACAATAGTCTTTTCAATGAGACTGGGACATTTGCTATCATGGTGCTGGCACAACATGATATTCACATGCACAAGAGTGACACCTACAAATATTAAATTGAATCTCACACCACTTACAAAAATTTACCAAAAACAGATCATCAATTTATAAGAGTTAAAACATAAAGCTCTTAGAAAAAAATCTAGGTGAATATCTTTGTGACCTTGTGTTAGGCAATGGTTTCTGAGAGAGGACACCATAAGCACAGGTATAAAATATGAAAGAGATAATTAAACCTCATCAAAAGTGAAAACTTTTGAGCTTTAAAAACTCCCAAGAAAGTGAAAAGACAATCCATTTGAGTGGGAGAAAATATTTGCAAATTATATACCTGATAAATGTTTAGTATCCTGAATATATAAAGAATTCTTGCAGCCGGCCACAGTGGCTCATGACTATAATCCCAGCACTTTGGGAGGCCGAGACGGGTGGATCACCTGAAGTCAGAAGTTTGAGACCAGCCTGGCCAACATGGTGAAACCCTGTCTCTACTAAAAATACAAAAATTAGCCGGGTGTGGTGGTACATGCCTGTAATCCCAGCTACTCGGGAGGCTGATGCAGGAGAATCACTTGAACCCGGGAGGCGGAGGTTGTGGTGAGTCGAGATCTAGTCATTGCACTCCAGCCTGGGCAACAAGATTGAAACTCTGTCTCAAAAAAAAAAAAAAAAAGAAATGGACAAAGGCTTTTTTTTTTTTTCAAAGGAAAGCAGCAAAAGTTTATTAAGCACAGTATTACATTCTCACAGAGGGAGAGCGGAATGACCTCAGCAAGATGAGATCAGCCAAGAAATGGGCAAAGGATTTAAATAGTCATGACTCCAAACAACATATACAGTAAGCCCTTCATATCCATGGGTTCTACATTTGCAGTTTCAATTAACAGCAGATTGAAAATATTTGGGGCTAGGCGCAGTGGCTCATGCCTGTAATCCCAGCACTTTGGGAGATTGAGGCAGGCGGGTCACTTGAGCTCAAGTGTTTGAGACCAGCCTGGACAACATGACGAGGCTTCATCTTTAAAAAAAAAAAAAAAAAAAAAAAACTTAGCCAGGTGTGGTGGTGCATGCCTGTAATCCCAGCTACTCCAGAGGCTGTGGTGGGAGGGGATTCCTTGAGCCCAGGAGGTTGAGGCTGCCATAAGCCATGATCGTGCCACTGCACTTCAGCCTGGGTGACAGTGAGATTCTGTCTCAAGGGAAAAAATAAAATATTTGGGGAAAAATAAAACAAAGATAATGTACAATAATAAAAAATAATACAAATAAAAAAATACAGTACACCACCAAGTTAGACCATATTGACATTATGTTAGACATTATGTTAGGTATTGTAAGTAACCTGAGATAATCTAAAGTATATGGGAAGGGCCTGGTGAGGTAGCTCACACCCATAATCCCAGCACTTTGGGAGGCTGAGGTGGGCGGATCACCTGAGGTCAGAAGTTCAAGACCAACCTGGCCAACATGGTGAAACCCCATCTCTACTAAAAATATAAAAATTAGCCGGGCATGGTGGCATATGACTGTAATCCCAGCTAGTTGGGAGGCTGAGGCAGGAGAATTGCTTGAACCTGGGAGGCGGAGGTTGCAGTGAGCCGAGATCGTGCCACTGCACTCCAGCCTGGGCAACAGAGCGAGACACCACCTCAAAAAATAAATAAAAAGAAAAACAAAATAAAAATAAAGTGTATGGGAGGATGTTTGTAAGCTATATGCAAATACTGTGCCATTCTATATAAGTGAGTTGAGCATCCTTGGATTTTGGTATCATCGTGTGTTTCTGAAACCAATCTTTTGCAGATACCAAGGGAAGACTATGTAAATAGCCAATAAATACAAAAAAAGATGTTCAACATCAGTGGACATTAGAAAGACTCAACTGGAACTACAATGAGATGCCACTTATGATAGTACAACAATGAGATATTAGAATGACCATAATAAAAAAAGACAAATAATAAATAATGGATAGCATGTGTGGAAATTAGAACCCTCATATATTGCTGATGGAAATGTAAAATGGTGTTGCCACTTCAAAAAAAAATGTCTGGAACCAGGCATGGTAGCTCACACTTGTAATTTCAACCCTTTAGGAGGTTGAGGTGGGAGGATCGTCTGAGGCCAGGAATTCAAGATCAGCCTGAGCAACATAATGAGACCCCATCTCTATGAAAAATTTTTTTTAAAGCTAGCTGGAGCGCAGTGGCCAGATCTCAGCTCACTGCAAGCTCCGCCTCCCGGGTTTACGCCATTCTCCTGCCTCAGCCTCCGGAGTAGCTGGGACTACAGGCGCCCGCCACCTCGCCCAGCTAGTTTTTTTTTTTTTTTTTTTGTATTTTTAGTAGAGACGGGGTTTCACCGTGTTAGCCAGGATGGTCTCGATCTCCTGACCTCGTGATCCGCCCGTCTCGGCCTCCCAAAGTGCTGGGATTACAGGCTTGAGCCACCGCGCCCGGCCCTGAGTTTCTTAATGTAATATGTTCATATATTTCACAGATTAAAATATCCCTTTTAGAAAATTCAATACAAATATTAGCCAGGCATGGCGGCACATACCTGTAATCCTAGTTACTTGAGAGGTGGAGGCATAAAAATTGCTTGATCCCGGGAGGCAGAGGTTGCAGTGAGCTGAGATTACAGCCCTGCACTCCAGCCTGGGTGACACAGTGAGACTCCGTCTCAAAAAAAAATGAAAACTCATCCTTGGGTTATTTTGTTTGTTTAAAGTTCTTCAGACTGATTTAGTAATGACTGAAATTTACTCAATAATGACACAAGTATGTCAGTCTCTTAGTTCTTTTTTCTTTTTTCCTGTAGAAATTAGGTCTTGCTATGTTGCTGAGGCTGGTCTTGAACTCCTTGCTTTAAGTGATCCTCCTGCTTTGGCCTCCCAAAGTGCTGGAATTACAGGTGTGAGCAACTGTATTTATCCAATTTTTTTCTTTTCTTTTCTTTTCTTTTTTTTTTTAAGATGGAGGCTCACTCTGTCGCCAGGCTGGAGTGCAGTGGCGAGATCTCAGTTCACTGCAACCTCTGCCTCCCGGGTTCAAGTGATTCTCCTGCCTCAGCTTCCCAAGTAGCTGGGAATACAGACGCACATCACCACGCCCAGCTAATTTTTGTATTTTTAGTAGAGACATGGTTTCACTATGTTGGCCAGGATGGTCTCGATCTCTTGACCTTGTGATCCACCTATCTCGGCCTCCCAGAGTGCTGGGATTACAGGCGTGAGTCACCACGCCCAGCCACATTTGTCCAATTTCTTAATTCTTACTGTGCAGAATAGTGTAAGTCAAACATAGCATTTGTGGAGTTCAGATAACAAGTGAATAAAATAAAATCAATAAAGCTTCTTTTATTCATTTGTTCATTCAACAACTATTGACTGCATATTATGTGCCTGCTCTTTTCCTAGGTGCTAAACATGCATCCATAAAGCTTTTTTTTAAGTAGATAAAACCAGTTATCATGGATATGTAATTATTGTAATATAGGATTTTATGAAAAGTTTGAAAGTACCTATTGATACTTTTATTTTTTATTTCTGTTTTTATTTTTTGAGACAGAATTTCTCTCTGTTGCCCAGGCTGGAGTACAGTGGTCCAATCTCAGCTCACTGCAACCTCTGCCTCTGGGGTTCAAGAAATTCTCCAGCGTCAGTCTCCTGAGTAACTGGGATTACAGGCACCTACCTTCACACCCGCCTAATTTTTGTATTTGTAGTAGAGACGGGGTTACACCACGTTGGCCAGGCTGGTCTCAAACTCCTGACCTCAAGTGATCCGCCCTCCTTGGCTTCCCAAAGTTCTGGGATTACAGGCGTGAGTCACCATGCCTTGCCTTACGTATGTACATACCTTTTTTTTTTTTTTTTTTTTTGAGACGGAGTCTCGCTCTGTGGCCCAGGCTGGAGTACAGTGGTCGGACCTCGGCTCACTGCAAGCTCCGCCTCCCGGGTTCATGCCGTTCTCCTGCCTCAGCCTCCCGAGTAGCTGGGACTACAGGCGCCCGCCACCACGCCCGGCTAGTTTTTTGTATTTTTTAGTAGAGACGGGGTTTCACCGTGTTAGCCAGGATGGTCTCGATCTCCTGACCTCGTGATCCGCCCGTCTCGGCCTCCCAAAGTGCTGGGATTACAGACGTGAGCCACCGCGCCCGGCGTATGTACATATCTTAATGTAGATATTTGCGTGTGTGTGTGTGTATTTCCAGCCCTGAAAGCACATGTTAATCTTTGAAATATTCCCATTAGCATCAGTGTTTTCTAGTACCTCATTTCTTAAATATTATTATTATTTTGAAAATATCCAAGGCTGGGCGTGGTGGTTCATGCCTGTTATCCTAGCACTTTGGGAGGCTGAGGTGGGTGGATCACCTGAGGTCGGGAGTTCAAGATCAGCCTGACCAACGTGGAGAAACCCCATCTCTACTAAAAATACAAAATTAGCCTGGCGTGGTGGCACATGCCTGTAATCCCAGCTACTCAGGAGGCTGAGGCAGGAGAATCGCTTGAACCCGGGAGGCAGAGGTTGCGGTGAGCTGAGATGGTACCATTGCACTCCAGCTTGGGCAACAAGAGCAAAACTCTGTCTCAAAAAAAAAAAAAAAAAGTGAAAATATCCAAATATTTCAATTAATATTTTAATTCGCGTTTCTAGTTCCTTTTGACAGGGTCACACTGTGTCACCCAGGCTGGAGTGCAGTGCAATGCAGCCTCGACTTCCTCGACTCAGGTAATCCTCCCACCTCAGACTCCCAAGTAGCTGGAACTACAGGTGCGCGCCACTATGCCTGGCTAATTTTTTGGTATTTTTTGTAGAGATGGGATTTCACCATGTTGCCCATTCTGGTCTCGAACTCCTGGGCTCATGCAATCTGCCCGTCTTGACTTCCCAAAGTGCTGGGATTACAGGCATGAATTACCACACTGAAGCTTGTTTTTAAAAGTTATGTATTCTCACTATTTATGTATTATAAAATACTTCAAAAATATAGAAAAGTGCGCTGGGCGCGGTGGCTCAAGCCTGTAATCCCAGCACTTTGGGAGGCCGAGACGGGCGGATCACGAGGTCAGGAGATCAAGACCATCCTGGCTAACACGGTGAAACCCCGTCTCTACTAAAAAAAAAAATACAAAAACTAGCTGGGCGAGGTGGCGGGCGCCTGTAGTCCCAGCTCCTCGGGAGGCTGAGGCAGGAGAATGGCGTAAACCCGGGAGGCGGAGCTGGCAGTGAGCTGAGATCCAGCCACTGCACTCCAGCCTTCCAGCCTGGGTGACAGAGCGAGACTCCGTCTCAAAAAAAAAAAAAAAAAAAAAAAAAAAAAATATATATATATATATACGTATATATATATATGTATATATATATATACGTATATATATATATATGTATATATATATATGTATATATATATATACGTGTATATATATATATACACGTATATATATATATATATATGTGCAGACGACCATATAAGACTGTTTCTTCATTTGTTCAGACTAAAAACAGTGGGGTCACTGACACCTTTCATTTACCATTCTTCAGTTTTTGTAATATCATTATGCCAACTAAGCTATTATTTTGAAAAACAAAGTTTACTTATTTTCTTTTCATTCTAATACCCATAGTACCTACTTGATTCCTTTCCTTCACTGACACCCTAAAATTTTGTTGCTTGTGTCTTCAAAATATAGCCAGAGTTCTGTCAGTTACCATTCCCACTACCACCACCTTGGTCCAAGACACCATCATCTCTTGCCTGAATTATTGCAGTGGCCTCACAGTGGATCTGCCAACAGTCTATCTTTGACTCTCCTTTCTGCCTCAACAATCTATGCTCAACACAGCAGCCAAATTAATCCTGTAATAATGTAAGTTAGATAATATTCTTCCTCTGCTACAAAACATTACAGTGATTTCTCATCTCACAGAGAACAAAAGCCAGGGTTGTTGATATTCTGTTTCTAAGTGGTGTCTGTGCTTTTGTATGTAGTTATAGTAGATTTGTTTTCATTGTTAGATAATATTCTATTGTAAGAAAATAACTCATTTTATCAATCCATTCTTTCATCTATGGACATTGGGGAATTTTTAATTTGTGTTACTATTATAAGTAATGCTGCCACAACAAGAAATGCTAAGGGAAACTCTTAAGGATGCAGGAAATTATATAAGATGTAAATTCAGAAGTACAGGAAGGAATGAATAACTCTTATATTATTGTCAATTGATTTTTAACAAGAGTGCCAAGAAAATTCAATGGGAAAAAATAGTCTTTTCAATGAATGGTGTTGGGTCAATGGAATATTCAGATGCAGAAGACTGAAGCTGGACCCCTACATCATACAATACACAAAAAATTAACTCAAAGTGGATCATTGACCTAAAAGTAAGAGCTAAAACTATAAAACTCTTAGAAGAAAGCCTATGTGTATATCTTTGTGACTTTGGGTCGGGTGATGGTTTCTTGATAGGAAACCAAAATTATAGCAACAAAAGAAAAAAATAGATAAAATGGACTTTATCAAAATGAAAAACTTTTGTACTTCAAAAGACATTATCAATACAATAAAGACAACACACAGAATTGGAGAAAATATTTGCTAGTCATATGTCAGGTATAGGAGTTGTTCCAGAATAAGTAAGGAATTTTTGCAACTCCACAGTAAAAACACAAACAATTCAATTTAAAAAATGAGGAAAGTGCCAGACACAGTGGCTCATGCCTGTAATTCCAGCACTTTAGGAGACCAAGGCAGGTGGATTGCTTCAATCCAGGAGTTTGAGACCAGCCTGGGCAATATAGTGAGACCCCTGTCTCTACAAAAAAATGTGAAAATTAGCTCAGCGTAATGCCATGGGCCTGCAGTCCCAGCTACTTGGGAGGCTGAGGTAGAAGGATCGCTTGAGCCCAGGAGGCAGAGGTTTCAGTGAGCTGAGATTGTGCCACTGCACTCCAGCCTAGATGACAAAGTGAGACTCTATTTCAAAAAAAAAAAAAAAGAGAGCAAAGTATCTGAATAGACTAGACCTTTTTCCAAAAAAAATGCAAATATCCAATAAGCACATAAAAGATGGGTCAACATCATTAGTCATTAGGGAAATGCAAATCAAAATGACAATGAGATGGCGAAAATTAAGAAGACAATAAGGGCCAGCCACAGTGGCTCACGCCTGTAATCCCAGCACTTTGGGAGGCCAAGGCGGGTAGATCATCTGGGATCAGGAGTTTGAGACCAGCCTGGCTGGGTTCAGCCAGGGGGAAACATGTCTCTATTAAAAATACAAAAATTAGCTGGGTGTGGTGGCACGCCCCTGTAGTCCCACCTACTCCAGGAGGCGGAGGTTGTAGCAAGCAAGATTATGCTATTGCACTCCAGCCTGGGTGTCAGAGCAAGACTTCATTTCAAAAAACAAAACAAAACAAAACAAAAAAACTTTGATTGTGGAGTTGGTAGTACTCATTGAACTGTACATTTAAAATTTGTGCATTTTATTATAAGTAAATTATTCATTAATATTTTATTTAGAAAAATAATGCTGCTGGAAATATATATATGAGTCATTTTTATCCATGTACATTATGTATTTACTTTTTTTTTTTTTTTAGTCAGGATCTTACTGTGTTGCCCCGGCTGGAATGCAGTGGTGCAATCATAGCTCACTGCAGCCTCTAATTCCTGGGCTCTAGCAATCCTCCCAGCCTCCATAGTAGCCAGACTATAGGCATGCATAGCTGAGCTTGGCTAATTTTAAAATTTTTTGTAGAGATGGGATCTCACTATGTTGCCCCAGCTTGCCTTGAACTCCTGGACTCAAGTGATCCTCCCTCCTCAGTCTCCCAAAGTGATGGGATTACAGGTGTGAGACACCGCGTGCCTAGCCTATGTGTACATTTTGCACATGCTCTAACTATACATAGTATATGCCTAGGAGTAGGAATTCTCTGTCTTAAGGTTTACAAATTGTCAAATTTTATAAGGTAATGTGAAATTGATGTTTAAAATTGTTTTACCAACTTCCACTTCCACTTATACTTCCAGTAGTGGCATGCAAAAGGTTCCTGGTGATTCACATCCTCACCAATGCTTAGTATTTTCAAATTTCTTCTTCTTTTTTTTTTTTTTTTTTTTGACGGAGTATCATTCTGTTGCCTAGGCTGGAATCAGTGGCGTGATCTCGGCTCACTGCAACCTCCACCTTCCAGATTCAAGTGATTCTCCTGCCTCAGCCTCCCGAGTAGCTGGGACTATAGTCACGTGCCACCATGCCCGGCTAATTTTTTGTATTTTTGGTAGAGACGGGGTTTCAACGTGTTAACCAGGATGGTCTCCATCTCCTGACCTCGTGATCCGCCCACCTTGGCCTCCCAAAGTGCTGGGACTACAGGTGCGAATCTTAAGCCTGGCCTAAGATTTCTTAATTTTGCCAATCTAATGGGTAAAAATGTTACCTCACTATGGCCCTCATTTAAATTTTTCTGATTACTAATAAGATTGAGCATTACCCCCTACCCCCATTTATTAACCATTTGGAATTTTTTCTTCTGTAAAGTTGCAGTCCAGCTATTCTAGTCATTTGTTTATTTTTTCTTATTGATTTGTAAAAGTTCTAGATCTATTCTGAGGCTGGGTGCAGTGGTTTATGCCTGTAATCCCAGCTACTTGAGAGACTGAGGTGGGAGGACCCTTTGAGACTGGGAGGTCGAGGCTGCAGTGAGCCAAGATCACGCAATTGCACTCTGGCCTGGGCAACAGAGCAAGACCTTGTCTCAAGATAAATAAATAAAGAAAAGGCCGGGCGCGGTGGCTCACGCTTGTAATCCCAGCACTTTGGGAGGCCGAGGCGGGCGGATCACAAGGTCAGGAGATCGAGACCACAGTGAAACCCCGTCTCTACTAAAAATACAAAAAAAATTAGCCGGGCGCGGTGGCAGGCGCCTGTAGTCCCAGCTACTCAGGAGGCTGAGGCAGGAGAATGGCGTGAACCCAGGAGGCGGAGCTTGCAGTGAGCTGAGATCCAGCCACTGCACTCCAGCCTGGGCGACAGAGCGAGACTCTGTCTCAAAAAAAAAAAAAAAGGGCCGGGCGCGGTGGCTCAAGCCTATAATCCCAGCACTTTGGGAGGCCGAGACGGGTGGATCACGAGGTCAGGAGATCGACACCATCCTGGCTAACACGGTGAAACCCGTCTCTACTAAAAAATACAAAAAAACTAGCCGGGCGAGGTGGCGGGCGCCTGTAGTCCCAGCTACTCGGGAGGCTGAGGCAGGAGCATGGCGTGAACCCGGCAGGCGGAGCTTGCAGTGAGCTGAGATCCGGCCACTGCACTCCAGCCTGGGCCACAGAGCAAGACTCCGTCTCAAAAATAAATAAATACATACATAAATAAATACATAAATAAATAAATATAGAGAGATAAATAAAGATTTTAAAAAATAGATATTTTCTGGATTCTAGGTCTTTATTATGTGTGGAAAAGATCTTCTTTCTGTGATTTGTCTTATGTCTTAAGACATTATTACACACCCTGAAATTAAAAAGATAATTTTATCTTCTGAAAGTGTTAACATTTTGGTTTTCATGTTTAAATTTTTAATCCAATGTCTTAGTATGGGTATAGCTTAAGCTTGCTGAAGAAAAGATAACCCCAAATAGAGGGACTTAAAGAATATAGACTTTTGGGGCTGGGCACGGTGGCTCACGCCTGTAATGCCAGCACTTTGGGAGGCCTAGGTGGGTGGATCACCTGAGTTTAGGAGTTCGAGACCAGCCTGGCTAACATGGTGAAACCCCAACTCTACCAGAAATACAAAAAATAAGCCGGGCGTGGTGGCATGTGAATGTAATCCCAGCTACTTGGGAGGCTGAGGCAGGAGAATCACTTGAACCTGGGAGGTTGGAGGTTGCAGGAGCTGAGACAGCATCGCTGCACTCCAGCCTGGGGGACAGAGCAAGACCCTGTCTCAAAAACAAAACAAAACAAAACAAAACTTTTTTCTTTTCCAAGTAACTGCTCCAAAATAAGCATTTTAGCGTGGGAACTGGTTTTGCTTTATAGGGTCATTCAGGGAACCCAGTTTTTTTTTTATTTCTTCCTTTCCTTCTTTCCTTCCTCCCTCCCAGCCTCCCTCCTTCCTTCCTTTTCCCTTCCTCCTTCCCTCCCTCCCTCTCTTCCTTCCTTCCTTCATTTCTTTTTTTCTTTTCTTTTTTCTTTTTTTTTACAGGGGTCTCACTATATTGCTGGACTTGAACTCCTGGATTTAAGGGATCCTCCCACCTCAGCCTCCCTAGTAGCAGGGATTACAGGCAGAAACTCCAATTTTAAATGTCTCTGACAAAGGTATTCTGTTCATCGCCTTTGCATGAACAAGATATATTCCTTCACTTCTTTGGGTCTCCTTTAATTAATAACTGTAGAGGCTGGGCGTGGTGGCTTATGCCTGTAATCCTAGCACTTTGAGAGGCCGAGGCGGGTGGATGCCCTGAGGTCAGGAGTTCGAGACCAGCCTGACCAACATGGAGAAACCTCATCTCTATTAAAAAGACAAAAATTAGTCCAGGCATGGTGGCACATGCCTGTAAACCCAGGTACTCGGGAGGCTGAGGCAGGAGAATTGCTTGAACCCGGGAGGCAGAGGTTTCAGTGAACTGAGATTGTGCCATTGCACTCCAGCCTGGGCAACAAGAGCAAAACTGTCTAAAAAACAAAACAAAACAAAAAGCTGTAGAAAGGAGACATCACCCCTAGGGCAGGGGAAACAAAATGAGAAGTAGTATTCATAGAATCTAGGGACTTAGAGGAGGGGCCCCATGTGGCTGTGCTGTCCTTGAGAGCAGATACTCCACAGTTGAGACCTCGGCGGGGCGCCATGGGACTGGTTCGCTGGGGCACCACAGCTGTTGCTCAGTTGGGTGCATTCTGAGATTGGTGTTGGAACTTCTAGAAAGAAGGGGCCAAGTAGTTGAAGCTGTGAGCCCCCAAAGAAGCAAAAGGCTGGATATGTAGCTGTCCTCATGGTGCTGGGGGACCTGAGTGGAACTGGAAACAGGAAGCATATCTCTTCTTCCCTTCGTCCACCTTCCATTCTCTGCCTCCTTTGGCAAACCCTAAGATAAATCATCTGTCAATGAAAGAAATGGTGCTGCAGTGGACAACCTTGTGCGCATGTTGTTTTTGTTTTTCTTTACGAATCTCCTCAGGGTAAGTTCTTGTAAGGTTATATGTAGTTTGCTAGATATTGCCAAAATTTTCTCTATTTGGAGCTGAACCATTTTGCACTCTCAGCAACAGTATGAGAATGTTTTTCCACAGGGCCACATGAACAGAGTGCATTGTCAAGCTTTTGAATCTTTGTCAAACTAATAGATAGTAAGTGATATTTCTGTTTGGTTTTTATGCAGATTTCTGTCACGAAGTTGAATGTCTCATCAGGGTTTGAGACTATTTACCTATATTTTTCTGTGAATTGTCTGTTCATGTTTTTTGCTCATTTTTCTTTTTCTTTTTCTTTTTTTTTTTTTTTGAGACAGTCTCTCTCAGTCACCCAGGCTGGAGTGCAGTGTCGCAATCTTGGCTCACTGCAAGCTCCACCTCCTGGGTTCACACCATTCTCCTACCTCAGCCTCCTGAGTAGCTGGGACTACAGGCGCCCACCACCACGCCTGGCTAATTTTTTTTTTTTTTGTATTTTTGGTAGAGACAGGGTTTCACCATGTTAGCCAGGATGGTCTCAATCTCCTGACCTTGTGATCCGCGTGCCTTGGCCTCCCAAAGTGCTGGGATTACAGGTGTAAGTCACCACATCTGGCCCTTTTTTTTGCCCATTTTTCTTCTTCTTTTTTATTTTTTGTTTGTTGTTGTCATTTTGAGACAGTCTCACTCTGTCACCCAGGCCGAGTGCAGTGGCACCATCTCAGCTGGCTGCAACCTCCACCTACTAGGCTCAAGCAATTCTTGTGCCCCAGACTCTTGAGTAGCTGGGATCACAGACTAATTTGTATTTTTAGTAGAGATAGGGTTTTGCCATGTTGTCCAGGCTGGTCTCAAACTCCCGGCCTCAAGTAATTTGCCCATCTCAGCTTCCCAAAGTGCTGAGATTGCAGCACTTGGCCCTTCTGCCCATTTTCCTTTTTCTTTTTTTTTTTTTTTGAGATGGAGTCTTGTTCTTGTCAGCCAGGCTGGAGTGCAATGACGTGATCTCAGTTCACTACAACCTCTGCCTCCTGGGTTCAAGTGATTCTCCTGCCTCAGCCTCCTGAGTAGCTGGGATTATAGGCACTCGACCATGCCTGGCTAATTTTTGTATTTTTAGTAGAGATGGGGGTTTCACCGTGTTGGCCAGGCTGGTCTGGAACTCCTGACCTCAAATGACCTGCCTGCCTCAGCCTCCCAAAGTGCTGGGATTACAGGTGTGAACCATTGTACTGGCCTATACATATATTAATTTTGGGGAAAATTGACATCTTTATGATTGTATTTGCCTTATCCAAGAACAAAGGATCCTTTTCATTTGTTCAAGGTTACCATTGTGCCTTCAAACGTGTTTCAGGTTTTTCTCATATAAGACTGCATACTTTCTGTTATGTTTACTCTTAGGTATTTTACCTTTTTTGTTGCTTTTGTGAATGGGGTTTGCTTTTACTTTAAATCTTCTATTGTGTTTGATATGTATGAAGGGTATTGTTTTTTGTATGTTGATTTAATTTTTTTGGAGATAGGGTCTCACTCTGTTACCCAGGCTGGAGTACAGGTAGAGTGCAGGTGAGATTGCAGCCTCCCAGGCTCAAGTGATCCTCCCACCTTAGCCTTTGGAGTAGCTGGGACTACAGGTGTTCCCCACCATGCCAGGCTAATTTTTATGTGTGTGAGTGTGTGTGTTTTGTAGAGAGGGAGTTTTGCCATGTTGCCCAGGCTGGTCTCAAACTCCTGGGTTCAAGCGATCCACCTGCCTAGGGCTCTTAAAGTGCTGCGATTACAGGTGTGATCCATTGTGCGCAGCTTGTGTGTTAATTTTAAATCTAGCTACATTGCTGAATTCCTTAATGTTTAAGATGAATTATCTTGGGTTTTCTAGGTATATTCTCATAATATCAGTAGATGTATTTAAACTTCTTTTGTACATTTTATACCTTTATTTGAATTGTTTTGTCTTATTATATTGGCTAATCTCCACTCAAATATTAAATTACAGTGAGATAGCATCTTTGCTTTGTTCCTGACCTTGGTAAGAATGCCTCTAACGACTAAGTGACTAAGGTGCTGAGATATATTTTATCATGTTAAGGAAGTATCCAACAATTCCTATTTTATTCAGATTTTTTAAAAAACAGAAATAGATACTGAATTGTATCAAAGGCCTTTTCAGCACCTGTGGAAAAATCTGATTTTCCTCTTTCTATCTATTGATATAGTGAATTATATTAATGGTTTTCTTAATATGAACCATCTTTACAATCTTAGAATAAATTCACCTGGGTCATAAAGTAATTTTAAAAATTTTGATGTTTATTTTTCTAAGCAATTTTAGAGTTACAGCAAAATTGAGTGGAAAGTACAGAGAATTCCCATATACGGCCCTCCTTCCACACACATACTCATGCACACAGCTTTCCCCACTATCAGCATCCTGCACTGGAGTTTACAATCCATGAAGCTACACTGACACATTATGCAAAGTCTATAGTTTACATTAGGGATTGCTCTTCTTGTCACATACTCTTTGGATTTTGACAAATGTATGATGACATGTATTCACCATTATAGAATTATACAGAATAGTTTCACTGCCCTAAACATCCTCTGTGCTCCATCTATTGATCTCTCCATCCCCCCAACCCTGACAATCACTGATCTTTTTACTGTCTCCATAGTTTTGTCTTTTCTGGAGTATCATATACTTGAAGTCATACAGTATGTAGAGATTGACTTCTCCTATTTACTAGTATGCACTTAATTTTCTTCCTTGTCTATTCATGGTTTGGTAGCTCATTTCTTTTTAGCACTGAATAATACTCAATTGTCTGGGTTTAACACAATATTTTTATCCATTTACTTACTAAAGGACATCTTGGTTGCTACCAAGTTTTGGCAATATGAATAAAGCTGCTATAAACATTCACTTACAGGTTTTTGTGTGAATGTAAGTATTTAACTCATTTGGGTAAATACCAAGGAGCAAGATTACATAAAGTATTTTTAAAATGTGCTTTTGGATTCTGCTGTTAATGTTTGACTTGGAATTTTTGTTACATTCATATTCATAAGTGAGAGTAGTTTATAGACTTTTTTGTACAGTCTTTGTCAGATTTTGGAATCAATATTATGTTGATTGGCTTCATAAAATGTTACTGGCTTCATAAAAACAATTGGGAAGTTTTTCTTATTTTAAAATGGCCCAAGCCAGGTATGGTGGCTCACGCTTGTAATCTTAGCACTTTAGGAGGCCAAGGCAAGAGAATCTCTTGAGGTTAGGGGTTCAGGACAACCCGGGGCAACATAGCAAGACCCTGTCTCTATTTTAAATAAAAAGTAAAAAGAGAAATAAAAGGAAAAAACTGCAAAACAATTTATGTAGCAGCATCTAAGTATCACATCTTTGGAAATTTAGAAGAATTCCTCATGAAAGCACCTGGGCCTCATACTTTTTGTGTGGATAGTTATTTTATATCTTTATTTCTTCTAGTAAAATAGATTTGTCTAGCCTTTCTATCTCTGCTGAGATTAATTTTGGCATATTGCAAGTTTCATTAAATCTAGGCTTTCAAATGTATTTTTGAGCACAGTGGCTCATGTCTGTAATCCCAGCACTTTGGGAGGCCAAGGCAGGTGGATCACCTGAGGTCAGGAGTTCAAAACCAGCCTGGCCAACATGGTGAAACCCCATCTCTACTAAAATTACAAAAATTAGCCAGGCGTGGTGGCGGGCACCCGTAATCCCAGCTACTCGGGAGGTTAAGGCAGGAGAATCGCTTGAACCCAGGAGGCAGAGGTTGCAGCGAGCCAAGATCATGCCATTGCACTCCAGCCTGGGTGACAGTAGCAAAACTCCGTCTCAAAAAAACAAAACAAAACAAAACAAAAAATGTATTTTCATAATACTATGTAATTTTCTGTTTAAATGGCTATACTCCTCTTATCATTTTTTAAAATTTAGTGTTGTACTTTCTCTTGTTTTGATTAATTAGTGGCCTGTCATTAAATTTTTTCCTCAAATAATTGGCATGGTAATTTATTCATTGGTTCTCTGTATTTGACATAATTAATATCTGCTTTATCCTTATTTTACTTTCTGCTTTTCTTTTTCTTTCTTTGTTTTTAATACCTTAAACTATTAAGGGATAATCTGCTTTTCTTTGATTTACTTTGGTTTAGGTTTCTTTTTCTATTCTTTTTTTTTTTTTTTTTTTTTTGAGACATAGTTTCACTGTGTCATCCAGGCTGGAGTGCCGTGGTGTGATCTCAGCTCACTGCAACCTCCACCTCCCAGGTTCAAGTGATTCTCCTGCCTCAGCCTCCCAAGAAGCTAGAATTACAAGCATGCACCACGCCCAGCTAGTTTTTTTGTATTATTAGTAGAGACGGGGTTTCACCATGTTGGCCAGGCTGGTCTCGAACTCTTGACCTCAGGTGATCCACCCACCTTGGCCTCCCAAAGTGCTGGGATTACAGGCATGAGCCACCACACCTGCCCTTTTTTTTTTTTTTTTTTTTTTTTTTCTTGAGACAAGGTCTGGCTCTGTTGCCCAGGCTGGAGTGCAGTGGTGCTATCACGGCTCACCAGAGCCTCAACTCCTGGGCCCAAGCAATCATCTCACCTCAGTCTCCCAAGGAGCTGGGACCTCAGGCATGCACCATTATTCTGGCTAATTTTTGTATTTTTTGGAGAGACAGGGGCTCGCCATGTTGCCCAGGTTGGTCTTGAACTCCTGGGCTCAAGCCATCTGCCTGCCTTGGCCTCCCAAAGTGCTAGGATTATATGTGAGAGCCATCGTGTGTGTAGCTGGTTTAGGTTTATCAGTGAGAAATCAAATTCATTTTTGACCATTCTTTCATTTTTAGCAATAGAAATATTTAAAACTACATATTTTTCTTTAGTCACTGATTTTTTTTTTACAGACTTTGATATGTATTGTTTTCATTGTTATTTCTTAGAAATTATTCAAGCTCAATTTTAATTCTATTTTCCATTTCATCTAACAGTTGTTTAGTAGGGCACTTTATTTATTCAGTTTTTTTTTTTTTTTTTGAGATGGAGTCTCCCTCTGTTGCCCAGGCTGGAGTGCAGTGGCACGATCTCAGCTCACTGCAGCCTCTGCATCCTGGGTTCCAAGTGATTCTCCTGCCTCAGCCTCCTGAGTAGCTGGGACTACAGGCATGCACCATCATGCCTGGCTAATTTTTATATTTTTAGTAGAGACGAGGTTTCATCCTGTTGGCCAGGCTGGTCTCCAACTCCTGACCTCAAGTGATCTGCCTGCCTCTGCCTCTCGAAGTGTTGGGATTACAGGTATGAGCCATGCACCTGGCCTCAGGGCACTTTAAAATTTCCAGGTGGGGCCGGGCGCAGTGGCTCAAGCCTGTAATCCCAGCACTTTGGGAGGCCGGGCGCAGTGGCTCAAGCCTGTAATCCCAGCACTTTGGGAGGCCGAGACGGGCGGATCACGAGGTCAGGAGATCGAGACCATCCTGGCTAACACGGTGAAACCCCGTCTCTACTAAAAATACAAAAAACTAGCCGGGCGAGGTGGTGGGCGCCTGTAGTCCCAGCTACTCGGGAGGCTGAGGCAGGAGAATGGCGTAAACCTGGGAGGCGGAGCTTGCAGTGAGCTGAGATCGGCCACTGCACTCCAGCCTAGGCGACAGAGCAAGACTTTGTCTCAAAAAAAAAAAAAAAAAAAAATTTCCAGGTGGAAAGAACTACTTGTTTTCATTACTGATTCGTTACTGATTTCTAGTTTTATTATATTGTTTATTAACTTAAAATTTAAAAAAAAACAGAGACAGAGTCTTGCCATGTTGCCCAGGTTGGTCTCGAATTCCCTGGCTCAAGCAGTCCTTCTGTCTTGGTCTCTCAAAGTGCTGGGATTACAGGCGTGAGTCACAGCACCCAAATTATTATATTATTTACTCACTAATTATTGTTTAACTAAAATGAGCCTGATGCTGTGGCTCACGCCTGTAGTCCCAGTACTTTGTGAGGCCAAGGTGGGAGGATTGCTTGAGCCTAGGAGTTCGAGACCAACCTGGGTAACATATAGAGACCCTGCTTTTACAAAAAAAAAAAAAAATTAGCTGGGTATAGGGGCATGTGCCTGTAGTCCCGGTTACTCAGGAGGCTGAGGTGGGAGGATCACTTGAGCCCAAGAGGCCGAGGCTGCAACAAGCCATAATCATACCATTGCACTCTAGCGTGAGTGACAGCATGATAAGTTGTCTCAAAATAAAATAAAATAAAATTTGCTTTATTTGCTTTATTCTACTATTGAAAATTTGTTTATGATATATTATAGCCAATTTTCATTGCTGACTCCATATGTGCTTGGGAAGAAAGTATGTTCTCTATTTCTTTTTTTTTTTGAGACAGTCTCACTCTGTCACCTAGGATGGAGTCCAGTGGCACGATCTTGGCTCACAGAAACCTCCGCCTCCTGGGTTCAAGTGATTCTCTTGCCTCAGCCTCCCAAATAGCTGGGATTACAGGTGTGGGCCACCACACCTGGCTAATTTTTGTATTTTTAGTAGAGATGGGGGGTTCACCATGTTGGCCAGGCTGGTCTTGAACTCATGACCTCAGGTGATCCACCCACCTTGGCCTCCCAAAGTGCTGGAATTACAGGTGTGAGCCACCATACCTCGCCTATTTTTCTGTTTTTCTTGAGATGGAGTTTCACTCTTGTCGCCCAGGCTGGAGTACAGTGGTGTAATCTCAACTCACTGCAACCTCTGCCTCTGGAGTTCAAGCGATTCTCCTGCCTCAGCCTCTCAAGTAGCTGGGATTAGAGGCGTTCGCCACCATGGCTGGCTAATTTTTATATTTTTAGTAGAGACGGGGTTTTGCCATGCTGGCCAGGATGGTCTCGAACTCCTGACTTCAGGTGATCCATCTGTCTAAACCTCCCAAAGTGCTGGGATTACAGGCATCAGCCACCTCGTCTGGCCCTTTCTGTATTTTTGATGTGTAAAGTTTAATATATATCATATCCAGGAGGTCTATCTTATTATTTATTTATTTTAAAGGCTTATCAAGTGAAGCAATGGGAGTGAAGAAGGAACAAATAAATCTGTAACTGGTTGTGAACAATTAGTTGTAAACACCACTGCACTCAGACCAGCCAAGGTCTATCTTATTTATTATTAATATATTGTTTAAGTTTTCTATATCCTTGCTTTATTTGGCTGGTTAGACCTGCCTTAGCCTGAGAGAGAAATGTTAAGGTCTCTTATTTTTATTGTTTTTATTGTGAGCTGAGCAATATGATTAATGCATCACTTTGCATTTGAGGGTAAAACAAACAAGACATACAATAGGATTTCTTTAAATGATGCATTTATTTCTGTTAAAAGCATGTCCAGGTTCTAATTTAGGGATAGACACTACTAGTTTTATTAGGCAAATATTTTAAGGCTTCAGTCTTCTCCTGTGTAAACTGCGGTCAGTTATGGAATTTTTAAAATCTAATACTTTAATTGACCTATTCAATAAAGTGCTTTTGAAATAATACTCTTCCAAGCCCCGCAGTTACTGACTGAAATAATTGCAATAATGACAGCTATCATTTGTGTAGTGCTCACTGCCCGCCGGGCTCCACGCTTGGCACTTCACACACACAGCTCCCCTGAATCACGGCATATTCCTTTTAATTTTTCCTCAGTCTCTAGAATGTTGGACTGTGGTTCAACTGGCAATACCAACTTGCATCTCGTTGGATGCAACTTTCTACTTTTATTGGGACAATGGTCAGAAAGAACACATTAGTCAAGGGAGCAATTAGCCAACATTTATTTCTGTTAGTTTCCAAGTTTGACAGGAAACAAGACCAGAAAGAGATAAGGAGCTCTGGCCTTTACAGGGTGTGATCAGACTCTTGGAAAAACAGAGCTGTTTTCTTGGCTAGCTATTTTCATCCAGGTTTATACAAGCACTCCCAAAGTGGTAAAAAATATTGTAGCCAAAGACTGTTGCTTGAGTTAGACAGAGATAGCATGACAAAGAGTGTTTAGCACTAAGTTAATCTCCTTTTGTCTTTTGTAGTAACATAGTAATGCAATAGGAGTAAGTAATGAGATGGTCTCACCTTGACTCAGATTAATGAATATTATACCTGCTTCTTCAGATAAAGAGACTTTGTTGTTTTTAAATTCACTTATCCATTTGGTGAATCACTTAACATTATTATCTCCTATTACCATCACGGTTGATAAATACATGATAGCATTGTCACACTACCACCTTCTGTGCTCATGACAGAGAATCAGTCATTAATCAACTTGTATACTTTCTTGCCAAATCTAGATGGAGCTCCACAATTTTTTAAAACACGGCACGCAAGTATACGACTGGAATTAGCTCCTAAGATAAAATCTGCTGCCATTCTTGTTTAGGCACTCAGGATGCAAGCATAAATACATGGGACTCATAGTTGAGGGTGGGATGCAGAAATATAAATAGCAACTCTTGTGCCATGAGATCAGGTGACAGGGAGGAGTTGCTGCCTAACTTAGAGTGGTGAATTTAGCATTTCTTTAATGGCATGAGGATGGCCAACTCTTTTAAGTTCCTTAGACCATGATTTTTGTTAGTGACTCTTGGTTCACCTGCTCAGTACACTGTGCAAGTATATGTGGAATGTCTACTTCTGTGGTTCTCACCCATGTGTCACAACATGTTTGTGTACCAAGTCACAGATGTGCTTTCATTTTGATCAACTTGCAAAACTTATGCTTACTGCAATTGGAGTTAGCAAAGTCTCTCAAGCAGGCTGTTGAGCCCAATGGATCATTTGTTGTAAAATATAGAAGCTTGATGGGGCACGGGGCATAATACGACAACATACTTTTTTTTTGTTTGTTTTTGAGATGGAGTTTCGCCCTTGTTGCCCAGGCTAGAGTGCAATGGCACGATCTTGGCTTACTGCAACCTCTGCCTCCTGGGTTCAAGTGATTCTCCTGCCTCAGTCTCCCAAGTAGCTGGGATTACAGGTATGAGCCACCACACCTGGCTATTTTTTTGTTTTTTAGTAGAGACGGGGTTTTACCATGTTGGCCAGGCTGGTCTTGAACTCCTGATCTCAGGTGATCCACCCGCCTCAGCCTCCCAAAGTGCTGGGATTACAGGTGGGAGTTACCACGCCAGGCTGACAACATACTATGTTATCATACTATGTTTGTATTTCGGTATATGGGCAAGTGTACGCATGGCTGCATGGCCAGGCTCATGGCAACCCTTACTGTTTCCTAGTCAGAGATGTAACCATATGAGCCATCCATTTATAGGCCCAGGGTTGTGTTTTAAAAGAACTAGGTGTGTCTCAGTTTGGCTTAACATTAACATTTGATTATCACTTCAAAGTACAGAGGATCTGTTTCATTGCACTTGCCATTAGTCTAATCTAATGATTTAAAAGTACGTATTAATTTAATATCCAAACTAGGATGGCTAAGAGACACCACAGGTAATTAGAAGGGTCTGATTAGAGACACCTAAAAGCATTTCGAGACATTGTATTCTGGACTCTTTAAAGTGTACTGGACAATGTGGAGCAACAGTTCTTTCACTTCAACAAGGGCTTGTAACATAGATGCCTGGAAGGGAACAATGACTAGTAAATTTTAACATTTTCTCCAGGGAGTGTTGCTATTATGATTTTGCAGGATTTACTGTAAAGAAAGCAATAGACACAGAATGGAAATGAATAGAATGAATAGAACAGAGAAGAGAAAAATAGCAGACAATGTTTTGTAGACAGCTCTACAAATCCTGGAGCCCAGCCTCTCCCTAAAATTGGCTCTCTAGCTTGCAACTATCCATCCCATCAAGCAAAGTGGTTTTAGGAAAAGACAGCATATGGCTGGACGCCGGTGGCTCACACCTGTAATCCCAACACTTTGGAAGGCCGAGGTGGGTGGATCACGAGGTCAGGGGAGTTCAAGACCAGCCTGGTCAACATGGTGAAACCCCCGTCTCTACTAAAAATACAAAAATTAGCCAGGCATGGTGGCGGGCACCTGTAATCCCAGCTACTTGGGAGGGTGAAGCAAGAGAATCACTTGAACCCAGGAGGCAGAAGTTGCAGTGAGCCAAGATTGCGCCACAGCACTCCAGCCTGGGCGACAGAGCAAGACTCCATCTCAAAACAAACAAACAAACCAGAAAATTCTTCTTGGTTTACAGATCTTTGTTGTGACTCAAGCTATTGTTAATAAACAATGCAAAGCTAGGTAGTCTGAGAGGTAATACCATTGGAAGGATAATCTAGGAATACAAGGAACTCTGCATTTGTGAAGAGTTGAGCTACTGACCATCAATAAAATGTGCATTTCAAATAATTTGCCTGAATCATCCTGGTAGTCACAGAGGTAAACATTTTTGAAACAGTTGTTCCAAATTGTGGGTACAACTTACAACTAATTTTCCCCATTAATATATGTTAGCTGAATGCATTATCAAACATCTAATCTCTGTTCTTTGCCATCTAGTTTGAGTCATTTAAGTAATTCAGGCAAGATTCTGTAGCCACAGACATATATATGAACTTGGAGTTTTAAGAAAAATTAAGGCCAGGTGCAGTGGCTCATGCCTGTAATCCTGGCACTTTGGGAGGCCGAGGTGGGAGGACCATTTGAGGCCAGGAGTTTGAGACCAGCTTGGGCAACGTGGCCAAACCCTGACTCTAAAAAAATGCAAAAATTACCAGTGTGGTGTCGTGCGCCTGTGGTCCCAGCTACTAAAGGCGGGGGGTGGGGAGTGGGGGTGGGTTGAAATGAGGGGGTTGAGGCTGGAGGATGTCTTGAGACCAGGAGGTAAAGGCTGCAGTGAGTTTAGATCGCGCCACTGTACTCCAGCCTGGGCGACAGAGTGAGACCCTGTCTAAAAAATGAAAAAGTTAAATTTGATTTTGATAGAAACTCAATAGAGAAATCCTGAAAAGCCGCTGCTTTTTTAATGTAATAATAGTGAGGTGTGCCTTTTATTTGGAACTTCAAGTGCCTTAGTAATATCGTAATCACAGCGCAAGAGGTAAGTGGGAGTCAAGTGACATCATCCTGGGTCCAAAGGGACTGAGTATGTGCTGGAAAATCAAACTGGCACCTGCAAGACGCAGTTCCAAGGGTGCAGTTGGCAGTGAGTTTTCAGACATGGATGATGTATGTCGCGCCGGACGACTGAGACAGCTCTCCACTTCCCCTCATCCAAGGGGAAGGAGGAACCCAGTTATCTGCATTGTTAACAAGCGCCTCCCCTTCTCTCCAGGTGACCCCGAGATACGGACCACACCACGAAATACGGATCCAGATTTTAAAGGCCTTGGAATCCAAATTCCTCGTTTTACAAAGAGCCCACGGGGTGAAATGACTTGCTCATGGTCTGGTAGCTAGCTAATCGCAGATCTGCTTTCTAACTCCTACTTCCAAGACCCGGGAATCTACGGGTGTTGGAGAAGACCCCTGCTGAAATCGTCCAGAAGAGCTTTTTGAGGGAGTTTGTGACTCCCGATTCCCCAGCCCCGGGTAAGAAAAGGGTCATGAACCTACATTGCGAGGTGGTCTCTCCCTCACACCACCTCTGATGTCCCAAAACACGGGGAGAAAGTTGCCCGCCCCGGGCTGCGGCGGGGCCTGCTGCTCCGCCCCGGCGCTGGCGGGCGCGCTCCATACTGGCCGCCGAGGGGCGAGCGCGGGACCCGGCGGCGGGCGGCGGGCGGGGAAGGCGCGGGGCGTGGTTTGCCGCTTTCCGAGCGCCAAGGAGCTGAGCGCGCTCAGCTGCGCCCAGAGCCTTCGGCCGAACCTGAGAAAGCAAGAGGGAGAGCGAGCAAAAGCCGCGATCCAGAGAGCCAGGCAAGCGGGGCGCCGACCTCGGGCGGCCCCGGCCCACGCTCTTGCCCCTTGGCCGGGCGGAGGGTGGGTGAGCGCGGCCGCAGGGCCCCAGCACCCCGGTGCGCCCCGGAGAGAGCGGGAGGGAGGGGAAGGGGCGAGAGAGAGAAAGGTCCCTGAGCCGGGGGCGGGGGCGGCGGGAGGCTGGAACCGACCCGATGCCAGGGTCCGAGCCGGTCCACGGAAAACTTTGCTCGGGTGGGGAGAGAGGGGTGCGCGGAGGGCGCAGCAAACTTGTCAGCGGGCGGGGCGCTTCGCAGATTGGAGCGAGCGCCAGCGGGTGGCGTTTGTCTCTCCGGGTTCTTTGTGTCACCTCCGGGCCCCAGCCAGCCGGTCCGCCCGGCTCGGGCAGGCGCTGCGCGGGAGGCTGTGCCCTGGTGCCGCGGCGCCCCGGCCGCCCCCTCCCGGGCCCAGGCCCAGGCCCCGGCGCTCGGGGGCCGCTGATTGTTTTCATTCCTCGCGTCACGCCTGGGCGGGAAACATTTTGAACGCCGCGTGAGCTGGAAGGCGGATAGCCGCGGCGCAGAGATTGCAGGATCGTGGGCGGTGCGGGGCTCGCCCGGGGGACCCGGGAACCCGGGAGTCGGGGCGCACCGGGACTGCAGAGGGCGCGGGGACGGGCGGCCCGGGTACTGGAGGGGCGGCGGCGGGCGCGGCAGCTTAGCGCCTCTGCGGGAGCGGGGGGCCCTCGGACGGCGGGGATTATAATTCCATTTCGATTGCTTGGGGTCTTTGTTGTCTGAAATTGCCTTTAGGGTCTGACGGTGGCACTTTCTCCTGCTTAGGTTATTTTTCTTCTGTTGAAAAGGGCGGGGCGGGGGCTGTGTATGGAATTAGTGCTGCTGGGAACATCAGCGCCTTATTTGATGGAGGCTGAGAAGTCCTGTGTAGCATTCGCGTTTGTGGACGCCTGCTGTTTCCGAAAGTTATTTCCCCTCCCTCCGAGAAAGGGAGCGTCTGAACTGGACGCCGCAGGCACGATTGTGTACAAGCACCGGCAAGTCGGAGCTAACCCGTGAGGGTTGTTTCGAGCCGCTCCACACTTGGCATCGCTTTTTTTATCTTTTGAGTTTGTTTGATTTGAAGCAACTTTTGTCTGCTTTGCTAGAAGTTCCGAAGGCTTCGTTGCAGATACTATGTGGCTATGCTAGGATGGGTTCGATCATTTTTAGAGGTGGGGAATACAATTAAACCGTGCCGGGCCACACCTGGCCTTCTCACCGCTCCAGTGCCTGCCACAGAGACATCGTAAACATGTTCAGAGGAGAGTGTTCAGCTTTTATGGGATGAATATTTGGTGTGTTTTCATGCTTTAATGCATGATTCTTTCTCCAAGTTGCCTTTCTTGAAAGCTGTGGAGACTCTCAAGGGCTTTTCCTGAGATAATTACTGAATGGCTTTAGCCGGGCCAGCCCCCTGGGGCGGTGGGAACAGGTGTAATCCTTATTAAGTTTTTTCGTGGTGAAGAATGGAGATGTCAAAATAAGTAAAAAGTGGAAATGTTTAGGTCTTTGTCCACATGTTTGAATTAACAAACCTTTATCTGAATTTTTAAAAAATCAAACTCAAACCATTTTTGGTCAGCTAGCCTTAAAATTGTTTGAAAAATCATGTGAATAAATTTACCCAATTAGAAAGTTTTTAGCATTTCACTGGATTCGTGTTAATTGTGTTGTAGGATATTGCAGAATGTTTAGAGAACTGAGTCACAATGGGGTTATTCTGAGTAGTGCTCTCACTAGCATAAGGTGAAAGTTAATATAAAATTTAAAAACTGAATGAATCACATTTTAATAAGTAAGGGAATGGGTGAAAAGCAATTGGTTCATTTTTCATTATTTTATTTTTCATTACTTACATGTTTTAAATACATATTTTCAATAATTTCACAAGATTATTTATTTACTCAGACTCCTACATATACCAGTCACGGTGCTGGCTTCTGGGGATCTGAATAATAATAGTTACACCTTATAGAATGCTTATTTTGAGCCGAGCGCGGTGGCTCAAGCCTGTAATCCCAGCACTTTGGGAGGCCGAGACGGGCGGATCACGAGGTCAGGAGATCGAGACCATCCTGGCTAACATGGTGAAACCCCGTCTCTACTAAAAAGTACAAAAACCTAGCCGGGCGCGGTGGCGGGCGCCTGTAGTCCCAGCTACTCGGGAGGCTGAGGCAGGAGAATGGCGTAAACCCGGGAGGCAGAGCTTGCAGTGAGCTGAGATCCGGCCACTGCACTCCAGCCTGGGCGACAGAGCGAGACTCCGCCTCAAAAAAAAAAAAAAAAAAAAGAATGCTTATTTTGTACCAGTAGATACTTTACATAGATTACCTTTTTACCTTTTTCATCTATAATTGCTTATTGAGTACCTACAATGTCTTGTGCTAGGTGCTGGGGTGATAGTGGTGCACAAGACAGCCATGGTTCCTGCCCTTATCTAGGTAGGGAATCTAGGCAGGAAATAAAATATATTGCTAAACTAATAGCAGGTTTTGAAAGGTAAATCAGATCACATCATTCTTCTGTTAAAAACCCTCCATTGGCTTCCTGTCTCTCTCTGAGTGAATGGCAAAGACCTGACAGTGGCTCCCAGAGCACACCTCTTTTGGCTTCCCTGCTTCTCCATGCCGTTGCCTTCCTATTTTATCTGCTGCTCTCCTCCCTGCTCGAGTGTCTACAGCCAAACTAGCTTTCTTGCTGCATAAGGGCCTTTGGACTTGCTGTGCGCTGCCTGGAATGACCCCCTGGCCCTAGCTCCCATATCTCTAATGGCACTTGTTGACCTGACCCTCTTCACTTCTTGATGTTATTTTGTCAGTGAGCCTTCACTAACCCCCAGATTTAAAATCACAACCATCCTCGCGACTCCCATTCCTCCTTTCATAAGTTACTATTTTTCCTCCATAGCACTTATGGCTGCCTACCATATGTTGCTTGTTTATTGTCTGTCTTTTTCAGAAGGTTGTATATCCTTCAGAACTGTATCAGAGCTGTTTTATTCACTGTTACATCTTCAGAATCTGGAACAGTAACTGGCATATAGTAGGTCCTCAATAACTTGAATGAATGTTGAGTGGAAAGAAGGGTACAGCAGAATGCTGGGACATAGAATAACCAAGGCCTTCTAGAATACTGGTGAGAAGGCCTCTAGGTGGAAGTGACATTTAAATGAGACTTGAAGATGAGAAGGAGCTAGCCATATTGTTGTGGCGTAAGAGGTTGTAGAGAGGAGACAGGCATGGAAGAAAATCTGGCAGAGAGAGAGGATGCTCAAAGGCCTCGAGGCGGGAAAGAGCTAGGTGGTATGTGGATTTATTGAAACTGAAAGGTCATTGTGGCTGAGCACTGTCAAGTCAAGGGAGGGTAAGACTAAATGACAGAGTGGAAATCAGGTGTCAGATTATTCAGGGTCTTTCTAGAGAAATTAACATGAAATCCTCATATATAGCCTATTAACCCTTTTATGGTTTAAAAAACTGGGCATCAGGGAGATTGAATAACTTTCTGAGATTATGCAATGGGTGAATGGCAGAGCCTAGAATACAAAGCCAGGCTTACAGACTCTAACAAACCTATATTTTACCACTATGTCAAGATCAAAAGACATAGTCCCTATCCTGATGAAGCTGTTAGTTTAGTGTGAAGACAAGGTATTGCAGTATACACATGTACTCCTGGGGGCTGTGGAAGGAGGGAAGCCCCTAGTTCTGCCTGGGAGTGGGACAAGCCAAATTGGAAACAATATAATCATTTTTCCTTTTTTATTATTATGAAATATTTCAGATTGGCAACATCTTAATTAAGAAATAATATTAAATACAATAGCCTATTCTCTGAGTCTTCACTGTATGTTTCCCTCCTTTTTTTCTTTTTAGAGACAAAATACTTGCTTTCATATGAGACAAAGGGTCTGTGTCATATGCCCCCTTTCCTACTTTCATCAAATAAAAGATTATGTCTGGAATAGTGCAAATTCACTTATTTTATTTTTTTGAGACAAAGTCTCGTTCTATCACCCAGGCTGGAGTGCAGTGGTACGATCATGGCTTACTGTAGCCTCTACCTCCTGGACCCAAGTGATTCTCCCACCTCAGCCTCCCGAGTAACTGACTACAGGTGTGCACTACCATGCCTGGCTAATTTTTAAACTTTTTGTAGAGAAGAGATCTCACCATGTTGCCTAGGCTGGTCTCCAACTCCTGGCCTCAAGTGATCCTCCTACCTCAGCCTCCCAAAGTGCTGGATTACAGGCATGAGCCTGCCCTTGGCCTCTTGTTTACATTTGAGAAGTTTTTGACTTATGTATAGACCTGTGAAACTGTCTTCCTGTAGCCCCTTGCTATACCCTGAATCCCTCTTCCTCATACAACCAATGATAGCTTTCTGACTCTGTGGATTAGTTTGCGTTTTTAGAATTCTATGTAAATGAAATCATGTAGTAAGTTCTGTTCTTTGCCTGGCTTTTGCTCAGCATAATTATTTTGAGACTCATCTATATTGTATCAATAGTTGATTCCTTTTTGTTGTTAAGTAGTACTCCATTGTACTGATAGATCCCAGTTCATTTATCTTTTCACCTATTGATAGACATTTGGGTTGTTTCTGGTTTTGGGCTATTAAAAATAAAACTGCCATGAACATTATACACAGTCTTTGTATGCATGTCTTTCACTTCTCCTGGGTAGATGTCTAGGAGTAGAATGACTAGATCCTATGGTAGGCATATGTTTAACTTTTCAAAGAACTACTATACTTTTCCAAAGTGGTTACGTAATATAACCAAAATAGTCTATGAGGGTTCCAGTTGCTCTAAATCCTTGCCAACATTTGGGGTGGTCAGGCTTTTATAGCCATTCTGTTGGGTGTGTAGTGACACTTCATTGTGGTTTTAATTTCTATTTCCCTGATGACTAATGACGTTGAGCATTATTTAATATGTTTATTTACCATCCGTATATCTTCTTTGTTGAAGTGTCTGCTCAAATTTTTTGCCAGTTTTCTTGCATTGTTGTTTTCCTTCTTATTGAGTTTTGAGAGCTCTTTGTGTATTCTGGATGCAAGTCATTTATCAGGTATAAGCTTTGCAAATATTTCCATTCAGTCTTATCTTAGTCCATTTTGTGCTGCCATTACGGAATACCAGATTGGGTAATTTATAATGTACAGAAATTTGTTGGCTCATGGTTCTAGAATCTGGGAAATCTAAGATTGAGGGGGTGACATCTGGTGAGAGCATTTTTGCTGTATCATTACATGACAGAAGGGCAAAGAGAGGGTGAGAAAGAAGCAAAATGGAGCTGTTTTATTCTATTTATTTATTTATTTATTTATTTATTTATTTAAGACACAGTCTCACTCTGTCACCTAGGCTGGAGTGCAGTGACACAGTCTCGGCTCACTGCAACCTCTGCCTCCTGGATTCTAGTGATTCTTGTACCCTAGCCCCCCGAGTAGCTGGGATTACAGGTATGCATCTCCACATCGGCCTTTTTACAATTTTTTTTGGTTTTTTTTAGAGACAGGGTTTCACTGTGTTGGCCAGGCTGGTCTTGAACTCCTGGCCTCAAGTGATCTGCCCGCCTTGGCCTCCCAAAGTGCTGGGATTACAGGCATGAGTCACTGCACCCAGCCTATTTTCTTTTTTTTTTTTGAGACAGTGTCTCATTGTGTTGCCCAGGCTGGACTGCAGTGGCTTGATCTCAGCTCACTGCAACCTCCACCTCCCAGGTTCAAGCGATTCTCCTGCCTTAGCCTCTTGAGTAGCTGGGACTCCAGGTGCGTGCCACCACGCTCAGTCTGATTTATTCTTTTATAAGGAACCCGCTCCTGTGATGATGGCGTTAATCCATTAAGGAGAGCAGAGCCCTCATAACCCATCACCTGATAAAAGTTCCATCTCTTAATACTGTAATATTGTAACAGTATTGCCTCTTAATAATGTTATAATGGCAATTAAATTTCACCAGAGTTTTGGAGGGGACATTTAAACCATAGCAAATTTATTACATTCTCTTAACAATATCTTTTGAAGATACTGTTCTTAATTTTGATAAAGTACAATTTGTCAATTTATTCTTTATGGATTGTACTTTTGGTATTATATTTGAGAAATCTGCCTAATTCAAAGTCTAAAAGGCTTTCTCCTATGATTTTTTTCTAAAAATTTTATAAGGTTTTGGTTTAACATTTAGGTTCATGTACTTTAATTTTTGTTTACGGTGTGAATATGGGCGGAAGTTTACCCCATCTATGCCAGGAACATTTGGTAATTTTTGGAGACAGTGTCTGGAGACCATGTCTGGTATAGGAATGAGGGGCATTTGTTCCCGGCATCTAGTGGGCAGAGGTCTAGGATGCTGCTAGACACCCTACAGTGGATAGGTGAGATCCTCTGAATAGAGAATTATTCAGCCAAAGTGTTAGTAGTACCAGGGTTGAGACACTCTAGGCTTGAGGTTTATTAATTTTATTGACCTCCATGAACCAGCTATTGGTTTCATTGATATCGTTTAATATTTTTCTAGTTTCCTTTTAATGGATTTTCACTCAAATCTTTATTTTTTCCTCTCTTCTACTTTTGGGTTTAATATGTTCTTATTCCAGTTTCCTTAGGTCATTGATTTGTGACTTTTCTTCTTTTCTGATATAGGTGTTTAGTCTTTTAAATTTATTCCTCAGTACTACTTTAGTGACATGTCACAAATTTTGATATGGTGTGATTTTATTTGTATTTAGTTTAAAATACTTTTAAAATTGACTGGGCACGGTGGCTCACGCCTGTAATCCAAGCCCTTTGGGAGGCCAAGGCAGGGGATCACAAGGTCAAGAGCTCGAGACCGGCCTGGACCAACATAGTGAAACCCCATCTCTACTAAAAATACAGAATTAGCTGGGTGTGGCGGCACGTGCCTGTAATCCCAGCTACTTGGGAGGCTGAGGCAGGAGAATTGCTTGAACTTGGGAGGTGGAGGTTACCGTGAGCTGAGATCATGCCGCTGCAGTCCAACCTGGGCAACAGAGCAAGACTCTGCCTCGGGAAAAAGAGAAAAAAAGAAGCAAGTCACTAGGTGCAGCCCGCACTAAAGGCGTGGACTCCACTGCTTTCCTCTCTCCTTTCTCTCTTTTCTTTCTCTCTCTCTTTCTCCCTTCCCCTCTTCCTTCCCCTCCCTTCCTTCCTCCCTTCCTTCCTCCCTCCCTCCCTCCCTCCATCCCTTCCGTCCCTCTAGCTCTGTCGCCCAGCAGGCTGGAGTGCAGTAGCACGATCTTGTCTCACTGCAACCTCTGCCTCTCTGGCCCAAGTGATCTACCTGCTTTGGCCTCCCAAAATACTAGGATTATAGGCGTGAGCCTCTGTGCCTGGTCTAGAAACTAATTTTCTTTCTTTTTTTTTTTTTTGAGGCGGAGTCTCGCTGTCTCCCAGGCTGGAGTGCAGTGACCGGATCTCGGCTCACTGCAAGCTCTGCCTCCCGGGTTTACGCCATTCTTCTGCCTCAGCCTCCCGAGTAGCTGGGACTACAGGCGCCCGCCACCTCGCCCGGCTAGTTTTTTGTATTTTTTAGTAGAGATGGGGTTTCACCGTGTTAGCCAGGATGGTCTCTATCTCCTGACCTCGTGATCCGCCCGTCTCGGCCTCCCAAAGTGCTGGGATTACAGGCTTGAGCCACCGCGCCCGGCGAAACTAATTTTATTAAACGAATCCACTAAATTATCATAGAGCAGATCATTGCTGTTATAGAAACATATTTTAGAATACTGCAGAGTATTACAATATTCAGAACACCTGCACTTGGAGAAACCTCCCCTCCAGACAGGCTCTGCAGGGTGCACTGCCTCCTTTTCTTTCCTCTGGGCCGCATTAGGAGGAGGGAGGTGAATGGGGAGAAGGAATCAATCTTCCGGTGTTGACATTTTCCAGACCCTGAGAAAGGTTGAGTTGAAAGATAAGTGTGAAAGCATCTCTTTCTTTTGATGGTGTCTGAGATGAAAAGCACTTGCTAATAGCCCCTCAGGTCAAAGTAACACATTTGACAAAAAGCAGCCTCAAGGTTTTGCTTGTCAGCGTCCATATTTGATTGGAAACTTCAATCTGAGATGTGGTGCTTGAATTTTTCTAGAATTTGCCAATTACTTGTTGCTCTGGTTCCAGCTGACTTTTAGTCTCCCTTTGGGTATTACCACTGCGTGCAGTTTGTTATCAGTGAGTAGCTCTTCTCTATCGGGCTGTGTAAATGTACCCCTATTTAATTTATCAACAAATTATTTTTTAAATACTTACTGGGCCGGGCGCGGTGGCTCAAGCCTGTAATCCCAGCACTTTGGGAGGCCGAGACGGGCGGATCACGAGGTCTGGAGATCGAGACCATCCTGGCTAACACAGTGAAACCCCGTCTCTACTAAAAAATACAAAAAACTAGCCGGGCGTGGTGGCGGGCGCCTGTAGTCCCAGCTACTCGGGAGGCTGAGGCAGGAGAATGGCGTAAACCCGGGAGGTGGAGCTTGCAGTGAGCTGAGATCCGGCCACTGCACTCCAGCCTGGGCGACAGCGCGAGACTCCGTCTCAAAAAAAAAAAAAAAAAAAAAAAAAAAAATACTTACTGAATCTGGGCTCTGACACACAGATGAAAGTCAGTGTCTCTTGCCACTAGCAAGCTGTCTAGAAGCAGAAAGGCCCATAAGCAGAGGAACATGCAATCTCAGTGGTAGTCACTGCAGTGGAAACTGGTGGTCACTGCAGTGGAAACATGAGCAGGGCAAAGCATGGTCAGCTAGAACAGTGGTTCTCAAAGTAGGGTCCAGGGACCAAGAATGGCCAACCTATTGAGTGTACCTTGACAGTGGGGCCCAGCAATCTGTGTTTAGTAAGCCTTCTAAGTGATTCTGATGCATACCGCAGACTGTGAACCATGGGCATAGAGGATTAGACAATCTCTGAGATTTTTTCCAGCTCTTCAAGTCTATGCGTATGGTTAAGAAATGTGATATTTACCCCATTGTATTTTTTTTTTTTTTGAGACTGAGTCTTGCTGTGTTGCCCAGGCTGGAGTGCAGTGGCACAATCTTGGCACACTGCAGCCTTTGCCTCCTGGGTTTGGACTCCTGAGTAGCTGGGATTACAGGTGCACGCCACCACACCCAGCTAATTTTTGTGTTTTTAGTAGAGATAGGGTTTCACCATGTTGGTCATGCTGGTCTCGAACTCCTGACCTCGTGATCTGCCCAACTTGGCCTCCCAAAGTGCTGGGATTACAGGCATGAGCCACTGTGCCCGGCCCTACCCTGTTGTATTTTAAGAGCAGTAGTTGGCACTAATATCATATACAACATTAATTGCAATGTAGGCTGGGCACTGTAGCATATGCCTGTAATCCCAGCATTTTGGGAGGCTGAGGTGGGAGGATCGCATGAGCCCAGGAGTTTGAGATCAGCCTGGGCAATATAGTGAGACCCCAATCACACACACACACACAAATTAGCTGGGCTATGGTGGTGCATGTCTGTAGTCCCAGGTACTAGGGAGGCTGAGGTGGGAGGATTGCCTGAGCCTGGGGGATTGAGTCTGCAGTGAGCCATGAGAGACACAGTGAGACCCTATCTAAAAAGAAAAAAAGGAATGTAGGTAGAACAAATTCAGTTTTACTATATGTGTTGCTGAAGTGAGCATGAAAAACAAATTCAAAATGATACAGTTGTTTGGCAGTGGAACAATAGTAAATTGGATTTAAAAAACTTTATTATGAAAAATTTCAAATATATTCAAAAGCAGAGATAATAGTAAAAATGTACTATTGCGTAACGATTACCCAGAATGAATATTATTAAATCCTGTCAATCTGGTTTTACCCATGTCCTCACATATCCCGCCTGTGCTGGATTATTTTGAAGCAAATTTCATACCTCATATCATTTTATCCTTAAATAATTGGATTTTAAATTATTTGAGATATTAAAGTGCTAGAAATCAATTTGAAACTGAATCACATGTAGCCATTTCCTGGTTTCCCTTACATTATAGATAAAACTTATCTGTAGCTGCCGGGCGCGGTGGCTCAAGCCTGTAATCCCAGCACTTTGGGAGGCCGAGACGGGCGGATCACGAGGTCAGGAGATCGAGACCATCCTGGCTAATACGGTGAAACCCCATCTCTACTTAAAAATACAAAAAACTAGCCGGGCGAGGTGGCGGGCGCCTGTAGTCCCAGCTACTCGGGAGGCTGAGGCAGGAGAATGGCGTAAACCCAGGAGGCGGAGCTTGCAGTGAGCTGAGATCCGGCCACTGCACTCCAGCCTGGGTGGCAGAGCAAGACTCCGTCTCAAACAAAAAAAAAAAAAAAAAAAAAAAAAAACGTATCTGGAGCTAATTTACACAAAAGGTGGATAAAACAAAACAACAGGTGGACACATGTACATATATTCCTATTTGCATAAAACCTATTAAAAACAAGTATACTTTTTTTGTTGTTGAGGCAAAGTCTCGCTCTGTCACCCAGGTGGGAGTGCAGTGTGGTGTGATTATGGCTCATTGCAGCCTCGACCTCCTGGGCTCAACTGATCCTCCAGCCTCGTGTTTCTGTATTTTGTAGAGACGAGATCTCACTGTGTTGCCCAGACTGGTCTCGAACTTCTGGGCTCAAGAAATCCTCCTGCCTTAGCCTCCCAAGGGGCTGGGATTACAGGCGTGAACCACCGTGCCCAGCAAAAATAAGTATAATTGTCACTACCATGAATACATTTTATTAAAACATTTTATGTACTGTCATTATGTTAACAATATATGCATTATACTTATAGATAATATTCTAAAATAGTAAGAAAGAATATACACGCATGCCCTGCCAAAATTGAATTACTATACTTGAAGGGGAAATTTTAATTTGGAAGGCAGGTTTTTAGGAAGGTAGATATTAGAAGGTTTTGAAGGTTTGGGGCAGTTGTTTTTTTTTTTTTTTTGAGACAGAATCTCACTCTGTCACCAGGCTTGAGTGCAGTGGCGTGATCTTGGCTCACTGAAGCCTCCGCTTCCTGGGTTCAAGTGATTCTCCTGCCTCAGCCTCCTGAGTAGCTGGAACTACAGGCATGCACCACCACACCTGGCTTTTTTTTGTGTTTTTAGTAGAGATGGAATGTCACCATGTTGGCCAGGCTCGTGTCAAACTCTTGGCCTCAAGTGACCTGCCCGCCTCAGCCTCCCAAAATGCTGGGATTATAGGCATGAGCCATCGTGCCTGGCCTTGGGGCAGATTTTTAATATATGTAAATTAAGAATTGTCACTACTCATTTCAGCAGTTATGTTGCCTCATTTGGAAAGAAAAGGTATTCAGCATGTGGGGATGCATAAAAATCCATTCATCTTAGTCAGTGTGCTCCATGCTGTGTTTTTTTCAAGGTTAGAGATAACATATTTAGTGGGAGGTGAGGTTATGGGATAGTTCATGTTTGAAGTGGGGACAGAATTGATTTACAGACATACCACCTGTTTTCTCCTACTTTGGCTTTGGAGAACAAGTTGTGGTATACTGAGGAAAAGCTGATTGTATCACTTATGACTGAGATTTTCATCTTTAGCCGCTTCTGTGTGATACATGAATTAATGGGTCATACCATAGGAATTAGCTAATTTTCATTTTAAAATATTACTCAAGAAATTTTTATCTTAATTGTACATTTCAACAATATAAATAAGCTGTTCCAGACTGTCTCTTATGCCTCTAAACAAATATAAACCCCCACAACTCAAATGCATATAAGCTTTTACTACAGTATAATGGTAGGTTATAGCCAGTGTATGATGGGATTGTTGATAGAATAATGCATATTAGAGCTTTTAGTTCAAAAATTTGAGATAGTGATTCAGAAAGAAAAAAGGAATGATTATCATGAATTCTGTTTATTAGAATTGTTTATTAAAGAGTTAAAGATATGTTCTATTTATTTATTTTTTTGATTTTTATTGTTTTTTTTTTTTTGAGATGGAGTTTTGCCCTTGTTGCCCAAGCTGGAGTGCAGTGGCGCAATCTCAGCTCGCTGCAACCTCCGCCTCCCGGGTTCAAGCAATTCTCCTGCTTCAGCCTCCTGAGTAGCTGGGATTACAGGCGCATGCCACCACGCTCGACTAATTTTTTGTATTTTTCGTGGAAACGGGTTTAGCCAGGCTGGTCTCGAACTCCTGACCTCAGGTGATCTGCCCACCTCGGCCTCCCAAAGTGCTGGGATTACAGGCCTGAACCACGGCGCCCGGCCAAGATGTGTTTTAGTATTTGCACTTGTGTGTTGGCAAAGAAAATAGGTTACTAAGCGTGCTCTTATTGGAATATCCTTTGTAGTCACTCATTTGATGACACTGAGTAAGAATCTTTCTTCTGTTAATACATCTTTGTTTAAAAGAAAATAAGTTACCTTTGTAGTCTTTGTACATTTTTCATTGCAGAAAGTCTCCCCTCTGCTGGGTAATAATTAATTTTGTAAACGTGTTTAATCCAGTACTGATTATAGTCCCTTCTGAGCTGGATGAAAAGAAACTTCTGAATGTCTGTAACCACAGATTGATGATTTGGTTACAAAGACTCTCTGTTGGTGATAGTTTCTGAGAACTGGAAGGTAAGCTTGTTCCTTGGGTGAGTCATCAGGTTGTCTTGCAGTCGGTCATGTGTTTTCTTAGCAACTGCTGTTGATTTCAGGTTTGAACAGGGTGAGCATGTTTTGAAATGATCCAACAGATTCTTTTAGGTTATAATATGGCTGCTAAATCTTATACAGTTACTGTTATATGTATCACAAGGAGTGAAAGATTGAATTCTTTTTCTATCTATACCTTCCAAATCATTTCTCTTCTAATTTGTTTTTCAGGGGTGGTGAGGACTGGAAGTGGGGGTAAAAAAGGAGAAAAATAAATGAATCTGGGATATCATGATATCTGGGATATCATGGGATATTATGCCCCTGGACTAGAGCAGAACCAAGAGGACCTCCATGTGCTGGTAGGATTAAATATGATTTCCTGGGGTGTTGATCTCGAGTAATACTCCATGTGCATACATTCTAAAGGAACAAGTGAATTTTAGAAATGTCTGTGGTATCGTGTAGTGGTTAAAAGCATGGCTTATGAAATCAGTCTGACCCCTGGTTCAAGTTCTAGCTTTGCCATATACTGGAGGTGTTATTTTGGGCAAATTACTTAACCTCTCTGAGTAGAGTTTCCTCATCTGTAAAAGTGAAACTAAAATCCCACATACTTATACTGAGATAATACAGGTAACAGACAGCATAGTACCTACGGAACACATGGTAACAAATGCTAGTTATTGCATTCAGTTCAAGGGTGTAATATACAAGGGGCTAGATAACAGGTGTTTAGGGGACAGTCAGAAACGAATCAGATATGAGCCCTAATTCTTCAGGAACTAGGGGAGAGGGCCTTGTAAACAAGTCACCGTAATATTATCTAGAATGGAAGAAGTGCCAACTGAAGTACAAGCGAGGTGCTGTGGGTGCATAAAGCAAGTGCCAACTTTGGGGAAGTTAGGGCTAATTTTGTAAAACATTTGCCATTTGAGCTGAGTGTGTATTGCTGGGCCTAGAATGGTGAGTAGGGCTTTTATGGGTGGAGAGTGGAGGAGAGTAGATTGTGGGCTGAAGAAAAGCACAGGGTTAATTAATGGCAGGGTGTGGTGGGAGAGAAGGCCGGATAGATGACTTGTGGTTAGATATTGGAGGGTTTTTCACACACAAGTGTTCAGACTATAGTCTCATGGTCAATGGGGAACCAAAGCAGGTGTTTGGTGTGAGCTCTGTTTCGCAATAATGTTTTGAAAGATGTATTGGAGAGGCAGGGAGTCTGATTACAAGGATGTTTCAGAAATTCAGGTGAGTGATGAAGACATTTGGAGAACAGAGTAAGAGGGGATTAAAAGGAGATAGAAGACAGATAATTCGAAACTAGGTGCCAAAGACAATGTTCATGCCATTACTTGAGAGAGAGAAAATACAGGAGGAGAAGGTATGGGATAAATTGGATAGTTCAGTAATGGAGTGGGCTAATGGGTCTGGTGAGCTCAAAGATTAGTGGGAGATCGATCCGGCAGTTGGAAATTCAGTTCTGAAAGAAGGAAGCTAACATTTATTGTGCACCCACTGTGTCTCAGGTTTTATGCTAAGCATCTTTGCAAATTATTTATTGGTAGCCATTTTTTTTTTTTTTTGAGACAAAGTTTCACTCTTGTTGTCCAGGCTCAAGTGCAGTGGCATGATCTCAGCGCACTGCAACCTTCGCCCCCCTTCCCTTGCCCCCCATTTCAAGTACTTCTCCTGCCTCAGCCTCCCGAGTAGCTGGGATTACAGGTGCCCACCACCAAGCCCGGCTAATTTTTGTATTTTTAGTAGAGATGGGGTTTCACCATGTTAACCAGGCTGGTCTCAAACTCCTGACTTAAGGAGATCCACCCACCTCAGTCTCCCAAAGTGCTGGGATTACAGTCGTGAGCCACTGTGCCTGGCTGCAAATAGTATTTTTAAGATGAAAAAGTAGGACCTCAGAAGAGACCTGATGTTTAAACATCAATTTTAATTTTAAAGCACTTCTCATTTTTATCTTTTCTCTTTCAGCTCAGAAGAATGGATACGTGAGTGAGTACCCGAGGCAGCGAGCAGGCTGCTCTGTGGGACATTTTTCATCAGTTTCCACCTCAGGCTTTCACTATGAGGAGAGAATAGCTCTTTAACTGGGTGGTTCTCCTTGTTACCTGAAGAGTGTCAAGGGAGTTTCCTTCTCCATTTTATTTCTTTTTTTTTTTTTTTTTTTTGAGACGGAGTCTTGCTCTGTCGCCTGGGCTGGAGTGCAGTGGCCGGATCTCAGCTCACTGCAAGCTCCGCCTCCCGGGTTTAGGCCATTCTCCTGCCTCAGCCTCCGGAGTAGCAGGGACTACAGGCGCCCGCCACCTCACCCGGCTAGTTTTTTGTATTTTTAGTAGAGACGGGGTTTCACCGTGTTAGCCAGGATGGTCTCGATCTCCTGACCTCGTGATCCGCCCGTCTCGGCCTCCCAAAGTGCTGGGATTACAGGCTTGAGCCACCGCGCCCGGCCTCCATTTTATTTCTTAAGTTCTAGTATTCCTTTCTCTTCTGAGCTGCTTGAAAGTTAATGTCCTTTAAGATTTTTCTCTCTTGCTTCTGATGAAATGGAAACATTTGTTTTGGAGTGGGTAAAAACTTAATCTAATAAATCGTGTTTTAGTTCAATTGGAGAGCCCAAAGGGGGCAGAGAGAATGCTGCTCTTTTCCTTACTGTTGTCCCCTTTATTAGATAATGAAATGTGTAATCCTTATGCCAAGCTCATGGATGCAGTTAAAAATTAAGTCTGATCAGACTTTGAATGCCTTTTAAGGAATTTTTGTTATTACAAAAACCGCAGCACGCACACACGCACGCACGCACATGCACACGCACACGTGGGCAAAAGCCCTTCCCCATATTACTTTCATTTTCCATTCTTGCAGTCTCTCTTCCTAGAGATAATTGCTATGGACAATTGTGTGTTTATCTCATTTAAATGTTTCTGACACCTGGGACCTTGGGACTAATTAGGCAAAGTAGCTAGAATTTGACCTTTTTCCTTTTCACCTAGGTATTTGATATCAGGGTTTATTACTGAGATTTCATAACTATGGGTTCTTCCTTTTTTTTTGTTTTATTTTTAAGGCAGGGTCTCACTCTGCTTTCCAGGCTGGAGTACAGTGGCATGATCTCTGCTCACTGCACCTCCTGCCTCCTGAGCTGAAGCAATCCTCTCACATCAGCTTCCTTAGCAGTTGGGACTACAGGTGTGCACCACCATGCCTGGCTAATTTTTGTGTTTTGTGTACAGATGGGGTTTTGCCATGTTACTCAGGCTTGGGTTCTTATTTTTGACTGTGGTTTTGAAACTCCCATAAATACAAAATTTAACTTACTTTAAATGCTGTTAGATCACTTTTCAAATCGCTAACATACCTAGGGTTATAATATAAAGACCTTGTGTATCTCATTTGTTGCTAAACCAGTTCTGTTAATTTATGACACAAATTTGCCAGTTAACTGCAACAGTGGGCAAAAAGCTTCTTTTTCTTTCTTTTTTTCTTTTTTTAGACAGTCTTACTCTTTAGTCCATGCTAGAGTGCAGTGGCATGATTATAGCTCACTGCAGCCTCAAACTCCTGGGCTTGGGTAATCTTCCCACCTGAGTCTCCCAACACAGGCTCATGCCACCACGTGATCCTCCTGCCTCAACCTCCCAAAGGGCTGGGATTGTAGGCATGAACCACCTTGGCTGGCTGGCTTGCTTTCTTTCTCTCTCTCTCTCTTTCTTTCTTTCTTTTTCTTTCTTTCTTTCTCTTTCTTTCTTCTCTCTCTTTCATTCTTCTTCTTTCTTTCTCTCTTTCTCTCTTCTCTCTCTTTCATTCTTTTTATTCTTTTTTTGAGACGGAGTCTTGCTCTGTCATCCAGGCTGGAGTGCAGTGGCGTAATCTTGGCTCACTGCAACCTTCACCTTCCGGGTTCAAGCGATTCTCTTGCCTCATCCTCCTGAGTAGCTGGGACTACAGGAGCATGCCACCACACCCGGCTAGTTTTTGTATTTTTAGTAGAGACAGGGTTTCGCCTTTTTGGACAGGCTGGTGTCGAACTCCTGACCTCAGGTGATCCAGTTGCCTCGGCCTCCCAAGGTGCTGGGATTACAGGCATGAGCCACCACAACTGGCCCTTTCTTTTTCTTTTCTTTTTTTTAAGAGGAGGAAGGGCACAGAAGAACTGAGAATAGAAATTAACATAGGTCAATTTTAGTTTGGTAACTATATTAATCTGTTAACTACTTCATATATTGAATGCTCATATAAATGTGCCAAATTTCTGTACAGAATCATGAGGTAAATGGACTGGGTATATTTTGTCCATTAAGAGGTCTCTTATGGTACTGTTTAAGGACGTGGGTTTTGGAGCCCAACAGACTTGTGTTCAAGCCAGTCTTGCCAGTAACTTGCTGTATGGTTTGGACAAGTTATTTAACCTCTCTGTTTCCTGAAATGAGGTAGATGGTTTCTGTGTTATAGGCTTATAACACAGTGAGGATCAAAGAGATGGTGCATGTAAAGTGTCTGGTACCAACTGAGTACTAAATAAATAAATAACAATTTTTTTTTTGAGAGAGGGTCTCGCTCTGTTGCCAAGGCTGGAGTGTAGTGGCACAATCTCTGTCTTCTGGGCTCAAGCAGTCCTCACATCTCAGTCTCCTGAGGAGCTGAAACTATAGTTGTGTGCCACCATGCCTGGCTAATTTTTAAATTTTCAGTAGAGATGGGATCTCACGATGTTGCCTAGGTTGGTCTTGAATACCTGGGTGCAAGTGATTCTTCTGCCTTGGCCTCCAAGTGCTGGGATGACAACATGAGCTACCACACCCAGCCAGTGATTCTTATTGCTGTTTCATCATTATTATCAAATAGAGAACCTATAATTTTGATCATGTATATTAGAGAATTTACCTGTTCTCACTTTTAAGCTATAACAAAGTAGGTGTCATTGATATTTCACTTTTTTTTGCACTGTAGGTTGTCAAAAGGAATATAGAAATACTGAGGTAAGCTTTTTATAAAAAGTGTAGAGATGGGGTTTAGCTGTGTTGCTGAGGCTGGTCTTGAACTCCTGGGCTCAAGCGATTTTCCCACCTTTGCCTTCCAGAGTGGTGGGATTACAGGTGTGAGCAACTATGCCTGGCCAAAATAAGCATTTTAAAACAGATGCAAATCTTAGTACCTCTCTTTGTTAGCCAGCTTTTTAAGTAAGTTGAAAGAGTTCACCCAAAGAATAACACAGAGATTTTCTTTTGTTTTAGTAGTTCAACATCTCAAGTTCCTTTGTTGTTTCGAGTTTTGTTTCTACTCAGGAAAATGTTATCTAATTTATAAGACATTTTTAAAGGAGTGTTCTAATTGTTCACCAATGGGGAGGAAACAACTTCAGTGGTGTTTCTTGTTGGTTGAGAACATATTATATATATTTTGGGGGCTGAGGATAGATCAGGGATATTTCCACAGGGAAGGATTTGAGAGAAGGAAAAAAATATTTCTTAGAAATCTCAAAACTGTAGTCTCAAATTCTGTGAAAAGAAAATTGAAGAATTTTGTAATCCAAGTCATTGGAGATAAAGGGTCAGAAGGAGTATTTTGTTGTAGGAAGTGTTATCTTCACGAGAAGATCCATAAATCCTAACTGTTTTCATGAGCTAGAAGATATGCTAAAGAAAAAGGAATCTCAGAAGTAGACGGAAACAGGGTTTTTGTTTCTGTTTTGTAAAGACAAGGTCTTGCTTGGTCGCTCAACCTGGTGTTCTTTTTTTTTTTAAGGCCAGATAAATTTCTTTTCTTTTTTTTTTTTTTTGAGACAGAGTTTCGTTCTTGTTGCCCAGGCTGGAGTGCAGTGGTGGGATCTCGGCTCACTGCAACCTTCGCCTCCTGGGTTCAAGTGATTCTCCTGCCTCAGCCTCCCAAGTAGCTGGCATTACGGGTGCTTGCCACCATGCACAGCTATTTTTTGTATTTTTTAGTAGAGACGGGGTTTTACCATGTTGGCCAGGCTGCTGTTGAACTCCTGACCTCAGCTGATCCACCCACCTTGGCCTCCCAAAGTGCTGGGATTACAGGTGTGAGCCACCAGGTCCAGCCCTGTCAGATAAATTTCTTTCTTTCTTTCTTTTTTTTTTTTTTTTTGAGACAGAGTCTCACTCTCGCCAGGCTGGAGTGCAGTGGCGTGATCTCAGCTCACTGCAACCTCTGACTTCCTGGTTCAAGCAATTCTTCTGCCTCAGCCTCCCAAGTAGCTGGGATTACAGGCACGTGCCACCATGCCCAGCTAATTTTTGTATTTTTAGTAGAGACTGGGTTTCACCATGTTGGCCAGGATAGTCTTGATCTCCTCACCTCGTGATCTGCCCGCCTCGGCCTCCCAGAGTGCTGGGATTACAGGTGTGAGCCACCGTGCCAGGCCCCAGATAAATTTCTGATGGAGTCATTGTGCATGTTACAAGCAACAACAAAAGTAATTTAGTATACACAGAAGTGCATTCTGTTCTTTCCCTGAGATGATATGACCTCATATCAGATCTTAAAGTTGTGTCCACAGTATTGGTAAATATGTATCTTTAGGGAAAACTCAGAACAAGTAATTCTGGTTGTTTCTCTTCTGGTGAGAAAGTTCTGCCATGTTTAGAAATGGAATGGAAAGAAGTTTGCAAGCTCTCTAGCAGTCACAAGTGAAACAGGAGCAAAGGGAGGATTTAACAGATTTCATGGTTTGAGATTCTGCTATTTCAAAAATCAAATCTGTTTTTCAGAGACACCCTCTTCTTTTCTTTTCTTTTTCTTCTTCTTTTTCTTTTTGAGATGGAGTCTCACTCTGTCGCCCAGGCTGCCAGGCTGGAGTGTAGTGGTGCAATCTTGGCTTATTGAAACCTCCGCCTCCTGGGTTCAAGCGATTCTCCTGCCTCAGCCTCCCGAGTAGCTGGGACTACCGGTGCCTGGCATCTCGCGTGGCTAATTTTGGATTTTTATTTTTTTGTAGAGACGGGGTTTTACCATGTTGGCCAGGTTGGTGTTGAACTCCTGATCTCAAGTGATCCACGTGCCTTGGCCTCTCAAAGTGCTAGGATTACAGGTGTAAGCCACCATGCCTAACAGAGATACCCTCTATTTTCATAGTTGCTTTTTTTTTTTTTTTTTTTTTTGAGACAGAGTCTTGCTCTGTTGCCCAGGCTGGAGTGCAGTGGCCGGATCTCAGCTCACTGCAAGCTCTGCCTCCTGGGTTTATGCCATTCTCCTGCCTCAGCCTCCCAAGTAGCTGGGACTACAGGCGCCCGCCACTTCGCCCGGCTAGTTTTTTTTTTTGTATTTTTTAGTAGAGACGGGGTTTCACTATGTTAGCCAGGATGGTCTTGATCTCCTGACCTCGAGATCCGCCCGTCTCGGCCTCCCAAAGTGCTGGGATTACAGGCTTGAGCCACCGCGCCCGGCCCTAGTTGCTTGATTCAAATACTTTTCGACATAACAATACCTGTTAAAGAGCTGCATTGCTGGTTGGCATGCTAGAACACACAGCTTTTACATCACACTGCAGTTAATTTTCCAGCCGCTTTTTCTCATCTACTTTGACTTTACTTTTTAAAATTTAAATTTACATTTTTAATTTTACTTTTTTGTCTTTAACCAGTCAGAATGCTAAGATTTGATGGTTAAATAAGACCAAGTATCAAATATTTAGTACGAACTTTCCATTTATCAGTGTGGTTGTGCAGAAATGAATGGTTCTTTGGAGGCAGAGTTAAAGAGAAACACAAACTCAAGAAGGACAGAAGGCCAGGCACGGTGGCTCAAGCCTGTAATCCCAGCACTTTGGGAGGCCGAGACGGGCGGATCACGAGCTCAGGAGATCGAGACCATCCTGGCTAACAAGGTGAAACCCCGTCTCTACTAAAAAATACAGAAAACTAGCCGGGCGAGGTGGCGGGTGCCTGTAGTCCCAGCTACTCGGGAGGCTGAGGCAGGAGAATGGCGTAAACCCGGGAGGCGGAGCTTGCAGTGAGCTGAGATCCGGCCACTGCACTCCAGCCTGGGCGACAGAGCGACACTCCGTCTCAAAAAAAAAAAAAAAAAAAGAAGGGACAGAAAGGAACTAATTTTGGGGAGATTTGAATTAAAAAAAAAAATCCACTAGAACAAGTATTTCCTTAACATTCTAGTATGAAAACCATTATCTAAAGTGGTTAAAAGAGATGTCATTTTTTTTTTTTAATCTTTCAGAGACAGCGTTTCGCCCTGGAAACCCAGCCAACTTTTATGTTCTTTGTAGAAACGGGGTTTCGCCATGTTTCCCAGGCTAGTCTCAAACTCCTGAGCTCAAGCCATCTGCCTGCCTCAGCCTCCCAAAGTATTGGGATTACAGGTGTGAGCCACTGCACCTGGCCAACTTAAATTATATCTATATGTAGATATAGTTTAAAAATTACATAATATTTAAGACCTATGAAAAAGTATAAATGATTATACAGTAAGTGTATGCCTGCTTTAGCATCCTAGGTCAGAAATAAAATATTGCTAATTTGGTTGTGACCTCTTCCTCCTCCCCAGAGGAAGCTGCTATACTGAATTTGGTGTTTATCATGCTTACGTGTTTCTTAACAATTTTGTTGCATATGAATGTTAAGGGTGATTTTCAAAGTATTTCACAGCTGGTAGTGTATGGGCCTGGCCGTGTCAAGTTGTACCACCCTAATATTAGTCCGTTCATGGATCCGTAAGAGATATTTTCAGATTGTATCCAGCTGGGCACAATGGCTCATGCCTGTAATCCAAGCACTTTGGGAGGCTGAGGCAGGCGGATCACGAGGTCAGGAGTTCGAGACCATCCTGGCTAACATAAACTCTGTCTCTACTAAAAATACAAAAAATTAGCCAGGCATGGTGGCACATGCCTGTAATCCCAGTCACTTGGGAGGCTGAGGCAGGAGAATTACTTGAACCTGGGAGGTGGAGGTTGCAGTGTAATCCCAGCCACTTGGGAGGATGAGGCAGGAGAATTACTTGAACCTGGGAGGTGGAGGTTGCAGTGAGCCAAGATGGTGTCACTGCACTCCAGCCTCGAGACAGAGCGAGACTCCGTCTCAAAAAAAAAAAAAAAAGATTGTATCTAATTGACTGAGCATGGTGGCTCACGCCTATAGTCTCAGGACTCTGGGAGGCCGAGGCAAGTGGATCACCTGAGGTCAGGAGTTTGAGACCAGCCCGGCCAATATGGTGAAATCCCAAGTCTACTAAAAACACAAAAATTAACTGGACGTGGTGGCAGTTGCCTGTAATCACTGTTACTTGGGAATCTGAGGCAGGAGGATCGCTTGAAACTGGGAGTCAGACGCTACAGTCACCTAAGATCACATCACTGTACTCCAGCCTGGGCAACAGCATGAGACTCTGCCTCAAAAAAAAAAAATTAATATGTAATTAATATTACAATTTTACTGTATGTTGCACATTCTTCTGCAAGTTGCTTTCTTCCCTCTCAACTGTGAGATTCATCCATGTTGGTATATGTGTAACTCTGATTCATTGATTTTCATTGTTTAGTATTTCATTGTTTGAGTATGTCACAGTTTATCCATTCACTTATTTGTTGGTATTTAGTTTTTTATGTCTCCTTCTAGGACCCACCTGTTCACGTCTTTTACTTACTTTCCTATTGGGTTGTTTGTCTTTTTCTTTTTGATTTGTAGGTCTATTGTTTTTGTAGTTTTCTAGAAATAGTTACTCATTAACATGCACATAAACCACATAATGACAGCTTTGCCTTTCCAATATTACTGGAGCTACATATAGCTACTCACATTTGAAAATGGGTATACTCTAATCAGACTGATGTGAAGTACATAAGTAGAACTGAGTGTTAATATGCTAGTGACTGTAGATATAAACATATTTCTTTATTTAGAATGGATATAACTTGCATTTTTTTTGGTAAAGATTAATTTCCCCATATTTCCGTAGTCATGCAGGTGAGGGTGTGGACCCTACAGTACTCTAAAGTGTGAGTACTTACCTTTGTAAGAAATCATAAGATTCTAATTTTTGTCTCCACTAACTACATAAAGCAGGATAATGGTTGGCACCATTGCTTCCTCATTGAACTGTGGACGGGTCTCAGCATGCAAAGGAAGTAGAAAGTGAATGGGAGGATGGCGGCTGTTGCTCAGAAGTTCTTTCCATAATTTGATTTATTTACACTGTTCAGGTTGTTCATGGCTTGGTTCTTCCTCCCTTTTTCCTCCAGTGAACGGTGACTTGACAGAGGTATGTGGGAGGCTGCTTGTTCTCTTGTTGGCTGCTTGTATTTGCTTTCTGGAAGGTTATTGTTTTCAAGGATCTTAAGCACCAGGATTAGGACAGTTAAACCATTTGTTAGCTTGGAAAATGTCATCTTCCTCTTTATCCTGCTGTCCTGGCTGTGTGCTTCCTTCTCTCCCTTCCTGTATTTCTCTTCCTTACAGATTGCTTGCATTACGTTTCTGTGAGATGTCTGTCTGAGTATTTAACATTTTGTTCATTGTAGTTCTTTAAAACCTTCTTACAGTTGCACAAAAAGACATAAACATTTAAAAATATGTTTGGTACTGGAGGTTGCCTTTTCCTGGAGCATTGCATCTGATTTCCTTGTTATCAGTAGACTAAATACTACTGAATGCTGTGTCTCTCACTGCCTGCCCTCCACTCCACTGTCTCTGCTCCCCACCTCCTGGCTCTGCAGACCTCTTTTGTTGTTGAGAGCTAACAAAGTACCATAATTTGCTAGATGTTGCAGGAAGATGACAGGCCAAGGGGTTCCAGGAAGGATTCCTATGTAACCTGCCTGAACTCTCTTATCTTTAAAATTGCCACCTAACTAGCCTTGTGTCTCTTGGGAATAGCCAGAACTTTAGAGTTAAGAATGTTGTTCAAAAGAAAGATGTTTATTTTTAGAGGCAGAAAATATTTTGAGCCTATTTGCCGTAACTGCTTTTTTTTTTTTTTTTTTTTTTTTTTTTGAGACGGAGTCTGGCTCTGTCACCCAGGCTGGAGTGCGGTGGCCGGATCTCAGCTCACTGCAAGCTCCGCCTCCCAGGTTCACGCCATTCTCCTGCCTCCGCCTCCCAAGTAGCTGGGACTACAGGTGCCCGCCTCGTCGCCCGGCTAGTTTTTTGTATTCTTTAGTAGAGACGGGGTTTCAGCCGTATTAGCCAGGATGGTCTCGATCTCCTGACCTTGTGATCCGGAGGCCCGTCTCGGCCTCCCAAAGTGCTGGGATTACAGGCTTGAGCCACCGCGCCCGGCCTGCTTTTTTTAAGAAACAAAAACGAATGGACTTTACAAGTGGGTAACCTCAAAGGGAAAACAAAAATCTTGCAAGATGATTTAGCAATATATAAAAGTTTAGAAAACAAGCTTCATTAAGTAACTTTTTATGTTTGCTTAATCAAAATTAATATTACTGTAATTATTCTGAAGTTCTCTTTTTCCTTGCATTTCTTACCAAATAACCTGATTTAATGACATAAAAAATAAAAAATGTCAAAGAGGAAAAGTATTTAAAGGCATTTTGTTGTTGGTACAAAGGGTGTGGTGTTATCACTAGGAGACAAGCAGAGTTCTCAGAGATGGTGTCATCTAAATTAATTTTATCTTCTTCATGATCACATGGATAAAAAAAAATTCAAACCTCTGATTTTTTTTTTTTTTTAAATGGGGCATTGCTGTGTTGTCCAGGCTGGAGTGCGGTGGCTACTCACAGGCGTGATCATGGTGCACTAAGCTTTAAACCCGTGGGCTCAAGTGATCCTCCTGCCTCAGCCTCCCAAGTAGCTGGGACTACAGGTGTACACCACTGTGCCATACTTTCAAGTCTTTGATTTTTAAGGAATCCTGATTTTATTTTAGCAGGATAATTTTTACTTTATGAGGCCCAGTTTCTTGTAATGATGTAGCATGTGATACAGATAAAAATCAAAGACCAGAGCTAATAGAACGGCCCTTCCTTCTCATAGCATCTTTATGAACCGTTGTGAGTAAAGATGATTCCCAAAATCCTTTACAGATACTAAGTTCTATTTAAAGATTCACAATAACAATGACAACATTTTAGGGCTCTCTTCCAACACCATCACTTCCTCCTTCTCCTGGGAAGTTAAGCTTGGGGTGGAGGAGGTGCAGTGGTATTCCTGGACTAGCACGTCCATGCTGTTGCCTGCTTTTGGAAACACAGACCTTTATGTGACACTGAGCAATGGGATTGGTGATGTAGAAATACGTTGATGGAGACTAACAGAATAGAAAAAAAATGAAGTAACACTTGTCAACCTCAGCCAGTCATGGGAGGAAGTGCCCTCACTTATTAAACAGTAACAAATAAAACGTTTGAAATGCCGATATTTATAGTAAATTGCATTTTCTGTCTTTTGGCATGAATCTTAAGAGGTATATTTGAGGGACAACAGTGTATGGGCCAAAGGGAGGCTTCACTGCCCAGGTGGAAGAGCTCGCTCTTGCCCTCTGCAGGGCTCCAAGGCTCCCAGACCAGTGACTTGATGCCAGAAACCCCAGGGCAGAAGGGAGACTGGCCAAAGTGCATATTGCAAGGGGTGCATCTTAAAGGCCCCTCTGACTGACTTTGCTCTACTCTAGGGAGGTCTGTGGACCAGGATCACCCAAGTGATTCCAGTTTAAACTGTGATGGACCTGTTTTATGAAGGTACAGGTATGAATTTGGTGGCTATGGATTGAGCTACTTGTTTAGAACATTTAATTGGCCGGGTGTGGTGGCTCACGCTTGTAATCCTAGCACTTTGGAAGGGTGAGATGGGAGGATTGCTTGAGCCAAGGAGTTTGAGATCAGCCTGGACAGCACAGCGAGACCCTATCTCTACAAAAATTAGAAGAAAAAGTTAGTGGGGTGTGGTGGCACACGCCTGTAATTCCAGCCACTTGGGAGGCTGAGGTGGGAGGATCGCTGGAGCCAGAAGTTCAAGGCTGTAGTAAGCTATGATCATACTACTAAACTCCAGCCTGGGTGACAGAGCAAGACCCTGTCTCAAAAAATAAACAAAATCTTATTTAATTATAGTAGTGGATACCATTATATAATTTTTAATAAAAAAAAAAGCAACAAGCAAATATGTTCCTTTTTTTTTTTTTTTTTTTTTTTTTTGAGACGGAGTCTTACTCTGTCGCCCAGGCTGGAGTGCAGTGGCGCAATCTTGGCTCACTGCAAGCTCTGCCTCCCGGGTTCACGCCATTCTCCTGCCTCAGCCTCCCGAGTAGCTGGGGCTACAGGCTCTTACCACCATGCCCGGCTAATTTTTTATATTTTTAGTAGAGACGGGGTTTCACCATGTTAGCCACGATGGTCTCAATCTCCTGACCTCGTGATCCGCCCACTTCGGCCTCCGAAAGTGCTGAGATTACAGGCATGAACCACTGCACCTCACCCTCAAATATGTTCCTTTTAACTGCATTGCTAATCTTATCAAATAAACTGAGAGAATACAGTGAGTTGTTCAAAGCCTCCCAGTGAGTCAGGGAACAAATAAGACATCAGAAACCACTGTCCCTGGATACCCAGACTGTTACTTAGTCCAACAGACCTGTTATTGAGGATTAACATCCACTCAGAGCCAGAAATAGACCAATTGAGACTAAATCAGTTTTGATTGTTGGTCTCTAAGGATGAAGGGATGAGGGATACATTAATTTGCTGGGCAATTGATTTTCCCTTGGGATAAGAGAAAAACAAGACCAAAATTGTCAGTCATCAAAAATGGCACAGCCACTTTCGTTAATAAATTATGTTTGGGTTTGGAAAACTTCCAGCCCTATAAATAGATTATGGGAAGCCTTCAGGGAGAGAAAAAAAGATGCACCATGACTGCATTTAAAAAAAATAGCAGGCCCATTGAACTTGGAGAAAAAAAATTAGAGGCCTATAACCTAGAACTTTGGTCAAAATAGGAACTGTGATTAATAGCTGAAACTTTACTTTCTAAGTTTGTTACCACTCACTTCCAAGTTTAGAAGGGATAGGTCAAAAGTTTAGCAGGAGGATTTTTGGGAACGATTTGTACAAACAGGAGATTTCTGAGCAGTTCCATTTTTCTTGCTGAGAGGTGGTTAATTTGGTTACTCACATTCTCATATTTTGCCGTAGTAGAGATTAAGAAAACCACTGGAGTGGAAATGAGAACCATCTCCACATTTTAATATTGTGATTGAAATAGAATTATGGAATGCTTCTGAAGATCTACACTGTTGTAAAGTGACACCGTTCTGATTTTCTGGGCTTCTCATAGGAATGTTGATAAAGTCAGCAAGTGGAGCTTGCTGTTTGTGTGTGTGTGTGTGTGTGTGTGTGTGTGTGTGTGTGTGTGTGTGTATATATATATATATTATTATTATTATTTTTTGAGACGGAGTCTTGTTCTGTCCCCCAGGCTGGAGTGCAGTGGTGCGATCTCAGCTCACTGCAAGCTCCGCCTTCTGGGTTCACGCCATTCTCCTGCCTCAGCCTCCTGAGTAGCTGGTACTACAGGCGCCTGCCACCATGCCTGGCTAATTTTTTGTATTTTTAGTAGAGACAGGATTTCACCCTGTTAGCCAGGATGGCCTCGCTCTCCTGATCCACCCGCCTCGGCCTCCCAAAGTGCTGGGATTACAGGCTTAAGCCACCGCGCCCGGTCTTGGAGCTTGGTATTCAACAGCGGAGTTGGGGATCAAAGGGGCGTTATCTTTCATGAGTATATGTGTTCCCTATGTGTGTGTTCTTTGCTTTCTTATTCTCTGTGTCTGTGTCTTTTTCCCTGTGTTTCCCTGACAGTTCTACTTTATGACTGTCTATAAGGTGTGGTGGTCTGTATTTTATAGTCAAGGTCATTTGCATTAGTTACACTTTTTTTTTTTTAAATTGAAACTTTTTTTTGAGACAGGGTCTCATTCTGTTACCCAGGCTGGAGTGCAATGGCATCATCACAGCACATTGCAGCCTTGACCTCCTGGGCTCAAGTGATCCTCCCACCTTGTCCTCCCTTGAGTAGCTGGGACTACTGGTGTGTGCCACCGCACCTTGTTAATTCTTTTTTTTTTTTTTTTTTTTGGTAGAGATGAGGTCTTACTGTGTTACCCAGGCTGGTGTCAAACTCCTGGCCTCAAGTGATCCACCTGCCTTGGCCTCCCAAAGTGCTAGGATTACAGGCTTGAGCCATCACACCCAGCCTAGCATGGTGTTCTTTGGATGGTGAGTGGGTGGGTGAATAATAAATGGCACCTGTGGCAACATGATCGTGATCTCCACCCTGTGAGGCTGGCGTGTCTAGATCTCCTTGGCCTGTACTTGGTACACCCACACAACCCGATAAAGCCGGTAGCCCTGGTAAGAGGCTTGCCTGTGGAGGCAGTGAACACCTTTACGGGGAGCTGGGGAGGATTGCTTGATTGTCTAGAGAAGTTGGTTAATGTCTCATATTTAGGGCCACACAAGAATCAAGACAATCATTTGCTGACAGTCATTCTCCCTGGATTCTGGTCATTTTGTTTCTGCTGCTGAAGCCCCCTTTTATTTTTTTTCTGTATTTTTATTTATTTATTTTTTTGAGACAGAGTCTCACTCTGTTACCCAGGCTAGAGTGCAGTGGTGCGATCTCAACTCACTGCAGCTTTCACCTCCCAGGTTGAAGCAATTCTCCTGCCTCAGCCTCCTGAGTAGCTGGGATTACAGGCGTCTGCCATCAGTCCCGGTTAAATTTTGTATTTTTAGTAGGGATGAGGTTTCATCATGTTGGCCAGTCTTTTCTCGAACTCTCCTGACCTCAGGTGATCCATCTGCCTCGGCCTCCCAAAGCGTTGGAATTACAGGCGTGAGCCACTGTGCTCGGCTTGAAGCCTCTTTTAAAAGCAGTGATCAAAAAAGAAAAAAATCTAGGCATAACTCTTAAATATCTGACTGAAGCCATTAAATGATACAGTTTGGACAGTGTGGTAGCTCATGCCTTGATCCCAGTGCTTTGGGAGGCTGAGGTGGGAGGCTTGCTTGAGGCCAAGACCAGACTGGGCAACATAGCAAGACCCTGTCTTTACCAAAAAAAGGTCAGTGGGGTGTGGTGGTATGTGCTAAGGAGTTTAAAGGAGCACAAACTGCCTCATGAGCCAAGAAGACTAATGGGAGAAACTGAAGAACCATACCATGATCACCCCAACCTTGAGTTGGGCTAATTTATCTCAATAACAAAAGACATTGAAAAGTCTCCTTTTGTGCAAGTTTTATCAGAAGATTGATTTAAAAACCTTTTTTGTTGTTGTAGAAGATGACTCCCTTAGCAAGGCAGGAAAAGAAGACTCAACCCTCTGAAAATTAACCTCTGTGCATTCTTCACTAGAGTCAGCCCCAGTGAACCTGAACTGTGGGTAGACGAAGGAGTCAGGCACAGATCCAGGCCATGAATTCTTGGGAGAAGCAGTCGGAGCCCACAAAGAGTCTCCATCTCCTGAATTCTGACTGTTACCATAAATAGTGGGCAGCTGTTCATTTCTTCCAGTAAAGGCCCAGGTGGCCGGTGTATCCTATAAAGGAAGCTGGGAAGGTGGGAAAGCCGATCTGGCTGACCGTTAATTGTGCACAGATAGAGAAGGGAGAGCGGTAATATGTAACTTTCGTAAGGAACAAAGGGGCTTCCAAAAGTTCACTTGCTCCAGCCTGAGACAAAGAAGGAAAAATAAATCTGTTCAGATAAATAAGCAACAGAGGACAAAAGTATTTTTGTGTTTTCCCTTTGGTATCCACAGATAGCATATTTTACAAATACCACAAGATTAAATTCTTCAATTAGTCTGAAAAAGCAACACAAGAGAATTCAACAAATGAGCCAGGGTTATAGTGGGGATACTTAGGTTTATAGCACCAACCAGCAAAGGACATCACAGTGGCATAGAAATTAAATCTCTAAGCTTAGGTTTATTCTTTTTATTAACCACAAGTCACATTCTTAAGAAAACATTTTCTTCTCTGGTTACGTTTTATTTTATGGATGAGAGCTTTCTAAATTTTATTTTATTTATTATTTCACTTGATGGAAGGGATGTGACAAAGGTTGACGTTAAGTGGTTTTATTTATTTATTTATTTATTTAATTTTTTCGAGACAGGGTCTCATTCTGTTGCCCAGACTGGAGTGTAGTAGCATGATCTCAGCTCACCTCAACCTCCGTCTCCCAAGCTCAGGTGATTCTCCTGCCTCAGCCTCTCGAGTAGCTGCGATTACAGGTGTGCGCTGCTGCGATTACAGGTGTGCGCTGCCACCGCCTGGCTAATGTTTGTATTTTTAGTAGAGACAGGGTTTTACCATGTTGGCCAGGGTGGTCTTGAACTCGTGACCTCAAATTATCCACTCGCCTCGGCCTCCCAAAGTGCTGGGATTACAGGTATGAGCCACCATGCCTGGCTGAAGTGGTTTTAAAAAATGTGTGTGGGTTACATATTTTTCATTTAGAAGATGAGGTAGCAATAATGCTAAAAGACTTCGACTAAGAATTCTATGTTAAAAAAAAAAGAATTCTATGTTACATCAACTACCACAACTATTTTTATTTTTATTTTTGTCCTTTATCTTTTAATGGTTGTTTATATGCATATATATTTATATGGTTACATTCCTATTGAATATCGACATTGGATTCTGTTGACCTTAGTATTTTCTTATTTAATATTTTCTATAGTCTTTAATTTTTTTTTTTTTTTTTAAAGCTAGGGTCTCACTCTGGTGCCCAGGCTGGAGTATAGTGGTGTAATCATGGCCCACTGCAGCCTTGGCTTCCTGGTCTCAAGCAGTCCTCTAGGCTAAGCTGCCCAAGTAGCTGAGACTACAGGCATGTGCCACCGTGACTCGCTAATTAAAAAAAAAAATTTTTTTTTTTTTTTTTTTGAGACGGAGTCTCGCTCTCTCTCCCAGGCTGGAGTGCAGTGGTGCGATCTCAGCTCACTGCAACCTCTCTCTCCCAAGTTCAAGCAATTTTTCTGCCTCAGCCTCCTGAGTAGCTGGGATTACAGGAATGCACTACCACACCCGGCTAATTTTTTTGTACTTTTAATAGAGATAGGGTTTCACCATATTGGCCAGGCTGGTCTCAAACTCCTGACCTTGTGATCTGCCTGCCTCGACCTCCCAAAGTGCTGGGATTACAGGTGTGAGCCAATGTGCCCGGCAATTTTTTTTTTTTTTTTTTTTTTTTTTTTTTTGAGGCAGAGTCTCACTCTGTCGTCGGGGCTGGGGTGCAGTGGCCGGATCTCAGCTCACTGCAAGCTCCGCCTCCCGGGTTTACGCCATTCTCCTGCCTCAGCCTCCCAAGTAGCTGGGACTACAGGCGCCCGCCACTTCGCCCGGCTAGTTTTTGTATTTTTAGTAGAGACGGGGTTTCACCGTGTTAGCCAGGATGGTCTCGATCTCCTGACCTCGTGATCCGCCCATCTCGGCCTCCCAAAGTGCTGGGATTACAGGCTTGAGCCACCGCGCCCGGCCGTGCCCGGCAATTTTTTATTTATTTATTTTTTTAGAGACAGGTTTTCTCTATGTTTGCTAGGCTGGTCCTGAACTCCTGGACTCAAGCAGTCTGCCCACCTGGGCTTCCCAAAATGTTGGGATTGTAGGTGTGAGCCACCATACCCAGCCAAAGGAAACTTTTATGTTTTTGAATTACCTGTGAAGCTATTACCAGGATGATTGTTTGTCTTCAGTTACTTTGTGGGATATTGCTATAGAATAAAAATTTGGGCCAGGCACAGTGGCTCACGGCTGTAATCCTAGCACTTTGGGAGGATTGTTTGAAGACAGGAGTTTGAGACCAGCCTAGGCAACACAGTGAGACCCTGTCTCTGCAATAAACAAAACAATCTGATCTTTTGAGTTAGGGATATAATACAGATTAATTTATGTGTCATATATTTTTATATATACTTATATAAATGTATATTTATGGATAACTTTATACTTATATAAATATATAATTGTAAGTATAATTTTTAAAGAATTGGAAAAAAATCCAAATTAATTTCTGTCTTAGTTAATTAATCTGCCACATCAGGAATCTGTTGCTTCATTTCATGTGGATGTCCAGTGGATAAGATGTTGCTTATTCAAAACCACTCAAAGAAACACAAGCTTTGCATAGCTTTAGTAATATGGCCTTGCAGAAACCATTAGAACAATGGCACTATTACCGATGTTTGTTATTGGAAACTAACATATTTCTGATTGACCAGCCAGATAGACTATTGAATTATGGAGACCGTTAGCCTTATGGGAATTTTATTCCTCTTTAGAATAGTGTTTGAAAGGAAGAGTTTATAATCCAAGCATTTCACTGAGGAGAGATAATAAGGCCTATAACCCTGCTGCAGTTTACAGTTTATTGGTCATGCTTTGTGTGAATTATTTGAGACTTCTAGCAAGCCCTGTGATGCAGGTGGAGCCGTAGATCCTTGTGTAACAGCAGAGGAAGTGGAAGCTCAGCCACCTGCTTGTGGTCACGGTATGGGTACACAGAAGAGGGGATGAGAAGCAGTCAGCTCTTTGCATCCTGACAAATGTCAACTTGAACAATGTCATCATTAGGATGAATTAGTGAGCAGCTAAAATTCCATTTATGGTTTTAATTAGAGATGAGTATACTAATTGATATTAATAATGATGTTAAATCACCAAAGAGAACTTAAAACATATTCCATATATTGTATTTAGCAGGTCAAGAAATTTCTATCACTCTTGATTAAAAACAAATAGTCATGTTACTGAATGAGTAACATGTGGAGGCCGGGTGAGCGGTGACTCACAACAGTAATCCCAGCACTTTGAGAGGCTAAGGTGAAAGGATCGCTTGAGTCCAGGAGTTCGAAACCAGCCTGGATAACATAGGGAGACCTCCTCTCTATACAAAGTTAAATAACATAGGGAGACCTCGTCTCTACACAAAGTTAAAAAAAAAAATTATTTGGGTGTAGTGTCACACACCTGTGGACCCAGCTACTTGGGAGGCTGAGGTGGGAGGATTGATTAAAAACAAATAGTCATGTTACTGAATGAGTAACATGTGGAGCCTGGGTAAGCAGTGGCTTACACCAGTAATCCCAGCACTTTGAGAGGCCGAGGTAAAAGGATCACTGCAGTCCAGGAGTTTGCGACCAGCCGGATAACATAGGGAGACCTCATCTCTACACAAAGTTAAAAAAAAAAAAAAAAAAAAATTAGCTGGGTGTGGTGTCACATGCCTGTGGTCCCAGCTACTTGGGAGGCTGAGGTGGGAGGATTGCTTGAGTCTGGGATATTGAGGCTGCAGTGAGCTATGATGGTGCCACTGCACTCCAGCCTATGTGACAGAGTGGGCCTCTATCTCAAAAAAAAAAAAAAAAAAAAAAAACAAAAAACAATTATTTGTGGAAAAGTTACTTATCCTGATCATCTCATTTTGGTATTATATGAAATAGAGGTTGAGACTGTGGACTCAGGATGGAGTTCAGAGACACAGTGGCTCTTAGAATAAAGCACTTTTACTTCCATGAGCCTTGATTTCATCTATAAATTGTTGATATGGTTAGTATCTATGTCAGAGAAGTTTTATGAGGATTAAATGACATAATGTATATAAATGCTTAGTGCATAGCAAGCACTTTTTTTTTTTAAAGGAATTAGGTGGTATTTATTGCAAATATGCTTCTTTATTCTTTTACATTTTATTTATTTATTTATTTATTATTTCTTTATTTATTTTTGAGATGGAACCTTGCTCTGTCTCCCAGGCTGGAGTGCAGTAGCGTGATCTAGGCTCTCTGCAACCTCTGCCTCCCGGGTTTAAGTGATTCTCCTACCTCAGCCTCCTGAGTAGCTGGGACTACAGGCACACACCACCACACCTAGCTGATTTTTGTATTTTTAGTAGAGATGTGGTTTTGCCATGTTGACTAGGCTGGTCTTGAACTCCTGATGTCAAGTGATCCCCCTGCCTTGGCCTCCCAAAGTGCTAGGATTACAGGCGTGACCCACCACACCTGGCCTGTTTATTCATTTATTAAAGTCAGGGTCTCGCTCTGTTACCCAGGCTGGAGTGCAGTGGTGCAAATCATGGCTCACTGCAGCCTCAATCACCAGGCTCAGATGAGCCTCCTACCTCAGCCTCCCAGGGAACTGGGACTGCGTGCACCTCCACACCTGGGTAACTTTTTTTGGTGTTTTTTTTTTTTTTGTAGAGATGGGGTTTTGTTATGTTGTCCAGGCTGATCTTGAACTCCTGGGCTCAAGAAATCCTCCCACCTTGGTCTCCCAAAGTGCTGAGATTACAAGTGTGCACCACTGCGCCCAGCCTTTATTGTACTCTTGATGTGAGGAAATGCCTGTAAATCAAGGCTGAAAATACAAAAAAAAAAAAAAAAAAAATTATGTTGGATGATAAATTCCCTCCTCTACAGGGGTAATTTGAATTTGGGAAAAATTGTTCCAGACACAAGCTTGAAGTTTTCTGAACTAAAATATAAATGTAGCCTTGGTTATATTGCTTATAATACAGAAGCTGGCAAACTTTTTTTTTTTTTGCATGGGTGTGAGGGGAGTTGGGGAAGTGTGAACTCTTTTTGAAATGAAAAAATATATTATGCTCTCAGGAAGAGATTTTTTTGTGTGTGCAGAATCATTGAGTGGTGATGGGTGACCCAGGGAGAGCTGAGAGGTGGGCCCTTGGTGTGGCCCAGGAGATGAAGGAAAGCCGCTCAGGGCAAAGCTTAGAGGGGAGCCACAGCCAGAATGTCAGGGTCAGAGGGGCACCCTAAGCTTCTTTCCCCTCCTGGAGTATTGAGGGTAAGTGAAATGGAGAAAGCAGGCCCTATCGTAGACGACAGTGGAGAAGGTGGAATTTGTAGACTTCGAGAGCGGGCCAGTGCTGCTACAGAAGCCTTCCGGGGATACTTGGAGCAGTTTCAGTGACATGACCTGAGTCCTGTACGAAAGGCTTTTCTTCTGAAGACAGAAAAACTAAGAAAAGGGTAAAGGTAGGAGATACTCGTTGAGAGTGCTTAATGATTCTGTCCGTCTATCTCTCCATTAACTCCTTGCACATCCCCTTGGTACCTACTTTGCATCACACTTGATGTTTGAAACTGGATGCAAAGAAGAAAGTGATACTGTAAAGAGCTTAGGGTGCAGTGAGGTCTCAGACACGGAGATGTGTCTGAGACAAGCGTGGTAGATATGCTGAGATTGTGGCATGGGGTATGTAGTGGGCACCAAGGTCGATCACCTCACTCTGCCTGGGTCAGTTGGAGTTGTCTGCGTGGATGGGATAGGCGAGACTGTGTGTGCAAAGATGGGAAGGTGAGAGAGAACCTGGGGCCTTAAAGATGGCTTCAATTCTTTGGCCATGTTTGTAGGCTTAGGGCCTACGTGAGAGTGTCAAAAGACAGGGATGAAATAGGAAGGCCCCAGATGTTGAATTTTTTTTTTTTTTTTGAGACGGAGTCTCGCTCTGTCGCCCAGGCTGGAGTGCAGTGGCCGGATCTCAGCTCACTGCAAGCTCCGCCTCCCGGGTTTACGCCATTCTCCTGCCTCAGCCTCCCGAGTAGCTGGGACTACAGGCGCCCGCCACCACGCCCGGCTAGTTTTTTGTATTTTTTAGTAGAGACGGGGTTTCACTGTGTTAGCCAGGATGGTCTCGATCTCCTGACCTCGTGATCCGCCCGTCTCGGCCTCCCAAAGTGCTGGGATTACAGGCTTGAGCCACCGCGCCCGGCCGATGTTGAATTTTAAATGCAGTTGATAGGAAGCCTTTGAAATATTTTAAGCAGAGAAGTAGCCAGAGCAGTGGTTTTCAGAGCTTAATGTGATGGATGCTGTGGTGTACTGTCCAGATTCGCTTCCAAGAAAGACTCAATGCCCAGCCTCTTGGGAGTGACCCCTTTAGCCATTGCCTCAGCTGCAGTGAACCACCTTACTCAAAGGAGGGAGGTGGAGGGTCCCACATCCAGGGACTAATGAGGTGGGAGTAGGAAGGTTGAGCCATCTAGGCCCAACTTAGGACAACTCTGAGAGCCCTGTTCCCTCCAGAGCTCACCATGGGGTTGGTAGAGGCCATTATTGAGCCTGCTTTGCATCTCAGCTTTCTCCTCTGCCCACTCCTGCTTCCTTCTCTACTCCAGCAATCTGGGCCTTTCTCACTGTCTCTTTCAGTGAAGTTGGCAAGGCTCTATTTGGTGTCCCTTGATGTACTTAGGGCTGGCAATTGTTTGCAGGTGGGGAGCACAGACAATCATGGGGCTCACCTTGTCCATTTACCTTCTCTGAAGGATGACACTCTTGCATTGCCTGTTGTAGCCTCAACATAATTGTTTCCTGTATTTTTTCCAATTTTCTAATTGTTTACAGAAAAACGTTAATTCTGGACCCTGTGACTCCCAAATGGCCAGAGCTGAAGTTACTTGTTCTGTTTTTAATTTCAATATATATTTTTTGAGACAGGGTCTTGCTCTGTCACCCAGGCTGGTCTTCAGTGGTGTGATCATAGCTCACTGCAGCCTCAAACTCCTGGGTTCAAGCAGTCCTACCTCAGCATCCTGAGTGAACTTGTTTTATTTTGAATATGTTGAACTGGGAGATGTTGAGGTAGTTATGCTGCTAGCTATATACGCATTCAACAATATTCAGCTTGCATTTATTGACTGTTTGCTGTGTGCCAGGTTTTCGATTAGGTACCAGGGTCATCGAAATGAAGGATAGTAGTCCTTCCCCATGGGGAGTCTAATGAATACTTAATTGAAGCTGAGGGAGACATCTCGAGAATATGCGAGCTAAATAGATGCTGATTTTCTTTTTTTTTTTTTTTTTTTTTTTGTTTTTTGTTTTTTGTTTTTTGTGAGACGGAGTCTGGCTCTGTCGCCCAGGCTGGAGTGCGGTGGCCGGATCTCAGCTCACTGCAAGCTCCGCCTCCCAGGTTCAGGCCATTCTCCTGCCTCCGCCTCCCAAGTAGCTGGGACTACAGGCGCCCGCCTCGTCGCCCGGCTAGTTTTTTGTATTCTTTAGTAGAGACGGGGTTTCACCGTATTAGCCAGGATGGTCTTGATCTCCTGACCTTGTGATCCGCCCGTCTCGGCCTCCCAAAGTGCTGGGATTACAGGCTTGAGCCACCGCGGATGCTGATTTTCTTAATTGGACGCGGCCTCCCTCCCTCCCTCGTTTGCCAGTATGGGATCTTGTTTTATAGTGGAGGGCTTGAGCCCTACACCACCTGTGTTGTGCTAACACAGATAATGATGCCATTTCACAGAGTGAAAGTAGTTTTAACATCCTTACTGCTCGTTTTTCAAACAGGATTCAAAATGCACTGTTGGGTGGACTCACTACCTACAAAAACATACATACAGGGAAACACACACACAAACTTATCACCTCTGTTTACTATCTTTGGCCCAGGAGTGAGGACACAAATGCACCAACAGGAAGATGTGTGCTTAGGTAACTGAGAGCTAATGGTCCTTATTTTTTCTTTTGGCTTTATGATCTTCAGCTTGGTAATGACTTTTTATTAGAATAGTTGATTATAATTTATATAAGACAGGGTGAAATGCGTGCTTTGTTATCCACTTGTTTATTATGTGGAATTTTCTTCCTTTTTTTAAATCATAGGCTTTGATTTTAAGAGGAAGGTAGAACAATGTAAGTTTAAGAATACATTGTGTGATTATTTGGTGCGAAGTCAATTATTAGGTGTACAGTTTATCTACTGGATGTATATCAATTTTATATTTTGTAATTAGATGTCTCAACTGACAGAATTTATCTTGTACTTATTGGAGTAGTAGCCTTATTAATTTTGTGTTTTAAATGATACGGACTGTTCATTCTCTTTTGAGGTGGAGTCTTGCTCTGTCGCCCAGGCTGGAGTGCAATGGTGCAATCTCGGCTCTCTGCAACCTCTTCCTTCTGGGTTCAAGTGATTCTCCTGCCTCAGCCTCCCGAGTAGCTGGGACTACAGGTGCGCTCCACCATGCCTGGCTAATTTTTGTATTTTTAGTAGCGACAGAGTTTCACCATGTTGAACGGACTGGTCTCAAACTCCTGGTACCAGGTGATCCACCGGCCTCAGCCTCCCAAAGTGTTGGGATTACAGGCGTGAGCCACTGCCTGGCCATCATTACTAATTAAAGAATTAGTAATGAATTTATAAAGAAAAAAAGAATTTGTGACCAGGAATGGTGTCTCACACCTGTAATCCCAGCAGGGAGGCCAAGATGGCTAGATCACAAGGTCAAGAGATCAAGACTGTCCTGGCCAACACAGTGAAACCCCATCTTTACTAATAAATACAGAAATTAGCTGGGCGTGGTGGCCTGTGCCTGTAGTCCCATCTACTGAGGAGGCTGAGGCAGGAGAGTTGCTTGAACTGGGGAGGCGGAGGTTGCAGTGAGCCGAGATCGTACCACTGCACTCCAGCCAGGCAACAGAGCGAGACTCCATCTCAAAAAAAAAAAAAAAAAGAAAAAAAGAATTTGTAAAGAAACCCTAAATGGATGGAAATAATAATCATTTGGAGAAAGAAATGACATTTTTGACATTTTTCAATACTAAAGAGAATTTTCCCTCTAGTTTCCATACTGTCAGAGAACATCACTTAACTTTTCCAGTAGGAAGCCAGGTCTGAACTGATCCTACACCCTCTGTGGTTCCCTGGGGAACGTGTTCAGCCTGTGGCTGTGGAAGAGAGAGCCCAGCTGATTGTCCATCAGGAGGATCCAGAGCCACTACCCTCACCCAGGCCTCACTGACATTGCCAGCCAGACTGAAGATGTATCACAACCCAGAAGAACTTAGTAACTGAACTGGAAGATATGTAACTTCTAGAGCAGCAAGAAACTGTTTTTTTTTCTTTTTCTCATTCCTGATGTTTGAAATATGCTTTAATATTGGTGAGATGGTTGGACTTGGTGCTTTTGTGGACTACTGTAAGTACTGTTTTTTTTTTTTTTTTTTTTTTTTTGAGGCAGTCTCGCTCTTTCATCTAGGCTGGAGTGCATTGGTGCCATCTTGGCTCACTGCAGCCTCCGCCTCCTGGGTTCAAGCAATTCTCCTGCCTCAGCTTCCTAAGTAGCTGGGATTATAGGAGTGTGCCACCATGCCTGGCTAATTTTTATATTTTTTGCAGAGATGGAGTTTCACCGTGTTGGCCAGGCTTGTCTTGAATTCCCGACCTCAAGTGATCTGCCTGCCTTGGCCTCCCAAAGTGCTGGGATTACAGGCGTGAGCCACCATACCTGGCTGAGTCCTGGTTTTTATAGTGTCATAAAATCACACTTATTTAGCTGGAAGAGCTCATAATGTCTAGCTCCACCCTTACGTTATGGATGAGAAAATTAGGGACCAAGTATGTTCAGTACATTCTGTACAAGCTTGGGACAGAATGAGGGCCAAAACTCAGGCCTGCTAAGCCACCAGTCCAGGAGTGATTCTACAACACGGTATTGCCCCCTCATAAGACCATTCAGCTTCCCAGACTGTACTTGGTGTGGCTTCGGGTATCCCAGGCCTGGGTGGGGGGCACCGTCCTTTACTGGCCAGCCAGCCAGCAGCTGTGTGTGCTGGTCCCTGCTTCTCTCACCATGAGCTGGGATTTTGAGGCCAGGCTTGGTTATATTCTAGCCTGGTTGAGCCTGAGTCCTTGTTACTGCTGCCCATTCACCATTCCTGCCCTACTGGAAATTAACCTCATAGTATCACTCACCTAATTATTTTATTTAATTTGCACAGCACAGCTGAAGCACAGTGGTGACAATGGCTGGGAATCAAGTAAGGTGAGGTAGCCTATATCCCATCTTGCTGACTACCCAGTGTAGTGCCTGGAACATACAAACTGCACATTCATACTTTTTGGGTAAATTATTGACAAGTAAAAATGAACGAAAGCTAAACAGTAACAGAACATTTTCTACCCTTTGTCTTCTTGAGATGTTTTAGGAGACTAATCCTTGTTGTTCTTTTCTAATTTACATTTTTATGAACAATCAAGATGTAATGCAGGCATTAAGATTATTTCTGAGAGATTAAGAACATGGAAATACTGATGCTTAATATTTAGCAGAACCAAAAAAATTATGATATAATATAATTACAACTCTGTAAAAACAAAGTAGGCTGAGTGGGGTGTCACATGCCTGTAATCCCAGCACTTTGGGAGGCCAAGGCGGGTGGATTGCCTGAACTCAGGAGTTCGACACCACCTTGGGCAACATGGTGAAACCTCGTCTCTACTAAAATACAAAAAAAAAAAAAAAAAAGTTAAAGACCTATGATAAAGACAAAAATTATCTAAAAATTCACTGGTGGCACTTGGATAGTGAAACTAGGGGTATAGTTTTTTCTCTTTTTTTGTAGTTTTCTGGAACATTAAAAATTACTTTAATAAGCTTCTCTTTTATAGTACAAAAATCCTCTTAAAATAAATACAATGTATATTCCATTTTGTAGAAAATAAATTGAATGACAGTTCGACTTTCTATCCTTACGGTATATGTAACTTACAGTATTCTAAAAAATCCTCTAAAAATAGCTGGATACATTTCTTAACCACTGGCTCTGTTGTGGTGGTGGTGTAGGGGAGGAAAGGGGTGATACCTTTCTTCACCCATCATAAGGGTCATGGCTGACACTTCTGTCTATAACAAAAGACAGGTTAACTAGAGAAAACCATACTAAGCATTATTATTTAAGTATAATTAATAATTCTCCTATTAAAGTATGATTTTTATTTTAAAATATTTATATTTTGGAGTCAGGGTCTTGTTCTGTTGCCCAGGCTGGAGTACAGTGGCACAATCATAGCTCACTTTAGCCTCAAACTCCTGAGCTCAAGGAATTCTCTTTTTTCAGCCTCTTAAGCAGCTGGAACCACAGATGCAGGCCACGGCCCCAGGCTAATTATTTCTATTTTTTGTAAAGACAGGGTCTCCCTATGTTGCCTGGGCTGGTGTGAAACTCCTGGGCTCAAGTGATCCTCCCACCTTGGCCCCCTAAAGTGCTGGGATTACAGATGTGAGCCATCGTGTCCGGCCCATACTGAAGTATTTAGTCACAGTTTTACATGACATGAGAGTCTTCAGAATGAAGGCCCAAAGACTTCAGGGTGAAGACTCAGGGTGAAGTATCAATTTTTATGTTATGGTTCGATGCATGGACAACCATGTATAAATATGATCAGACGAAAAGGATAGGATCCAGTAGTGACAGACTGAGGGGGAAACTCATTCAAATTCTTCTTGGCCTCTCTGTGCAGCATTCCTTCCATCCAGGTATGGGGCAGGACCCCTTTCTGGAGTGGTTGGGTATTTTCTTTTTGTTGTTGTTGTTGTTGTTTGAGACAGGGTCTTGCTCTGTCACCCAGGCTGGATGGAGTCCAGTGGCGTGATCTTGGCTCATTGCAGCTTCGACCTCCTGTGCTCTGGGGTGATCCTCCCACCTCAGGCTCCCAAGTAGCTGGGACTACAGGCGTGGGCCACCATGCCCAGCTAATTTTTATATTTTTAGTGGAGACAGGGTTTCACCATATTGGTCAGGCTGATCTCAAACTTCTGAGCTCAAGTGATCCACCCACCTCAGACTCCCAAAGTGCTGGGATAACAGGCGTGAGCTACTGCGCTCAGCTATTAAGGGGTCTTAGCACTCAAAATCAAACAAGGTAGGCCAGAGAATGTCTTATGGTCAGTTCTTACACGGAAAAGCAAGGGGAAGTTTGTTGTAATGTTTTTAGGTTTTATTTCTGGCTTTGGGGAAATGGAGTTCTGATTTCTATGACCCACCTTGATGAAGAGGGATTCCAGTTTCCATGGCTTGCCTCTGGAGAGAATGGAGGGGAGACAGACAGGAGGGCAGGCGGTCAGAGAGAAACTTTGTTTCTGAGGCCTTCGCTTGGGAGTATAGTTTTCCGAGCCCCAACAGTAGATTAGAGGAACGGACTTATTTTTGTGCTTGTTAATGATTTCTAATTTGACGAGGCTCACTTGTCCTGGCAGCTTTCCCATCCCCAAACTACATTTGCTGGGTCCTTTCTGCCTTCATGGGGAAATCTTGAGGTTAGGAAGGTTGAAATTGCTCCTTTTCCTTTTATGACTGTTATGACAAGCTTTGCTTTTTTGGACTTCTCCAGGCAGTTAGTTATTGCTATTCATGCTCCTCTCTGTTCCTGTCTCTAGAAAGCACTTCCCACTTATTCATCTTTGTACCCCAGTGCCTGATATAGTGCCTGGCAAGTTGTATTAGTGCCTGGCAAGTCGCACTCAACTGGTATTTGTTAAATGAGAATGACTGATTACTGTCACCCCTGGAACTCTCAGCTCTTCACGAATTTGGTTTATGTTTTTATAATATGTATCTTACGCCCTCATGTTAGAATAAAATTGGGATGGAAAGTCTCTAAGCAAGAAGCTAAGCAATTGTAGGGGAGGAAAAACTTCTTTCCTCTACCCTCCTAGGTTCAGTGGCTGGAGGCCCTGCCAATTAAACTGTCAAAAGAGATTAACAAGAGAAAAAACAGTTTTAATTACTTACGTAGGCATGAAAGTTCACAAAGAAATGTGGCACGAGGAGGCGATCAGAACTTGAGGGCTTATATACCAAAGGATGATGAAGTGCAGAGCAGAGGCCAGCCGTAGGAAAAGGGGAGTCACTTACGGGAAGGTGGCTAGGAAGTGTGTGGTATACAGGGGTTGTTAGTAAGGTTTGTCTTGGAGATTAACGTGCCTTCTTCATTGATGGGAATTATTAAGAGACATCCTCCTCTTCCTGGTGCAGCAGAGGGGGACACCTTTACAAATGGAAATTTCCTATATACATGTAAATTTCCTTTACAAAGAGAAAAAAGCTCTGTTTTTAGAGCTTGCTTGCTGTTCTCAGTTGCCTTCAGCTCAAAATAATCTTTATGCCAAAGAGGAATATTTTGGGGTGACATTCTGGCCCCCTTTACGATTTTATGTGTATATATGATTCAGGGCTGTAGTGGGACTTGGACATTACAAGACAAAACAGACCTTTATCTGAAAAAGATTGCTTTTGCTAACTTCCTCTGTAAGGGAACACAGTTAAAGAGAAAGAATGGGTCCTGGCCAAGCAGCAGCTGGTGCCTCTGTTGATAAAAGCACGTGTAATTTGGGTCGGCTATAGTAGTGTGGGCCAAAAGGAAAAAGCAAATCACTCTGCCTTTGCCCATTTGTAATAATAAATTAATTTCTGCATGTGAAAGCATCTCTGCAGCTGCCACTAAAATTGGCAAATATTTTTCTCAAGAAATAGTTTGTTTCAGAAACAAACTTCTGATTTTAACAGCTAACATATTTTTGGCTGTCATAAGTGTTTGCTGCCAAATATTTCAAATTTAGAGATATTTCTTTTAAATATCTTAGGGAGACTAGTGTTTGGAATTTTAAAATAACAATCCTTCATCAGTGGGAAAATGCTACACAACAGAAACGTGTAAAAATGCTCATGCAGTTATATTATTCAAATGCTTGACAAACATACTGTTACAATCACAGTGAGATCCTGCATGATTTTCCCCAAGCATTTCTTTTCTTCTCAGAATTTTGCCAGTTGTACTTGAAACCATTTTGACTACAGCTCAGAAGGACTAGTTCTGTAAATTTCACAGTTCCTCCATTCCCCCCAACTTTTTGTTTTTCCTCAGAGTAGTTTTTCCCAGAGTAGTTTCATGTTCTTCTTGAAAACCCAAGGCAAAAAAAAAACATTACAAGCAGAAATTGGCATTTTACCTTAAAATACATCCAGGAAGATATTTGAAGTCAATTCAGTTTTCCATGGCTAAGAATTCTGGTCATTTGGGGAAAAAAAAAAATTGTCAAAAATGGAAGAAAGTGAAGCAATTCAAATGAAGATATCCAAGGAAGGAATTGCTACTTCTTTTTAGTATTCTGTGACCTATGAAGACCTGAGGTTAAAAATGATTTTTAGTATTATTTCTGTTTTATTTGTGTGTACAAAATAAATCCTTAGTGTACTTTCTTTTTTTTGGTAGAGACAGAGGTCTCACTATGTTGCACAGGCTGGCCTTGAACTCTGGGGCTTAAGCAGTCCTCCTGCCTCAGCCTTCCAAGTAGCTGGCCTATAGGCGAGGGCCACCATGCCTGGCTGTTTTATTTATTTAGTTTTAAAATGTATTGATTCTCTTTTATTCACAAAGGATTTAAGATGACCACAACAAATACATATAAGATCAGATATTATATGTCAGTCAAAAGTAAAAACAAAACATAATACAAAGGCCAGAGAAAAACAAATACAGTGAGGGTCTACACAGTTACTAGAGTTATACCTCAAAGTTAGCCCTGTGTTTTGGAGCAGCCAAAGTGAAAAAGGAACATTAATTATATGGTTTTTATTTTTAGAAAAGAAAGCAAGAACAAATACCCATTCTTCATTTCTCGAAGGAAATGAAGTGTTTTCTAGCACTAAATTCTTTTAAAGAAAGAAAAAAAATTTAATGGAGGGGCTTCCTACAAGGAGAAGCAGAAGGTTGTAGAAACAGTGTCTTTGGCCAGGTGCGGTGGCTCACACTTTTAATTGTAGCCCTTTGGGAGGCGGAAGCAGTGGGATCACTTGAGTCCAGGAGCACAAGACCAGCCTGGGCAACATTGTGAGACCTATTTTTTTGTCACTACAAAAAAAAAAAAAAAAAAAAATTAAGAAATTAGCCGGGCAGGGTGGCAAACGCCTGTAGTCCTGTCTACTCGGGAGGCTGAGGTGGATCGCTTGAGCCTGGGAGGTTGAGGCTACAGTGAGCTAAGATCACGCCACTGTACTCCAGTCTGGTCAACAGAGCAAGTCCCTGTCTCAAAAAAAAAAAAAAAGAAATTTTCTTCAGCAACACTGCTCAAGTTACTTATTTTTTCTTTTCAAAATATTTTCTCAAACATCTATTATGTAGCAACTATAAGGCATACACTATGCTACATAATAATGATTAAAACAGCAAGTAAGACAGCCCGTTCTCACAAAGCTAGAATCTGGAATTGGAAGAATCTGTTTCACAGAGCCAGGGCAGGCTCAGTGTGGAGAGTCTAAGGAATGGGTTTCTCCTTGTTAGCTGGCCAAGCTAAACATTCAGGACCTACAGCCTCTAAGTGATGCAAGGATGTCCGTAGTATACTCCAGCTTAAAATGCCAGGAAGGGTCTAACAAGAGCTAGGCAATGGGAGTCAGGGCTCCAGCCAGCTTGGCTGGGATGCAGGGCTGAGATTATTCCTGGAGTGGGGAGCAGAGATGAGTGATCTATTAGTTACTCAGTTACTTCTTCGGGGAAAAAGGCCAGTTCACCTAGAGCCAAGTTACCCAATGACAGACTGACCTAATTATTTGTTTCTTTTCAGTTCTATTAAAACAGTTTGTATAAGATGGTTTTAACAGCTCTTTGAAGATGTATGTGATGTTTAAGATGGGCTTTTTCATTTTAATGTGCTGGCATTTTATGGATTTTTTTTTTTTTGAGACAGGACATTGTTCCTGTGCCCAGGTTGGAATGCAGTGGATGTGATCATAGGATCATAGCTCACTGCAGCCTTAATTAAGCTCCTGGGCTCAAACTGTCCTCTTGCCTCAGCGTCTTGAGCAGCTAGGACTATAGGCATGCACCACCATGCCCTGCTAATTAAAAACAAGTTTTTTTTTTTTTCTAGAAATGGGGTTTTGCTATGTTGCCCAGGCTGGTCTAGAACTTGTGGCCTCAGGTGATCCTCCTGCCTTGGCCTCCAAAGTACTGGGATTGCAGTTGTGAACCACTGCATCCTGCCATTATAAAATAACGTGTGTTTGCATTGCTGGAACGGGAAGGTGCTGGGGCAGAGCTAGATGAAAACACACTGTAGAGCCTGGACTGCTGTTCCCCTGGAGAGGAGATTGAGGGGCAGAATGAGGGACTAGGGGGAAGGCAGAATAAGTGTATTCGCCAGGAGTATAATCATTACAAATATATTCTTTGATGTAAAGAGTCCTTAGGAATATATTTTTATTATGAATAATAATTCATTATGACCCTCACTACCTTCTCACTCTCCCCTTCTCTGTTCCATACTACCCTGGAAACATTGTTAATCTATTGCTTGTAGGCGAGGCTCTGTTGATTCGGGCTCTCTATGGGACTCAGGCTCTTGGTGATACGCATTTAGTTCAAGAGTGATGGGACATGAATCTGGCAGAAATGATAGAGTAGGTCACAAAGTCATTCCTGTGTTTTCGGTAGGGATGCTTTAGCATAGTTGTCTACAAATTAGTCCCCTTCCTAGAGCTTACAGCTGGAATCTAGCCATCTTCAAGTGATATGGCACTGAGAAATACTAAGATAATCTGAGTTTTTCAAAGCACATACATTTCCAATTTCTTTCTTTCTTTTTTTTTTTTTGAGATGGAGTCTCGCTCTGTTGCCCAGGGTGGAGTGCAATGGCATGATCTCGGCTCACTGCAACCTCCGCCTCCCGGGTTCAAGTGATTCTCCTGCCTCAGCCTCCAGAGTAACTGGGACTACAGGCGCACGCCACCACCCCTGGCTAATTTTTTTTGTAGTTTTAGTAGAGATGGGGCTTCACCATATTGGCCAGGCTGGTCTTGAACTCCTGACCTTGTGATCTGACCCTGTGATCTATCTGCCTTGGCTTCCCAAACTGCTGGGATTACAGGTGTGAGCCACTGCACCTGGCCAAATTTCCATTTTCTACTACCAATTTTTTCTTTCTCAGCAATGAATAACAATTTATATTTGTGGCTCAGGAAATGTGACTCACACCTGTAATCCTAGCACTTTGGAGGCTGAGGTGCATGGGTCACTTGAGCCTAGGAGTTTGAGAGCAGCCTGGGCAACATGGCAAGATTCCGTCTCTCACAAAAAAAAAAAAAAAAAAAGTCAGAAATTAGCTGGGCAGGTGGTGTGTGCCTGTTGTCCCAGCTACTCAAGAGGCTGAGGTGGGAGGATGGCTTGAGCCCGGGAGGCAAAGGTGACACTGAGTTGAGATTGTGCCACTATACTCTAGCCTGGGTGACAGAGTGAGACCCTGTCTCCAAAAAAAAAAAAAAAAAAAACCCAGAAAAAATTTACATTTTTCTAATTTCATTAGAAAATTTCATTACAATTTTGTAATCTCATTTTGTAATTTCAACATGCTACATACTAAATGATATAATCATCTTGTTCTTACAGAATGGCTGTGACTTAATTTGTTTGTATCCTCTCTTATTCCAGGGAAAAGTTTGAAGCACTTTATAGAGAAACATAAAATTCACTAGAATAAAAAATGGATGAGGACATTAGAATGAAGGAAAAATAGGGATAGATAGATGTAGACAGTGGTAAAGCAACTTATTTTTGCCGTAAAAGGCAAAAAAAGGGAGGGAAGCCTTGTTTATAAAAATAACATGTTCATTAAATTAAAAGAATAGATGCCTAGTATCACAGTTTTTCTTGGTACTGAGACCTGAGAGAATTTTCCACAGCATGTTCTCATTAAAGGAACACTGGTTTATGGGCTGTGTACTCCTGAACTCCTGTAGAAAGAGTACAATGGTAGGTTTCTCTTGACTGTTTCCTATCATATCCTGCATAGTAAGGCTTGCGGGATCACACTGAAATACATTTTAATAAAAGCAGTTCTCTGAAGGGGTAGAACAATGCAGTTCAGGTTCACGGCTCCCTGGCGGCTGGACAGGATCCAAAGACAACATCCAGGAATGGGTGGACTCTGTTTCAGGCATTCCTCCATGAATATTGTTTCTTGTAATCCAGTGTTTGTAAATGTGCGGTGGAGAACTTCGGGTTAGATTCTTTGGCAGGAATCTGAAAGTCTGAATGTTGGGCCAGACAAAATCATTACCCTCATTTAACAGATGAAGAAACAGGACCTTGGAGAGGCTGATGATTGCTCAAGGCCGAGTGGTCAGTGGAGAAACTGAGACTACAGCCGAGTTCTCCTGACTCTAAGTCTCGTGCTTTTTCAGCCATTTCCTCCCACTTCTCTAACTTACATAGAATTCTGTTGAAATTTGAAGAGTTAATAATGACTATTTTAAACATTGATAATGGATTCCCTACTTAGATGTTTAACTAAGTAAACGATATAGCTGAAGTCTGTCCTCCCAGTCCTTTGCCCTCCACTCTGTGAAGTAGTGGGTATCCTGCCTTAGCATGTTTTTGTTCTTTTACTGTATATGTGTGCATGTGTGTGTTTAAAATGTCCATAAGTGGCCTGGCGCGGTGGCTTATACCTGTAATTCCAGCACTTTGGGAGGCCAAGGCAGGCGGATCACCTGTGGTCAGGAGTTTGAGACCAGCCTGGCCAACATGGTGAAACCTCGTCTCTACCAAAAAATACAAAACTTAGCCAGGATTGGTGGCACACACCTGTAATTTCAGCTACTTGGAAGGCTGAGGCAGGAGAATTACTTGAACCCGGGAGGTGGAGATTGCAGTGAGCTGAGCTCGTGCCACTGTACTCCAGCCTGGGTAACAGAGTGAGACCCTATCTCTAAACAAACCAACAAATAAATATATAAATAAATTTACATAAAGGACATGTGACTTTATAGTATATCTGTCCTTTGTGCTGGCTGGCTTGTTTCCCCACCTTTGTAGTTCTGGTATCTATCCATGCTGATATTGGCCGTTCATTTGTTTTAGCTGTGAATAGTCTTCACTTCCACATGAGTCAGCGGCAGTTTATCTGTTTCTCTGCTGATAGTATTAGATTATTTCCACTTTTTTCCTTACAAACACTTCTACCCTGATTATTCCTGAATGTGTCTCCTTGTGTATACGTGCACTTTTTTTTTGTTTTTTTTTTTGTTGTTGAGATGGAGTCTCGCTCTGTCACCCAGGCTGGAGTGCAGTGGCCGGATCTCAGCTCACTGCAAGCTCCGCCTCCTGGGTTTACGCCTCAGCCTCCTGAGTAGCTGGGACTACAGGCCCCCGCCACCTCACCCGGCTAGTTTTTTGTATTTTTTTAGTAGAGACAGGGTTTCACCGTGTTCGCCAGGATGGTCTCGATCTCCTGACCTTGTGATCTGCCCGTCTCCGCCTCCCGAAGTGCTAGGATTACAGGCTTGAGCCACTGTGCCCGGCCACGTGCACTTTTACAGGATTTTTTAGTTGGCAGAAATGAGCATCAGGCAGATGTGAGAATGTCTTTGCTGAGCCCTCCTGGGCCCACCTTGGACCCAGCATGCCATTTGGGTTCATTTGCAGCCAGTGCCACTCTGGCCTCAGTGGCCCTTCAGCTGCCCTCACAATCCTTGTATGCTTCTGTGGTTGGTGGGTTTGTGTTCTCAGCTGTGGCCTGTTCCAAGCACCGTTTATTCCTCAAGGACCCCACACCACCCATGCTCCCCCTGCTCCTGCTCCCAAGAGATGAAACTCAGCTCTTATTTTCCTGAGAAAAATGAAGTCAGATGATGAGAGCTCTCTTCATTCTTCTCTGCTTCAAAATTTCTCAGCATTCCTACCCAGAGGAACAGGGAGCATGTTTTGCAAACCACAAATTCTTCATGGAATGTATGGAGGAATACATTTCTTGAAAAAGTTTCTGAGATCCCGAATTGGAACTTTGTCTTATCATGAGCTGCTTTATCTTCAAAGCCACTCCTTCAAATCTCTCTGACCACAGCCGCCAACTCTCCTAGTGTATTTCCTAAGGTATGCAAACCGTAATTGTTCTTCAGCCTCACTGAGACAGCAGTCTGTACACTCTCATTTCATGGGTTCACTCCTGCCTGTAGTCACATCCCTCCTTCCCATGTAATCTTCCCCACAGCATCCACCCCAAACCTCCCTCTCAGAGCTCTTTCTTTTCCTGCCTCAATCTGCTGCATCACTATCGTCCTGGGAATGTCCCTTTATTTCTCCTGTATTCAATGCCCAGTCCCTGTTTTTCTCACTTTTAGTTTAGTGTTCTATTTTGTTGGCATACTTTCATTCATCTTGCTTTACCTTTTTTTGTTGGTATAGCTTTATTTTCTTTTTGAGACAGAGTTTCGCCATTGCCCAGGCTGTAGTGCTGTGTTGCCATCTCGGCCCACTGCAATCTCTACCTCCCTGGCTCAAGCGATCCACCTGCCTCAGTCACCTGAGTAGCTGGGATTACAGGCGCATGCCACCCACAGCTGGTTAATTTTTGTATTTTTTGTAGAGACGGGGTTTTGCTGGTTGCCCAGGCTGGTCTCGAACTCCTGGCCTCAAGCGATTTGCCCATCTTGGCCTCCCAGGGTGCTGAGATTACAGGCATGAATCACTGCACCTGGCCCCCACCAGTAGCTTTCTAAGAACAAGTGCTTAGGACATACATTTTTTTGGAGCTTTGTGTGTCAGGAAATTACTTTTTTCTACCCTAACACTTTAGCTGGATATAAATTATAGGTTGAAAAGTTTTCTTTTAAAACTTTGTTCAAAATACACATAACACAAAGTTTATCATCCTAATCATTTTTAAGTGGTATTAATTCCTGCTGGTGGATTCACACTGTTGTGTAACCATCACCACCATCCATCTCCAGAACTCTTCATTTTGTGAAACTGAAACTGTTTATTCATTAAACAATTAAAAGTTAATTAAAATAGTTAACTCTCCATTCCCCCTGGCAGCACCATTCTACTTTCTGTGTCTAAATTTTGACGACTGTAGGTACCTTATGTAAGTGGAATCAGACAGCATTTGTGGAGAATTTTCTGAATCTGTGTTGATTTCACATTTGTAAATGTCAGGTTTTTTAGCTTTGGAAGTTTTCATCCTCAAGCTTTTTTTGAGATGGAGTCTTGCTCCATGTGTGTAAAGTGGAGTGCAGTGTCATGATCTTGGCTGACTACAACCTCTGCTTCCTGGGTTCAAGCAATTCTTCTGTCTCAACCTCCCGAATAGCTGGGACACCCAGCTAATTTTTGTATTTTTTTTTTTTTTTTTTTTTTTTTGAGGCAGAGTCTCACTCTGTCGCCAGGGCTGGAGTGCAGTGGCTGGATCTCAGCTCACTGCAAGCTCCGCCTCCCGGGTTTACGCCATTCTCCTGCCTCAGCCTCCCGAGTAGCTGGGACTACAGGTGCCCGCCTCGTCGCCCGGCTAGTTTTTTGTATTTTTAGTAGAGACGGGGTTTCACCGTGTTAGCCAGGATGGTCTTGATCTCCTGACCTCGTGATCCGCCCGTCTCGGCCTCCCAAAGTGCTGGGATTACAGGCTTGAGCCACCGCGCCCGGCCAATTTTTGTATTTTTAGTAGAGACAGGGTTTCACCTTCTCGGTCAGGCTAGTCTTGAACTCCTGACCTCAGGTGATCCACCCGCCTTGGGCTCCCAAAATGGGATTACAGGCATGAGCCACTGTCCCTGGGCCTCTTTGTTGGTTTTTTTGAGACAGGGTCTTGCTATGTTATCTGGGCTGGAGTGCAGTTGCGTAATCATGGCTTATTGCAGCCTTGACCTCCTGGGCTCAGGTGTCCTCCTGCCTTAGCCTCCCAAGTAGCTGAGACTACAGGCGCACATCACCATGCCTAGCTAATTTTTGTATTTTTTGTAAAGATGGGTTTTTTTTTTTTTTTGAGATGGATTCTCGCTCTGTCGCCCAGGCTGGAATGCAGTGGCTGGATCTCAGCTCACTGCAAGCTCTGCCTCCCGGGTTCACGCCATTCTCCTGCCTCAGCCTCCCAAGTAGCTGGGACTACAGGCACCTGCCACCTCGCCCAGCTAGTTTTTTGTATTTTTTAGTATAGACGGGGTTTCACCACGTTAGCCAGGATGGTCTGGATCTCCTGACCTCGTGATCCGCCCGTCTCGGCCTCCCAAAGTGCTGGGATTACAGGCTTGAGCCACCGCGTCCGGCCTGAGATGGGGTTTTACCATGTTGCCTAGGCTGGTCTAGAACACCTGGTCTCAAGTGATCCTCCTGTCTTGACCTCCCAAAGTGCTGGGATTACAGGCGTGAGCCACTGTGCCTTACTAAGTTTTTTCACTCTTTGTTTTAGTATTGTGACTAGCTTTTAGTTTTTACTGCTGATTAAGAAACAGGATAATCCCTATAAATGTATTTCACAGATTATAATAAATACGGTTTATATACTGTGTAGTACATTTCTTATACTATTTAATAAATGTTAATTGTTGTCATTTTTAGTTTCATGAGTGTTTTCCTTGAATTCCAACAACCACCTTATAAGAGAAGTATTATTCCCATTCCACAGCAGTGGATACTGAAGTTCAGAGCATCGGGGACTGGGTCAAGGCCAGCGGAAGGCTCTTTTAGGGAAGTGGCTACATTTCCTCAGGATGTTCTGATCACGGGTTAAGTGGGTGGTTTCTTGCCACAGGTTGGTATTGGTTGGTGACACTGCTTTGTTGTGCGATTGCAAGCCCGGTGGCATCATGATTTGAGAATTGCTGCATTTTTGTTTTCCAAAAGTGTAGTACATAGATAGGTGTATTAGTTCGTTTTCACGCTGCTGATAAAGACATACTTGAGACTGGGAAGAAAAAGAGATTTAATGGACTTACACACTTCCACATGACTGGGGAGTCCTCACCATCACGATGGAAGGCAAGGAAGAGCAAGTCACTACTTACATGGATGGCGGCAGGCAAAAAGAGAGCTTGTGCAGGAAAACTCACCCTAATAGTAACCATCAGATCTCATGAGACTCATTCACTATCATGAGAACAGCGCAGGAAAGACCTGCTCCCATAATTCAATCACCTCCCACCAGGTTCCTCCCATGACACATGGTAATTGTGGGAGTTACAATTTAAGATGAGATTTGGGTGAGGACACAGCCAAACCATGTCTTAGGATTGATTGTTCTGGCATTTGTGTGGTGTCATTAGAAGAATAAAGTGCCCGGGAGGAAGGAATAGAGTGGACTTTACAAATCACCTGACCTGGGAATATGTACCAGGTCAATTTATTTCTAGTCAAATGATGACCACAGGATAAATAATAAGGGGGAAAAGTTAATGGGAAAAAGATGAACAAATTTATGGCAGTGGTTCACCAACTTTCTGCTGTGAGCTTGTAAGTGGACTGTCAATTGCTAGGAATAGCTCTACAATGTAACTGATAAAGGAGAAGATCCTTCCAAATTCCTAGGTGAACTATAAATAACATAGTACACCTGAAGAATGGAAAAAGAACAGGAGAGATACCCCAGGGAAAATGCTGGCTTTAAAATCACTCTGTTAAAGAAATACGTGAATACTACATCTGCTATGATACACCTTCTGGTCAACCTTTAAAGACAGGACAGATGCTTCTTCCTCACCATTGGCAAAGTGGTTTTTCAGTTAGACTTTCAGTTAGACTGGCAGGGCTTGTTAACAAACTGTCTACTAATGAGAAAATGGAAAGCCATTGAGCTACCAAAAAGACTTTGGGAGTATTTTTTAGAAATTTCTGACACACTCAGAGAATTTTAAAAATATTTCATTTTTGTCAAGAGAATATTTTTCTCTGTGTGAAGACATAGTTGTACAGGTTCTACTGCATATGGAATGAAGAACTGAACCTGAACTAATAATACCTTATTCTCATTTTGCTGTCATTTCATTAAAATAAAAGCCAAATTGTTATTCTTATTTCAGTAGAAATAAGCATCCATCATTTAAAAACTTAAAAATGCAGATAAAAAGAAAATAAACACCACCCATAATCCCTTTCATTTGAGATGCTCTCTATTAAAATTTCATCTTTTAGTTCAAAAAACCAGAGTAAATACCAAGATTTCTTTAAAAAAGGGAAACTCACTAGTGTTTTGAGGTTTTAGTCGACACCACAGGATTATTGCATAAGCAAACCACAGTCATTTCAAAATAGTTTATATCAGCCAGCTGCAGTTGCTGACACCTGTAATCCCAGCACTTTGGGAGGCTGAGGCAGGAGGATGGCTTCAGGTCAGGAGTTTGAGAACAGCATGGGGAATATAGTGAGACCCTGTCGGTACAGAAAATTTAAAAACTAGCCGATTGTGGTAGCGTGTGCCTGTAGTTCTAGTGAGTGAGCCATAGTACCACTGTACTCCAGCCTGGGTGACAGAATGAAAACTTGTCTTCAGTAACAATAAACAAAACAAAAGCAAAACCCCCAAATAGCTTGTGCCATTGGTAAAAGCGTGTATATTAATTTACATATATTTTAAAAACAATTCCACATTATTCCACTTCATTTTAGAAGCTTTAATGCCACTACATTCTTCACCTAACCTTTCGTTATGTTTCTGAAGATTTTATTAACTTTTAAGAGTAGTTTCATTTCAGGTCAGGCATGGTGGCTCATGCCTGTAATCCCAGCACTTTGGGTGGCTGAGGCAGGCTGATTATCTGAGGTCAGGAGTTCAAGACCTGCCTGGCCAACATGGCAAAACTCCATCTCTACTAAAAATACAAAAATTAGCTGTGTGTGGTGGTGCGTGCCTGTAATCCCAGCTACTAGGGAGGCTGAGGCACGAGAATCGCTGGAACCCGGGAGGCAGAGGTTGCAGTGAGCCGAGTTTGCACCACTGCACTTCAGCCTGGGTGACAGAACAAGACTCCATCTCAAAAAAAAAAAAAAAAGAGTAGTTTTATTTATTTTAATACTAAACCCTGGCTTAGTAACATAATTTTAGTAACTTTTATTTGAAAAGAAAAAGTAAGGCCGGAAGGAGTACCCAGGGAAGCTCTTTTGGGCTGGAATTTACCTGGGCACAGCCACTGTGTTCTCTTCAAGGGTAGTCAAGACACAGTGATAGATTTCAGTTGCTAGAGACCAGGGAGACTCCATCTAGCCCTTTAGCCAAACCCTCACTCCTCTTTCTTTCCTTGTTTTTTTTTTTTTTATTTTTATTTTGGAGACAAGGTCTTGCTCTGTCACCCAGGCTGGAGTGCAGCGGTATGAACAAAACTCACTGCAGCCTTGATCTGGCCTCGAGTGAGGTGGGAACCCCAGCCTCTGGAGTAGGTATGACTACAGGTGTGTGCCACCATGCCCAGCTAATTTTTTTGATTTTTTTTGTTGAGACCAAGGCTGGTTTCGAAGTCTTGGTCTCAAGCAGTCCTCCTGCCTCTGGCTTCCTAAGTGCTGGGATTACAGATATGAGCCACTGCACCTGGCCTTTCACTCTTTCTTCTGCCTTCTTTTTTCAAAGCCTTTCTAGCTTCTGAATTCAAATCCTGAGAAGTCCCTTGAAGCTTTTCTTTTCTACTGTGTTCCAGTTTCTCGTGAGTCCTATTTGATAGGTAAATTCCTCCTTAGAAATGTCAGCAGTTTCTCACCAAAAACAATTGTGTTGGAAATGTCATCAGTAAGTCTCTTCAATTATATCCTCATGGCCTCTGTAGCGTGTTTTGACAAATAATTGTACTACGACAGTATTTGGGTCAATAATCTAACACTTCCAATTGATTCAGTCTTCAAAGTTTGGTTTTGCTTTTGATAGACATTTCTAGAAGCTCTAAGAAATTGTCCAGGGGGTAAAAAAAATTATGAATATATCTTTTGCCTTGTTTGCTAATAAATTTTCATGATTAAAAACAGAAACTTCTTAGACATCCAGCTATTTTAAGGTCTAGACTGGTTTTTGGGGGGTACTATGTTATCTGATTTTTTTTCTGACACCGTTATTATTTATTTTTATTTATTTAGTTTTTAGAGGTAGTCTCTCTCTCTCTATGTTGCCCAGGGTTGCCTTGAACTTCTGGGTTTGAACAATCCTCGCACCTGAGACTCCTGGGTAGCTAGGACTATAGGCATGTGCCTGGTCTTTTCCTACATCTTTAATATACAATACAGTGAATTCCACGTGCCAGTTGAGGACAGGAATACTTCTTGATTCTCCAGTTACTAAATTGTCTTTATTGTTCTATATTTATTTATTTATTTATTTATTTATTTATTTATTTGAGACAGAGTCTCGCTCTGTCGCCCAGGCTGGAGTGCAGTGGCTGGATCTCAGCTCACTGCAAGCTCCGCCTCCCGGGTTTAGGCCATTCTCCTGCCTCAGCCTCCCGAGTAACTGGGACTACAGGCGCCCGCCACAATGCCCGGCTAGTTTTTTTGTATTTTTTTAGTAGAGACGGGGTTTCACCGTGTTAGCCAGGATGGTCTCGATCTCCTGACCTTGTGATCCACCCGTCTCGGCCTCCCAAAGTGCTGGGATTACAGGCTTGAGCCACCGCGCCCGGCCCTATTTTTATTTTTAATATACATACAACAAATGTTTCTTTCTCCTATATCTGATACCTTATATTTGATTAATATTCAATTAAATGACCATTCTTTTTTTTTTTTAAATTTCGAGACATTCTATATATTTTTTAAAATTTCAACTTTTGTTTTAGATACAGAGGGCACATGTGCAGGTTTGTAACACGGGTGTATTGTAACCAAGTGGTGAGCATAGGACCCAATAGGTAGTTTTTCAACCCATGCCCCCCTCCTTCCCTTCACCCCTCTAGAAGTCTGTAGTGTCTTTTGTTCCCATGTTTATGTCTATGTGTTCTCAATGTTTAGCTCCCACTTTTAATTGAAAACATATATTATTTGGCTTTCTGTTCCTGTGTTTATTCGCTTAGGATTATGGCCTCCAGCTCCATCCATGTTGCTGCAAAGGCTATGATTTTCACCTTTTTAATGACTTTTAGTATTCCATTGTTGTGTATGCACTACATTTTCTTTATTGAATCCACTGTTGATGGGAACCTAGGCTGATTCCATGCTTTGTTATTGTGAGTCACGTGGCAATAAACTTATGAGTGCATGTGTCTTTTTGGTAGAAAGATCTGTTTTCCTTTGAGTATATATGTAGTAATAGGATTGCTGGGTTGAATGTTAGCTCTGTTTTATGTTCTTTGAGACATCTGCAAACTGCTTTCCACAGTGGCTGAACTAATTTACTTTCCCACTGACAGTTTATAAGCATTCCCTTTTCTCTGCAACCTCACCAGCATCCGTTGTTTTTTGACTTTTAGTAGTAGCCATTCTGACTGGCGTGAGATGGTATGTCTTGGTGGTTTTTGATTTGCATTTCTCTGATAATTAGTGATGATAAGCATTTTTTCATGTTAGGTGGCCTCTTGTAAGTCTTCTTTTGAGAAGTGTCTATTCATGTCTTTTGCCCATTTTTTAATGGGGTTGACTTGCTTGTTGATTTCTTTAAGATCCTTATAGATTCTGAATATTAGGCTTTTGTCAGTGCATAGTTTGCAAATGTTTTCTTCCGTTCTGTAGGTTGTTTACTTTGTTGATAGTTTATTTTGCTGTGCAGAAACTCTTTAATTAGGTCTCATTTGTCAATTTTTGTTTTTTGTTGCTTTTGCTTTTGGAGACTTAGCCAAAAATTCTTTGTCAATGCTTATGATGAGAAGGGTATTTCCTAGATTTTCTTCCAGGATTTTTATAGTTTGAGGTCTTACATTTAAATCTTTAATCTATGTTGAGTTAATTTTTGTTTATGGTGAGAGATAAGGAAGGGTTCAGTTTTGTTCTTCAGCATATGGCTAGACAGTTATCCCAGCACTATTTATTGAATAGGGACTCATTTCCCCATTGCTTACTTTTGTCAGTCTTGTTACTATCAGATGGTTGGACATGTGCAGCTTTATTTCCGAGTTTTCTATTTTGTTCCATTGGTCTTTGTGTCTGTTTTTGTATCAGTACCATACTGTTTTGGTTACTGTAGCCATAGAGTATATTTTGAAATTGGGTAGTGTGATGTCTCTGGCTTTGTTCTTTTTGCTTAGGATTGCTTTGACTATTTGGGCTCTTTCTTGGTTTTATATGAATTTTAGAGTTGTTTTTTCTAATTCTGTGAAGAATGTTCATAGTTTGATAGGAATGGCATTGAATTTGTAAATTGCTTTGATAGTATGCTCATTTCAGTGATACTGATGCTTCTACTCCATGGGCATGGAAAGTTTTTCCCTTTATTTGTGTCATTTCTGATTTCTTTCAGCACTGTTTTATAACTCTCCTTGAGATCTTTCACCTCCTTGGTTAGCTGTGTTCCTAGATATTTCATTTTCTTTGTGGCTATTGTAAATGGGATTATGTTCTTGACTCTTAGCCTGGGTGTTAACTGGTGTATAGAAATGTTACTGATTTTTGTACGTTGATTTCATATCCTGAAACCCTGCTAAAATCACGTATCAGTTCTAGTAGCCTTTTGATAGAGTCTTTAGGGCTCTCTAGGTATAGAATCATATCATCTGCAAAAAGAGATAGTTTGATCTCTTTTTTTCCTATTTGGATGCCTTTTATTTCTTTCTTTTGCCTGATTGCTCTGGCTAGGGCTCCCAGTGCTATGTTGAATAGGAGTGGTGAGAGTGGACAGCCTTGTCTTGTTCTGAGTCTCAAGGAGAATTGTTCCAGCTTTTGCCCATTGAGTATGATGTTGGCTGTGGGTTTTTTCATAGATGGCTCTTATTATTTTGAGGTATGTTCCTTCAATGCCTAGTCTGTTGAGGATTTTTTTTAATCATAAAGGGAAATGTTGGATTATATAAAAAGCTTTTCTGTGTCTATTGAGATGACATAGGGTTTTTACTTTTAATTCTGTTTATGTGGTGAATCACATTTATTGATTTGCATATGTTAGAACCAACCTTGCATCCCAGGAATAAAGCCTACTTGATCGTGATGAATTAACTTTTTTATGTGCTGCTGGATTCAGTTTGCTAGTATTTTGTTGAGAATTTTTGCATCTATGTTCATCAGGGATATTGGCCTGAAGTTTTCTTTTTTAGTTGTGTCTTTGCCAAATTTTGGTATTAGGCTGATGCTGGCTTCATAGTATGAGTTAGGGAGGAGTCCCTCCTCCTTGATTTTTTGGAATAGTTTCAGTAGGATTTGTACCAGTTCTTCTTTACACTTCTGGTAGAATTCAGCTGTGAATCCATCTGGTCCAGAGCTTTTTTTGGTTGGTAGGTTTTTAAAAAAATTATTATTGATTCAACTTCAGAGTTTGATATTGGTCTACTCAAGATTTCAATCTCTTCCCAATTCAATCTTGGGAAATTGTGTTTCCAGGAATTTATCCATTTCCTCTAGAATTTCTAAGTTGTGTGCATAGAGTTGTTTGTAGTGTTCACTGAGAATCGTTTGTATTTCTGAGGGATAAGCTGTAATATCATCTTTGTCATTTCTGATTATACTGATTTGGATCTTCTCAGAGACATTCTTACCAAATTCAAGGTACTGTTCAAATAATGCTAATGCTAATAGGACTGTTTGGTATGAAATGCTATTTTGTAAAAATTACACTCTTGTCTTAGGTTGTTTGAGTTGCTATAACAAAATACCGTAAAATGGGTAGTTTGTAAATGACAGAAATCTAATCCAAGATCAAGTCCGGAAGATTCAATGTCTGATGAGGACCTGTGTCCTCATAGATGGCTATTCTCTCAGTCTATCCTCACATGGTAGAAGAGGTAAGGGGTCTCTCTTGGGCCTCTTTTATTTATTTTTATTTTATTTTATTTTATTTTTTGAGACAGAGTCTTACTCTGTCAATCAGGCTGGAATGCAGTGGTGCGATCTCGGCTCACTGCAAACTCTGCCTCCCTGGTTCAAGCGATTCTCCTGCCTCAGCCTCCTGAGTAGCTGGGATTATAGGCGCGTGTCACCACGCCCAGCTAATTTTTCTATGTTTAGTAGAGACGGGGGTTTCATCATGTTGGTCAGGCTGGTCTTGAACTCCTGACCTCATGATCCGCCCACCTCGGCCTCCCAAAGTGCTGGGATTACAGGCATGAGCCACTGTGCCCGGGCTGGGCCTCTTTGTATAAGGGCACTAATCCCATTAATGAGGATCACCTCCAAAAGGCCCTACCTTCTAATACCATGATATTGGGGATTAGATTTCAACATATGAACTTTGGGGGATGTGAGAATTCAGTCCACTGCAACTCCTGACAGTCGCATCCATCTCCAGCTTCAAGTGACAGGGCATGCCGTCTCCTTTGCTCTCAGAGTACCTTCTGTACTTGTTTATTAGAGGATTTTGCTTCATATTGTGTTCATTTATCATTCTCAGAGGATTGAATCTCTTGAGAGCAGCATCCAGCCTATATGATTATTTGTTGTGCAAATGAATGAAAACAAAAATAAATGACATATGGCAAACTTGCTCACCTTAGGAGGCACCATCGTGTGCTGGTTTAGAGCATGAACTCTGAAGCCCAAACCACCTGGATTCAAGTCTTGGCTCCATCATTTATTACCTGTGTGTCCTTAGACAATTGCGGTGCATCTAAGCTTTGTCTTTTCAAATGTGGAGATAACTATAGTTCCTAACTCTTAACATTTTTATAAAGATTAAATGAGGTTGTATATACAAAGTGCTTAAAACAGTGCCTGTATACAGTAAGTACTGTATAAATGGTTTCTACTATTTCTATTACCCTTTTTTTTTTTTTTTTTTTTTTAAATAGAGATGACATGGAATAGTGTGTGCCCTTAGAAAATTCATTCTAGAATTCAATTCTTAGGGTACCAAAATGAAGAAGTGCTTTGTCTCCACTTTGGGTTCAGGAACCCCAGAGTATGGGAAGGGGTGATGGAGGTCCTCAGTACATCACAAAGCTGAGGATGTTTGTATCTTTTTCACTCATCAGGCTGCCAAGGCTCATGGTGAACTAATAAACAGCCTTTCCTTTTGGTTAGAATCTCTCAATTCCACGTAGCAACTCTTTTACCTCAGGCTGCTTGTGATTCATCTTAATTCAGAGGATAAAGAAATTAATCATTAATTAGTCAAGTTGATTTGGTAGCTGAAATCTTTAACAACAGTGATCCATGCAAGAGATAAAGGGAAGTGGATGATAAACAGAGGGGGCAGGCAGGATTGAAAGATTTTTGAAATAGGGGGGACTGTTTAATGATTTTTATTCTTTGTATTTTTTGAAGTGTTCTGTTTAATATTTAATATGATTGATTGTATCTAGCTGTTGGCCTCATATTTATCTTTTAGTTCCCTCCCACCCCAGCATTTTATTATGTAAAATTTCTAGTATACAGCAGAGTTAAAGGAATTTGAAAGTGAACAGCTATATGGTCAACACATAGATTCTAACATTAATATTTTGCAATGCTTGCTTGATCACAAAGCTGTAGTTATCCATCCCTATGTATACCCCCAATCTACTTTATATTTTTATATGCTTGGTTAGGTTTGTTTTATTATTTAATCATCCATATGGGAGAAGTCAGTTTTTTATACTCATCCTACAGAAACTAATAGTGGTAAATAAATACATGAAGCAATGCATTTAAAGAGGTATGGAGTAAAAACTGCTCTCACTGGAGGAGTTCTTTAAGAATCAAGGTGGGGCGAGGGGAAGAAATGTGTAAGTGGAAAAATAAGCCCTTGGGAAAACAATTCAATATATTAGAACTCATTAAAATATTCTTTTTGATATATTAGATTTTTAGTTTCACTTTTCAAGCTATGCAGGCTCAGTTCTTATTGTTTCCAGTAAATGGCAACATAACTGGGGCAGAAAAGGAACTAAGTTAAAAAAAAAAGTTTTAAAGAAAATCCTTGAAGTTGAAGGCTAACAATCACGTAACACTAACGCCTAAGATATCAGTTTGTGTCAACTTTCCTTCCTCTAGACAAGTTATTACATCGAATTGCCTGGCTTTCCTTTCCACCACTGGTATAGAATCCACAAGGCTAGTTCTTCTGGAGTTCTGAAAGCAGCTCCAAATGGCATGAATAGGTCATAGGGCAAAATCTTGATTATGAGTCAAAAAGAAGGTGTAGTTACTTTGTTCTTCATGAAACCACGGAAACACACGCTAGAAAGCCATACTTGTTTTGGAGGACAGTTTTTGGTTGCTGCTGTTTTCTGGCAATGCGTGTTTACTAGAAACAGAGCTGCAAAGTTGTTAATGAACATTTATCCATTTCACTTTCAGTTCACTTCTTCAGTTGAGATGGACATGATATAAACTCCATTGAGTCAAAGAATGGCATCTAGTCCTGAGCTTCCCACTGAAGATGAACAGATTTCCTGGGGCATCGACGATCTCCATATTTCATTGCAAGGTAATTAAGATTGGGTGGGGGTAACACCTACAGAAACTGTGGAAACCTTATTTTTATCTAGTTGCGAATCATACTGATTTCTGTCTCTCTTATGGAGATAAATATATCTGTATTTTGCCAACTGTAGAAACCTTTTAGTATATTTAAATATCTTTATTTCTGTCTTAGGTCTCTGGGAAAGTAAGGAATACCTGGAAGGAGTTTGCTATCTCTAGTTTCTTACTGAGTGTGTGTATTTTATTTGCAGTGAAAATTAAATAGTAAACTGTAGTTTGTTTGGCATTGTTTGTACTTACTTCGTATCTTTTTGTGTAGCTTCTTTTAAATGCACATCTTGCCAGGCACAGTGGCTCATGCCTGTAATCCCAGCACTTTGGGAGGCCAAGGCAGGTGGATCACCCAAGGTCAGGAGTTTGAGACCAGCCTGACCAACATGGGGAAACTCTGTCTCTACTAAAAATGCAAAATTAGCCAGGTGTTGTGACACATGCCTGTAATCCCAGCTACTTGGGAGACTGAAGCAGGAGAATTGCTTGAACCTGGGAGGCGGAGGTTGCAGTGAGCTGAGATTGCACCATTGCGCTCCAGTCTGGGCAACAAGAGCGAAACTCCGTCTCGAATGAATGAATGAATGAATGCACATCCTTATTTTGTCCTGATAGGAAGAGAGGTAATATTATAAATGAGTGACCTTTCAATCATGTGAATCATGTGTGCATGTATATAAGGGCTGTCATTTTTAAAAAAGTGCTTCTTGTGGAGTTTGGCAATATTTGTGTTGTACTTTGAAAATTCACTAGCCACTAGACCGTCTACCTTTGTTGATGAAGCAAATTTTGCAGTTGAGTAAAGTTAGCTAATATAAAAGAAATAAGACTATAGCAGGTCTTTGAAAATATTTATGCAACTATGTATTTTAAAGTAATTTTAAGATTATGGGCAGTATTATGCGGCATTTTTAGAATGTTACTTAAAGTCATAGATTCTAAGTCATTTATGGTAAAGATGCCAAAATTACTTTTTTCCTGATATTTTCCTTTAAATTAAAGATCTGTTTTGGTGCCATATTGAATGATTTGGCAAAAAAAAAAAAAAAAAAAAAATGTGTTTTGAATGATTTGCTTCTATATTTTGAGCTGAGATGGAAATCAATAGCTGTTAGAATAGACAGTATCTGTATGTATCAGCCTTTTCAAAGTAATTATTGTATAATTTATATAGAGTAAGAAACATTTAAATTGTTGAGAGGTTATACTTGAGGTAAGAATTTTTAAAATTTTCAGTAAGGACTTAAAAAATAGTGTCTGAATATTCAGATGTGGTTGGAATCAAGCTTTCATTTAGCTGGAAAAAAATTCTTGTTTTTCTGTGATGTTTTGGTTGCATGTGATGTTTTGGCTGCAATAAAATAGGTAAATCAAATTTCTAATGTTGGCTCTGCCAATCACTAGTTCTTTGAACTTGGAGGAGAGACTTCATCTTTTGAGTCTCAGTTTCCTCATTTGTAAAATGTGAATGAGAGTTCCCACACTGCAGCTGCATTTTGAAGATGAACAGTAAGGGAGACAAAGGGGCTTAGCACAGTGCCTCACACAGACTAGGGACTCAATATGTACGCATATTTTCTTTTTCTATATTTATGGCCAAAATCTTAGTCTCAAAGTTATTTCTTGTCCAAGAGCACATGGCTGGAGTAGAAACTTCATGATATATAGGAAAAAATTGTAAACCAGACGTCTGGTTTTTTTTCTGCTTTTTCATTTGTTTGTTTTGTTTTAACATTTCTGTTCAGTGGCTCCCTATCACGTGTGGGATGAAGTCCAGACTTCTTGGCATGGTTCAGGCTTTTGCTGGTCCAGTGCTTGCCTTTCTCTCTGCTCTTATCTCCCACCATGCCCCATAAGCACTCTGTGCTCCAGCCCCACAGTTCCTTAAGGGGCCATACTCTCCCTGGTCCGCCAGCCTGTGTGCTTTCATTCAGATTGTTTCCCTTGTAGCTCCCCCGGCCCCTCCTCCAGCAGCAGAAATCATTCTCCCATCCATCCTTCATACATCCTTTATCCCTCCCCAGGTCAATTAGAATCAGTTTCCTCTGTGAGCCCTGTTCTCTCTTAGGCTGAGATAATGTGCTCCCTCCTCTGTTCTCCCGTAGTATCTCTTTGAGCACTTGTAGTATTATAATTATTATACATATCAAGTAATATTTTCTTCCCCACAACAGAATGGACGTTTTGACTTTTATGTAGCATGCTATAACTTATGTAGCACTTTTGCATACATTATCTCTTTTGATCCTCACAACCACATTATGAAGTAGATTTAAGAAAAATCTTTGACAATTGAGAAAGAAGCTGTGGCTCAGAAAGAATGAATTACTTGCCCAGAGTCCCACAGCTAGTGAGCAGCGGAGCTGGGTTTTGACTAGGACAGTTTTCTTTGTATTGTTCCATACCCTCTTTGATACACTTCAAAGAACAGTTTGAAAGAGGGAGTTTCCTTAACGACTTTCCCTGGAAAATTCATTAAATCTTAGCCTTACCCTGTTCAACCTATAGCAAGTTTTCACATCCAGAATATAGATGGGCATCTTTAAGTAACACTAGTGATCTCAGGCTCATAAGTAGCTCAAAATAATTAGCAAATTACTGAGAAATGCGTGGTTTCTTATAGCATGTTTTGAATTATAGTAGTTATACAATCTGCTTTCCAATTGGAGAGTAGTATGGACTGTTTTGCAATGTAAATGTGATATACATGCACTGGTCAGTCTGAATGATTTCCTTTCATGATGTATTTAGAGGAATTGTGGAGCTGGACACATTGCTGTCTAGGGGGACTGGTGGAAAGCCAGTACTATAATGTCAAGGTGACGGTGGGCAGTCTGTTCACATTAGCCAGGTACCCTCAAGAGATATCAACCAAGAAGTTCCCATGCCTATAAGATGAAGGCTTTATGGCAAAATGAATAGATTCCCAAAGTTAAGTTCAATATTGTTATCAGTGAATTTGTAATGATTCTTTCAGCCTAAGTTGTTGAAGGAAAAAAGGAAAGGAGGGAGGAAGGAAGAAAAGAAGGCAGACACTTGTATATATTTCTGAAGGCACCTTTGCTTTCATAGCAGGATTATTAGCTATTTGAGAAAACAAGTTGATGGACAATATTATCTGCATGAAGTACTACTGAACCAAAGGCTGTCACACCAAAGGCTGTCACACAGCAAGCAGACTCATATTTCACAAAATTCACATGTGCTTAATGATCCCTGGAGTAATACGAGAAAAGAGATTTCATGTAATATAAGAGGCTCAGGATCACTACTCATAAGAAAGTTTTTACTTTTATTTTTTGTTTCAGAACCTTTTCTTAGAGGCAGATAGAGACAGTAGAATGGCCTAATTAACTTATATAGTCTGCTTTATTTTAGCAAAAACTTAATCTAAGGTGAGACAATTGTGGCAACACCCTGACTCAGAATAACACTTGCAAGAAAAGATTAAAATGTCTGAATTGAAATGTAGTGATTCATCATTAATATGTTATGAAAGCAGATAGCCCATATGTACAGGGCCTAAAAGGAATCAGCCCTGAAAATCAGGCTGTGCTTTGCCGAAATTCATAGAGCAGGACGATAAACAAGTGACTTCATCTTTCTTTTCATTGATGTTTTGTGTGATCTTTGAGAAAATATCTTTGTAAAGCCAATTTGAGGGTACCTTCCCTCTTTTTTTGAGCGAGGGTCTTGCTGTGTCACCCAGGCTGGAGTGCAGTGGCATGAACACGGCTCACTGCACTCTCAAACTCCTGGGCTCAAGTGATCTTCCCACTTCAGCCTCCCAAGTAGCTGGTACTACAGGTGAACATCACTGCGCCTGGCTAACTATTTTATCTTTTGTAGAGATGGGGGTCTTGCTATGATACCCAGGCTGGTTTTGAACTCCTGGACTCAAGTGATCCTGCTACCTCAGCCTCCCAAAGTGCTGGGATTGCAGGTGCCACCATACCTGGCCCTGAGGATACTCTTTATAGGTAGATATTTATGTTTTCTACATGTAGTGAAGAGGATGGTGTTGGACTGTTTGAATGGTTAGGAAGAGAAAGGAATGGTATTTGTGCATTTGAGTGGGTTTGTATAAAAATGGAATTCATTTTAGTTTAGTGCATTATGTATTACTCTGGGCAGTACACATTTTATTTATTCATATATATGTATATACGTGTATTTTTTCTTTTTTTTTTTCTGAGACAGAAACTTGCTCTTTCACCCAGGCTGGAGTGCAGTGGTGTGACCTCGGTTCACTGCAACCTCTGCCTCCTGGGTTCAAGTGATTCTCCTGCCTCAGCCTCCTGAGTGGCTGGGATTACAGGTGCCCGCCACCATGCATGGCTATTTTTTGTATTTTTAGTAGAGACCATGTTGGCCAGGTTGGTCTCAAACTCCTGACCTCAAATGATTCGCCTGCCTTGGCCTCCCAAAGTGCTGGGATTACAGGCGTGAGTCCACCATACCTGGCCAGCAGTCCATATTTTAAATGATTTTGAGATATGGAAATTCAGGCTATTAAAATGATAATAAATGGCTGTTTAAACATTTTTAAATTTAATTTAATTTTTAATTTTTAAAATTTAAAAATATATGTGGGGGGAAGTCTTGCTATTTTGCCCAGGCTGGTCTTGAACTCCTGGCCTCGAGCTATCCTCCCACCTTGGCCTCCCAGAGTGCTGGGATTACAGGCGTGAGCCACTGTGCCTGGCCATAAATGGCTGTCTTTAAAAATTATTTGCTTTACCAAGATGCCCATTATAGAATTCCTTTAAATCTTTCCATTTGGATTTCTTCCTTGGCAAAGTAATAGGTGCTTCCTTTTCTTTGATCCTAAGAAAATAATAACTGCATACTTTGTCAGAAACAACATCTGTGCTCAGCCCTTCGGGTGGGAAAGGTATGCCCAGGGAGCAGTGTTTTGAAGTATTGGATAGATATGTTTATGAAAGCAGTAGGGGTAATGTTGGATAAGTATCACAGGGCTTTAAAGTTAGATGGCATTTTCTTTGCAATTCAGTGTAATTTGAGACCAAAGTAGGAATCCCTTCCAAAGTATTTCTGAGATTAAGATCCTTCGTGGAGTTGAATCGAAACCCAATGATTTGGGGTTTTTGCTTTTAGGCAGTGCCTACCTATTGGGTCTTAAGAGTGACAGTTACATGGTCACATGTCAGGGTTGTGCCTGAGGGGATTAATCTGGCTTTGAGGTACAGGAAGGCTGGAAAAGAGTAGGCAAGTAGTTAGAGAAACCTATTAGGAAGTATTAGCAAATATCTGAGTGTTGGGTACTGTTTGCCTGGGCCTGAGTTATAGCAGTGAGCGTGAAAGTACGGGACAGATAAGAAAATCTTTAAGGTGGAAGACTCACTAGAAATTTGCAATGGTAAATATGGATAAGGTAGATAGGCTCCACGGTTTTGAAGTTGAGCTGCTTGGGATAATAGTAGTAGCGTATATAATGCCCAAATTACTAACTTTATTTAGTGTGTTTTGTTTTGTTTTGTTTTGAAACAGAAGTCTTGCTCAGTTGCCCAGGCTGGAGTGCAGTGGCACGATCTCGGCCCACTGCAGCCTCCGCCTCCTGGGTTCAAGCAGTTCTTGTGTTTTAGCCACCTGAGTAGCTGGGATTACAGGCATGCGCCACCATGCCAAGCTATTTTTTGCATTTTTAGTAGAGATGGGGTTTTGCCATGTTGCCCAGGCTTGTCTCAAACTCCTGGGCTCCATAGATCCTCCCACCTTGGCCTATTTAGTGTTTTTTTTTATGAGGCATGATAGTATCAGATATGAAGGCCATTAAATATTATTTATATCAATGTGCTTAAAATAAATTTTTGCAGATAAAATGTGCTTTACAAAGAAACTCTTGAGAACTTCTCAGTTATAGAAAGATTAAAAACGTGATTCAGGTGGAGGATCTATTTGAAAGTCATAGTAACAAGGGAAATTGACTGTGTAGGCAGACTCATCTTGAGAAATTTTAAATAGCAACTGTAGGCAATTTTGAACTGTTTTGGATACTTTATATATTTTAGATTTAAGTTATTTCTTTTTAAACAGGTAAATATAACTTGTTGGTCATAAAGTACATAATGAATTTCTGTAACAGGAGCAAATTACTTGGCTTTCAAAAACAACATAGGCCAATGCTTTAAAAAAACAGCATCCAGATACAGAATATTGTCATTAATTAGACACTGAACTAGGAATGAGTGTGGATTCTATTACCTTTACCACCACACAGGAGTTAACTTGGCAGGAGTCCTGCCAAGATGCTGGTGAATGCTTAACCATCTGCATAAACCTGTATAAAAACATTCAGCCCAGTTACTGTGTCATTTCAAACAAGGCTCGTATGTTTTATTTAATGCTGTTATTGTCTAGATGACATATTTTAAAAGATTAAAAACCCTCTGTCTTCTCGGTAGGTATCCTTACTTGGTAGGGTTCAGTAGTGAAACGTGAGTCCCTGTAGTTAGGTTATTACTCTGTTTAAATTTATTTATTATTTACTGAGTAGCCATCTGAAGGGAGGCTTTCAATTTCTGTACTATTTTTAGAAGCATTAAAAATTATCCAAGCTTAGTGGGTTAGGTTACAAACATTGTAATGGAGATGCAATGTTTAATTTTATTCATTTACTCAGTAAATGCTGAACCCCAATCATGCACAGTGGTATAGGTATTCGGAGTACAAAGAAATTGGGCACCTTCAAGAAGCATGTAGTCTATATGTGCATTTGCTTGTTGATGTCGTGTGGAAGTGAAAAAATAGCCTGGGATGCAAATATAATCATTCTTAGGAGATGAGTTGACGTCTTTAACTTTAAAGGGTTATGTTTCTAATTGTGGTATCCGTTGTACAGATTCAACCAAAATATGACCAAAAATGTTGTCTGGAATATCTTTCTATGTTTTATTTTTAGGGAGGTGAAGAATAAAAAACATACTGTATATAGCATTATTTACAGTGTGAGTTATAAATTCCTCTCACTGTAAAAATGAAACAGTTTGGTGAGAACTTCCCTGGAGATTGTTGTCTTCTTACTGTTCTTATCCTTGCATTTCCTCTCCTCTTTGGATATTACTTGCTGCAATAATCCTTCAGAGTTCCTCAAAGTATGTTTTAGGTACATTTGATATTCCTGAATTGTTACTGCCAATCAAGTTTCTGAATATTTTAGGTTTTCAATAAACAATTTTATTATGAGTGACTGAGTGGCCATTTTATATATTTAAAAAAGTTCTATAAAGTACCCCAAATTAGAAGAACTTTTGAGTGTTCATGAAAATTGTCAGAGAGGATGGAAACATGATTTCTTTAGGCTTCAGGCAGTGAAGTGTGTCTATGATGTTTTGGGGCTCAATAGTGCTTTAGTATTCTGTTTATGAGAGAAGATGCTGTTCTACCTTATAACTGTAAGTGAATGAAGCCATGTGAAGTCTTAGAAAGAGGAACAGGATTAATAAAAGCTTCTGGGCTGGCACAGTGGCTCATACCTGTAATCTCAGCACTTTGGGAGGCTGAAATGGGACTACCGCTTGAGCCCAGGAGTTTGAGACCAGCCTGGGCAACATAGTGAGACCCCTCTGGCTCCACAAAAAATAAAAAAAAATTAGCTGGGCATGGTGGCGTTCACCTATACGTCCAGCTGCTTGGGAGGCTGAGATGGGAGGATCGCTTGAGCCCAACAGTTGAGACTGCAGTAAGCTATGATTGTACCACTGTGCTCTAGGCTGGATGACAGAGTGAGACCCTGTCTTTAAAATAAATAAATAATTAATTTTTAAAGAAAGGCTTCTGGGTGGAATTTCTACCCATTTTCAGTAAAGTCCCCAGTGTGGGATTTTGAGGTTAATGATGAATGAAGAGTGAGAAAATATATTCGCAGGTAATACTTTTGCTTCTCTAACCAATTCAGATTACTCAGTTATGATAAATAAAAGCAAATTATCTTTGGCTGGTTAGATGCTTGTTACACCAGAGAAAGCAATCAAGCTATAGTCCCTCACTGGCTATCAATGTTTTACTATAACAATACAAAAGCTTCTCGAAAGTTCTTGTTATCATAGTAACTGATATTGTCTTTTGCTGTGTTTTCTTGGAAGGTTGTTTGCCTTGATATTATCAAGCTTTATAATCTTTTTTTTTTTTTTTTTTTTTTTTTTTTGAGACAGAGTTTCACTCTTGTTGCCCAGGCTGGAGTGCAATGGCACAATCTTGGCTCACTGCAACCTGTGCCTCCCAGGTTCAAGCGATTCTCCTGCCTCAGCCTCCTGAGTAGTTGGGATTACAGGCATGCGCCACCATACCTGGCTAATTTTGTGTTTTTAGTAGAGACGGGGTTTCTCCATGTTGGTCAGGCTGGTCTCGAACCCCGACCTCAGGTGATCCGCCTGCTTTGGCCTCCCAAAGTTCTGGGATTACAGGCATGAGTCACTGCACCTGGCCTTAAGCTTTATAATCTTAAAAGTATTCTAATTAAATGAAAAATAAAATAAGAGCTTTTGTGGTATTTGCACTATATAGTGTTTTTCAGAATTGTTTTATTTTTATTTTTTAATTTTTTTTTTAGCTTGTATATACAGTTTTGGCTTCTGGGAACTTTGATTCTGTTTTTGCCAGGAATTTGGGGATAAGCTTACTTTATTCTGGGTCAGTTACATTTTGAAAACTGGGGCAAGATAAATCCAGGGTCATTTAGAGTCTTGTTAAAGTGGGTTAACAAAGATTTCATTCATTCCTTATAGAAATAAAAATCCTTTTTAATTAGCCCCATAAGATACAAGATTTTCTGAGCTTTTCTGTATCCATGTATGTTGGGTGGGGGTGTAATTATTCAGAGCTTGAAGTAGTACATTAGAAAAACAAAACTTAAAATAACATTACCTTTAAGATGGAAAAACTAAGAAGTTAATATAGTATGTTAAATTGTAACCATTTGCTGGATTTAGTGTATGATTTAACACTCTGAATTGGAGGTCATTCTAAATGTGCCTCTTCAAAACATTACTTCCCTTATCTAATTTCAACATTGGTGATTACAGTTTCCTGGAGTAACTCCCATTTTTCTGAATAATTCAGGGAATTTTGGTAAAAGATAACTGCATTTCTGTGTCTCAATATGTATGAGAGCCACAGTTTACTACCACCAGGTATTTTTATAGTCATTTAAAAGTGGCAGATGAAAGGATATGAATGATTTAACAGAGACGGAATGTCTGAAGTTCTGAATGTGTGTCTCTTTGGAGGAGAGATGTCAGATGCTGGATGAATAATTTACTGTCATTGAGGGTCTGTGCGGTGATGCATATTGGGCGAGCATAGGAGGGAAAAGGCAGAAAGAGTAGCCGCACGCTTTTGCTGTTGTCTTGTTGGGTGGAGCAGCATTCACTGGTCAGGCACTGGTTTTTTCCATCTTTACTGCACAGGGGATTTCATCAGTGCTGTTATGTTTTCCATCTTTACTGCACAATTTCATCAGTGGTGTCGTGTTGTAAGGTAAAGGGCACCTGGTGCAAAGGTGGAACACAAAGAGCCCTTCTCAAATTTGAGAAACACTTAAGATCTTTCCAAAATATTGGAATCATTTGCTTTTTCTTCAGTTAAGTAGCGTTTTTAATAGTGGGAACTAGGTCTGCTGTATATCTGTCTGCCTCCATCTGAATGCTTTGTGGCAAACTTCCAGGGGGTTTTGATGTCTTCATAATAAAATGTTTCAAGAGTCCAGGTGAATTCGCATTTCCCACTTCATCACATGATTCTAATTTTTATAAGCATAGGTAAAACTGCTCACTGATTCATTCATGCAGCAAATGTTTCCTGTGACCATACCTTGTATCAGGCATTATTTTGGGTAAGAGAATACTGAAGGGAATAACTTCAATAAGCTTCATGTGCCCATGGTGCTTATATTTAAGCTAGACTAGATTATAATCAAGAAGTACATCAGCGCTTGATAAAGGCTGTGCAGAAGATTTACGTAAGTTTATATCATAGAGCTTGGGTGACTTCTTTAGATCAGAGAAGGCCTCTCTGAGAAGGACAGTTTAGGAGCGATTGAGTAACAAGGAACTGCCTGCAAAGAGCAGCATGAAAGCAGGTCCAATCTGAGGCAGCAGGACAAAGAAAAGCTCTAGAATAGAAGCAAGGTTGGTGAATTCATGGAGCCGAAGAAGCCTATTGTGGCTGGATTGTGGTGGGCAAGGGGTGGCCTGACCTGGTGATGGACCGAATGAGATCACCTATGGAGCGCGTAGTAAGAGCAGACCTTTGGGTCTTCCTGTGTTTAGAGGTCAAGTGGAAGAGGAGGAACAAGGAAAGGACACTGAGAAGGAGTAGCCAGTGATAAGGAAGGAAAAGCAGGTGAACGTGATGGCATGGAAACGCCTAGATGAACATGTTTCAAGAAGGTGGTATGGTAAAGCATATTGAATGCCACACAGCAGTCAAGTAAGGTCAGTACAGAGAGGAGCCCACTGGATTGGGCTCATAGGATTTGTTGTGATGGCTCTGACAAGGGTAGCCACTGTCAAGTGGTGGAAATGGAAACCTGACTCTGCATTGAGGAGAGAATAGGAGAACGAGGAAGTGGAGAGAGTCACTTAATTTGTACTTTCAAGAAACTTTGCTGTAAAACAGGGATATCAGGCACATGATAAAAGGTATGATTTTTTTTTTTAAGGTAAGAGGTACTATTTCATTTCTTGTTATGCTTTTCTTAGGTATAGGTCAGTACGGGGTAGTACATGGCACATCCTCTTCTAAAATGTATCCTCTGATTACAGAGATACACACAAGCACGTAGACTATCACAGTATCAAGGGGTGTGTGCTCCAAGCGAGGCCAGACTTGGTACTATGGAAGTATGGCGTAGGAGTACCTAACTCAGACCCGAGGAAGGCTCCCCAGAGAAAATGATTCCTAAGCTTTTACCTAAAAGATGTTAGCACATGAGCAGTGTGCAGATGAGAAGATGCTGTGGGCAGGAGAGGCCAGAAGATGAGCTGCATGTGGTACATTCAGGGAAATGGATGTTCAGTGAGACTGAGGATTTAAAGGAGAATTAAAATTTGAAGGAGAATGTGAAGAGATGAGGGGTCGTATAAATATATAGGGGTTTAGAATTTTTCCTAAGACCAAGGAGAAGCAGTGGAGGGATTGTGAATGTCACAGAACTGGTTTTAGAAATTCCCCCAGGCTGCAGTGTGGCGTATAGTCTTTAAGGGAGTGAGGGTGGAGGCAGAAAGACCAGCTTAAGTCTGTTAGGGTGGTCCACCCAAGAGAAAATGGTGTCCTGATGTAGAGGTGGCCGTGGAGATGGAGAGAAATAGGTCTTCAAGAGATATCATCTAATAGGTATCAGGGCTTTTTGATTGACTGGGTATAGGAGAAGGAGAGGGAAGGATGTATCACAGATGATAGGTTTTGGCTAGGCGTGGTGGCTCATGCCTGTAATTCCAGCACTTTGGGAGGCAGAGGCGGGTGGATCACTTGAGGCCAGGAGTTCGAGACCAGCCTGGCCAACATGGCGAAACCCTGTCTCTACTAAAAAATACAAAAATTAGCTGGGCGTGTTGGCACGCGCCTGTAATCTCAGCTACTCTGGAGGCCGAGACAGGAGAATCGCTTGAACCCGGGAGGTGGAAGCTGCAGTGAGCCGAGATCGCGCCATTGCACGCCAGCCTGGGGGACAGAGCGAGACTCTGTCTCAAAAATAAATAAATAGAAAAAATTGTTAGGTTTATTCTTGGGCAAATCAGTAGATGATAGAACCATTTACTGAAAAAAAAAAAAAGTACAGGAGAACAACTTTGGTTGGAAAGGGAGTTGGTTAGAGATGATGACTCAGTTCTGGAAATGTCGAGTTTGAGATGTCTATGGAATAACCATGTAGAAATACCCAGACAACAATGGGATATATAGGAGAGATGACACCTGGGCTGAAGGTGAATACTTGGGAGTCCTTAGTGTGTAAATGACAATTTATTCCTTTGGAGTAGATGAAAATATCTAGAAAAAGAGAAGGGTCTAGGCAGAACATCACATAGATAGAAAAAGCAACACAAGCCCATAGCAGAGATTGAGAAGGGATGTCCAGAGAAGTAGGAAGAAACCCAAGTGAATGTGGTATCATGGACCCCAGAGAAGGAGAGTATTTCAAAAAGGAGAGGGTAGGAAACTGTCAGAAGTTTTAAGATATCCTATAAGTACCGAGAAGTATCCATTAGGTTCAACAATGGAAATATGTAAGTGGCCTAGGTGAGAATTAAGTAGAATGTTTGGGACAGCCCAGTTTATAATGCGTTGAGACATGAGTGGTAGATAAGGAAGTGAAAATAGCCAGAGTAGACAACTCTTTCAAGAAGTTTGGATTTGAAGGGGAGGCGAGAGATAGGGTAGTAGCCATGGATTTGGCATTTCAGCTGATTTTGAACTATAATGAAAAGAACACGGATTTTGAATCCAGACACATCTGGATTTCAATTTCTCCTCCACCAGATGTGAGATCCAGAGCATATTATCGAAGACATAGTAGGTTTTCAATAGATGTTTTGTTTTATTTTTTGAGACAGGGTCTCACTTTGTCACCCAGGCTGGAGTACAGTGGCATGACCATGGCTCACTGCAGCTTTGACCTCCCAGGCTCAGGTGCTTCTCCTACCTCAGTATCTGGAGTAGTTGGGACTATAGGTGTGTGCCACCATGTCTGGCTAATTTTTTGTATTTTTCTTAGAGACAGGGTCTTACCTGGTTGCTTAGGCTGGTCTCGAACCCTGGGCTCAAGTGATCCTCCCACCTCAGCCTCCCAAAGTGCTGAGATTACAGGCACAAGCCACCAGACCCAGCTTAGATGTTTTCTTGAATGAGCAAATAAAGTATCCTCCATCTTCTGGGAGGAAGTTTTCTCATTTATAAAATGCATACCTGACTACTTCGTTGGTAGCCCTTAATGAAATAGTGTCATAGTTCCTTACCTGTGACATTCCACTTATTCCTGGGCCTGACTTGCTTCGGCAAGCCATCTGAGCCCCGCCAGGTGTTTCTTAAGGTAGCCATGTGTTAGGGCTAGGTACAGTGGCTCACACGTATAATCCTAGCACTGTGGGAGGATAGCTTGAGCTCAGGAGTTTGAGACTAGCCTGGGCAACATGGCAAGACCCCATCTCTATAAAAAATACTCATGTGTTATAATATTTATTTTGAGATACATTATATTAATATCTCAGAGTTTATAATTTCATTGCTGTTTTTTGCCAGGCCCTTCTTATTCCCTCTTGTTTCAAGAATAAGTTACACATGTAAATCATCCAATCTATTTAGACAAGTATTTCACAAAGTGAGATATGTGAAGCCCTGAATCAGAATCTCTGGGAGTTGGGATCCAGAAACCTGCACTTAAACAATAACCCTGAGTAATTTGCTGGCATTCCAAAATGTAAGAACCCTGGATTTATAATCACAGCACAGCTCTGTTTAGTGCAGTCTGGTTCTTTTGCACTCAGAAGTCAGAGGTGCTTGGACTGCTGCCCCAGTAGAAAGTGTTCAGGCTCACATATCTCGATTTTCAAAAGAAAGCATTCAATTTTATGTGGTAGATAAAAGGTAGCAAGGAGTAACAAATATGTGTTAAAATAAGTGTAGCCATTTCTTTATTTCTTCATTCCATAGATATTTATTGAGCAACTCAGATGAATCAGAAGAGTGTGAGGAGGAGAGACAAATAGCACTTAGCTTCTAGACTTTTATCAGTATTGTGGGCTCATTTTCATGTGCTAGAAATACAAGATTTGCTTACTAGAGCCAGGAGCTCTGTTCCAGTGAGGCTGGAAACAAAAGCCTCAGTATAAGTATCTCAGGTGTTTACACAAGGGTGTGGTTTGCTCATGTGGCAACACGAGGTTGCTGGACTCCACATACTGAGGCTCAAAGTAGAAATCACTGATCTTATGTCACATATTTTCCCAATAAACTTAAGTACTTAAATCTCTACGTTGATTGAAGAAAAATAACAACAAAGTCCTGCTCCCTCCTTCCCTAGCCATTTAATCGTTCATTCAACAAACATTTTCTAAATTCCTGTAGTACGAAAGCTCTGGGGTAGGTGCTGCAGGCAAAATGAGGAGAAAATCAGACATGTGTCATGTACTGTTGGAGCCCATAACCTAATGAGGAGGCAGAAGTTGATCAAATAATCTTATAGATATTAGCTAATATTTTATTAAGCTTTATTAAGATATAATTTGACATCAAATTCACATACCATGCAATTCACCCATTTAAAGTGTATGATTTAGTAGTTTTTATATACTCACAGACTTGGGCAGTCATCACATTGGGTTTTAGAACTTTTTTTTTTTTTGAGACAGCGTCTGTTTTTGTCACCCAGGCTGGAGTGCAGTGGTGCGATTTTAGCTCACTGCAACCTCTGCCTCCTGGGGTCAAGCAGTCCTCTCACTTCAGCTTCCTGAGTAGCCAGGACTACAGGCATGTGCCACCACACCTGGTTAATTTTTTGTTTTTATTTTTATTTTTGTAGACAGAGTTTCACCATGTTGTCTAGGATGGTCTTGAACTCTGGGCTCAAGCAGTCCTCTCACTTCAGCTTCCTGAGTAGCCAGGACTACAGGCGTGTGCCACACCTGGTTAATTTTTTGTTTTTATTTTTATTTTTGTAGAGACAGAGTTTCACCATGTTGTCCAGGGTGGTCTTGAACTCTGGGCTCAAGCAGTCCTCTCACTTCAGCTTCCTGAGTAGCCAGGACTACAGGCGTGTGCCACCACACCTGGTTAATTTTTTGTTTTTATTTTTATTTTTGTAGAGACAGGGTTTCACCATGTTGTCCAGGATGGTCTTGAACTTCTGGGCTCAAGCAATCCACCCACCTCAGCCTCCCAAATGTTGGGATTACAGGCATCAGACACTGCACCTGGTCAAAAAGAGTATTCTTTTCCTACTGACTTTTCTTGGCATGCTTGTCAGAAATCAATTGCCCTTAAGTGGAAGAATTTACTTTCAGATTTTCAGTGCTATTCCATTCTTCTATTATATAGATCTACCTGTGTGCCAGTACCGCACTATCTTGATTACTGTAGCTTTTAGTAAATTTTGAAATTGGGAACTGTGTGTCTTCCAACTTAATTCTTTTCAACATTGCTTTAGCTATTCCGGGGTCACTTGCATTTCCATATGAATTTTAGTATTAGCTTGTCCAGTTCTGAAAAAAAAAAATGGCAGCTAAGATTTGATAGGAATTGCATTGAGTTTGTAGATCAAGTTGGAAAGTATTGCCATCTTAACAGTATTAAGTTTTCTAGTCCATGAATATAGGCTATCTTTTTATTTACCTAGATCTTTAAATTTCTGTCAACAACGTTTTGTAGTTTTCATTGAATAAGTCTTGCACTTCTTTTATTAAATCTATTGGTAAGTAGTTTATTCTTTTTGATGCCATTGTGAATGATATTTTCAAATAGCAGTTTCTTGATTTTTTTCATTGGCAGTATATAGAAATACAATTGATTTTTGTATATTTATCTTATATCTTGCAACCTTGCTAAACACATTAGTTTTGGTATTTTTTTGGTAGATATAATGGGATATTCTACATAAAAGTCCATGTCATTACCATTAAAGACAATTTAACTTTTTTCCTTCCAGTCTTGATTTTTTTTTTTTTTTTTTGCCTTACTCCAGTGCAGTGTTGAATGGAAGTGATGGAAGTATACACCCTTGCTTTATTCCTGATCTTAGAGAGAAAGCATTTAGTTTCTTGTTATTAAGTATGTTATTAGTGTTATTTTCTTCGTCAGTGTTCTTTATCACGTTAAGAAAGTTTTCAGCCAGGTGCAGTGGCTCACGCCTATAATGCCAGCACTTTGGGAGGCTGAGGCAGGTGGATCACTTAAGCCCAGGAGTTCAAGACCAGCTTGGGCAACATGATAAAAACCTGTCTCTAAAAATAGATAGATAGATAGATAGATAGATAGATAGATAGATAGATAGATAGATAGCCAGGTGTGGTGGTGCATGCCTGTAGTCCCAGCTACTTGGGAAGCTGAGGTGGGAGGATTGCTTGAGCCCAGGAGGCAGAGGTTGCACTCAGTTGAGATCATGCCACTGCACTCCAGCCTGGGTGACAGAGTGAGACCCTGTCTCAAACAAAATAAAACTAAACTAAACTAAAAAGTTTTTATTATTCCCTTTTTATTTTTTATTTTTGTGAATACATAGTAGTTGTATATATTTATGGGTTACATGAGATATTTTGAGATAGGCATACAATGCATAATAATCATATCTGGGTAAGTGGTGTATCCATTACCCCAAGCATTTATCCTTTGTGTTTCAAACAATCCAGTTATACTTTTAGTTATTTTAAACTGAACAATTGCATGGTTTTTTTGTTTGTTTGTTTGTTTGTTTTTTACCATAGTCACCCTGTTGTGCTAGCAAATACTAGCTTCTTTATTCTTTGTAACTATTTTTGTACCCATTAACTATCTCCTCTTCCCCTCTACCAGCACCCCCAACTACCCTTCTCAGCCTCTGGTAACCATTCTTCTACTCTCTATCTCTATGAGTTCAATTGTTTTAATGTTTAGCTTCCACAGATATGTGAAATCATGTGATGTTCTCTTTCTGTGCCTAGGTTATTTCACTTAACGTAATGACCTTCAGTTCCATCCATGTTGTTACAAATGACAGACTCCCATCCTTTTTTTTTTCTTTCCTTCTTTTTTGAGATAGGGTCTCACTTTGTCACCCAGGCTGGAGTGCAGTGATGTGATCTTGGCTCACTGCATCCTCCACCTCCTGGGCTCAAGTGATCCTCCCACCTCAGCCCCCCAAACAGGTGCGCACCACCACACCTGGCTAATTTTTCATATTTTTTTTGTAGAGACATGGTTTTGCCATGTTGCCCAGGCTGGTCTTGAACTCCTGAGCTCAAGCGATCTGCCCACCTCAGCCTCCCAAAGTTAGGATTACAGGTGTGAGCTACCGCACCTGGCCAGGATTTTAGAACATTTTTGTCACCCCAAAAAGAAACACCATACCTTTAAACTGTCACCCCTCCCCAGTCCCACCCCCATCTCCACCTCCAACCTCACCCTCAGCCCTAGGCAATCATTAATCTACTTTCTGTTTCTACGAATTTCCCTATTTTGGGCATGTCACATAAATGGACTCATATAATACGTGGTGTTTTGTGGCTGGTTTCTTTCACTTAGCATAATGTTTTCAAGATTCAACCATGTTTATTTGTGTAGACTAAGCATAGTCTATGCCAGGGATTGACAAACTTTCTCTGTAAAGGGCCAGTTAGTAAATATTTCAGTCTGTGAATGCCATATGGTCTCTGTTGCAACTACTAACTCTGCCATTGTGGCATGAAAGCAGCCACAGGCAATAAACAATCAAGCATGTGGCTGTTCCAATAAAACTGTATTTACAAAAACAAGCAACAGGTCAAATTTGGCTTGTGAGCAATAGTTTGGTGACCTCTGGTCTATGTCAATAGGGGTACTTAATCCTCCTAGTAACCCAAAGAAGTCGATACTATTGTCCCCTTTCCAAACAAGACTGAGGCAGCTAGTAAGCTTATCAGGGGGTCCCACACAAGTAGTCTGTCTTCACAGCCAGTGTTCTTAACCTTGTCATTGATTACAGATTGAGCTAACTGCTAAATAGTGGGGAAATCCCCCCATGACTCTATGAAAGCAAATGAAAGACTTAGATTGACTTAGGTTTTCCTCAGGATGCAACACTTGAGTTCAGACCTAAGCATGACTGGTGAAGTGAATAGGGGTGGAGTGGTACAAATGCCTGTGGCAGGTGGGAACATAGCTTGTAAAGGCCCTGAAAGAAGGCGGGAGTGACTGGAGCCAGGGGTGCAGGAGAGAGTAGGATGCCTAAGGCTGGAGAGGTGCTCTGGGGCCCACACAGTGCCTCCTAGGCTCTGTTAAGGATTTTGCTCATGTGTCTAAGAGCAGAGAGAAACTATCTAAGAATTGAGTAATTTGGTAAATTTAGGACAGATTGGAATGGCACAGGCGGGCTTGGTTGGCCATGGAAGCATTCCAGGGTAGAGCTGATGGTAGATTGAAGAGGAGAGGCCAGATGCAGTGGCGCATACCTGTAATCCCAGTACTGTGGATGGCTGAGGCAGGAGGATAACTTGAGTCCAGGAGTTTGAGACTAGCCTGAGCAACAAAGTGAGACCCCCATCTGATATGGTTTGGCCATGTCCCCACCCAAATCTCATCTTGAATTACAGCTCCTGTTAACTCCCATGTGTTATGGGAGGGACCCAGTGGGAGATAATTGAGTCGTAGGTGAGGCTTCTCCCATACTATTCTTGTGATAATGAATAAGTCTCATGCGATCTGATGTTTTTATGAGGGGTTTTGCTTTTGCTTGGCTCTCATTCTCTCTTGTCTGCCACCATATGAGACATGCTTTTTGGCCGGCGTTGTGGCTCACGCCTGTAATCCTAGTGCTTTGGGAGGCCAAGGTGGGTAAATCACGAGATCAGGAGACTAAGACCAGCCTGGCCAACATGGTGAAACCCTGTCTGTACTAAAAATACAAAAATTAGCCTGGTGTGGTGTCGCGCACCTGTAGTCCCAGCTATTTGGGAGCCTGAGGCAGGAGAATCACTTGAACCCGGGAGGTGGAGGTTGCAGTGAGCTGAGATTGCGCCACTGCACTCCAGCCTGGGTGACAGAGCGAGTCTCCATCTCAGGAAAAAAAAAACCAAAAAAAACAGACATACCTTTCGCCTTCTGCCATGATTGTGAGGCCTCCCCAGCCATGCGGAACTGTGAATCCATTAAACCTCTTTTTCTTTATAAATTACCCAGTCTTAGGCATGTCTTTATCAGCAGCATGAGAATGGACTAATATACCATCTTTACAAAAAATAGGAAAAAAAAAAAAGATTCAACAGGAGGGCTGGTGGGCCAAGAGGTATAGAGAAGGAAGTAGACACCAGAGTCATGTACAAGGGGGCAAATTTGGCAGGATTTGGTGGTAGGTTGTACTTGAGAATGATAAAGGATGGGGGTGTCCAACCCATGAGACAGGAACATGGGCAAGGACTGGACTGGAGAGAGATAGGGTGGTAGAGTGTGATTTTAGTCCTGGAATGCTGAAGTTGACAGGCAAGTACTTTTTTCCCATAGTGATAACATAAATTCTCCAGAGGGGGACATGTGTGAAATAAAGTAATTGTGAGGTTGAGAAATGGGTGCTCACTGTGTTTATCAGTTATGTTAGCCAGGAGTTACCTCCTAAAGTCATTTTACTGATTCAGTAAGCGAGAGCTTAGCCTTGGTACTATTTGTTTTCCTTTCTTACTCTTTGTCTGCTTATGGTTGGTTGCAAGAAATCGTGTTGTATATTATCCCCTGCTTTCTCTATTAGTTAGTAGCCTTCCCCTTTTGTAGTAAAGTAACAGGCTTTTTCCTGTTCAAATATTTTAGGCTTGTTTTTTGTTTTGATTGTGCATGCCTGTGTGTTTTTATTCTCTTAATTTGTTTCTTTATTTATTTCTGTTTGTTATCTCCAAGAGGAACAATAGAAGAGGTGGCTTTATATTTTTAGTTCTCTTTCTGTCAGATGACAGCTTGATTAGGATTTTTTGGGTGGGCTGTTGGAACACATGGCTAAAATATGTTGCATTATTGTCTGAATTTAATTATCATCCTTACCGTGTCTGTCCTAGCTAACAGTGAGTTGGCAGTATTGTTGTAGGGAATGGCAACAGGGTCTCATTAGCACATGCCTGTGACATAATAAGAAATATATATTTGGTCTCTGCCCCTGGTTCCTGGCACAGAGCTCCTAAAACCCGTGTAATTTCCTGAACCCCAGGGATGTTAGGAGCATCTTTTGTTCTAATATTTGATCTTTGGCTGTAGTTCCTGACACAGAGCTCCGAAAGCCCTTGGAATTTCCTGGGTGATAGGACCATCTTTTGTGCTAATGAGTCCACTCTTGATGGGCTCCTAGATAGCCTCAAGATGGAGTATGGTTACCAGAAACACCAAGCCATGATTAGAAATTTGGAACTCCTTCCACCTCCATTTTCCAGAGGGGTGAGAAGAGCTGGAGATTGAATTAATAATTCATTATGTTGATGTGATGAAGCCTCCATAAAAATCTCTAAAGTGCCGAGCTAAAAAAATGTATATCCTATGGAAATTCTAGTGGGAAAGCCATACAATATACCAATAACAAATAAGTAATATAGTATCATTTACACATTGTAAATCTAAAGAAGAAAGTAAATAGGATGATATGATAGGGAGTAATTGTTTGGATGAAGGGTATTTTGGATAATGTGTTTGAAAAATTTTCTCTGAGGCCGGGTGTGGTGGCTCACACCTGTAATCCCAGCACTTTGGGAGGCCAAGGTGGGTGGATCACGTGAGATCAGGAGTTCAAGACCATTCTGGCCAACATGGTGAAACCCTGTCTCTACTAAAAATCCAAAAATTAGCTGGGCGTGGGGGCGGGTACCTGTAATATCAGCTACTCGGGAGGCTGAGGCAGGAGAATTGCATGAACATGGGAGGCGGAGGATGCAGTGAGCTGAGATCGCGCCGTTGCACTCCAGCCTGGGCGACAAGAGTGAAACCGTCTCAAAAAAAAAAAAAAAAAAAAAAAAAAAAAAAAAAAAATTCTCCCTGGAGATACTTGACTGAAGGCATCAGGATGAGCCAGCCATATGAAATGCAAGTAGAAAATGTATTCCAGAATTCCAGGTTAAGGAAACAGCAATTATAAAGTCAAACATGTCATGAAATGAAGTTTTTAGAGGTAGGCAGGAGCCAGATTACATGAAGCTATGGGCCATGATTATGGTTTGGATTTTAAAATACAATGAGATGGGGCCAGACATGGTGACTCATGCCTATAATCCTAGTGCTTTGGGAGGCTAACACGGGAAGATTGCTTGAGGCCAGGAGTTCGAGACCAGCCTGGATGACGTAAGTAGACCCCCGTCTCTATAAAAAATGAAAAAAGTTAGCCGGTCGTGGTGGCATTTGCCTATGGTCCAGCTATTCGGGAGGCTGAGGTGGGAGGATCACTTGAGCCTAGGAGGTCGAGGCTGCAGTGAGCTGTGGTTGCACCACTGCATTCCAGCCTGGGCCATACAGTGAGACCCTGTCTCAAAAAAAAAAAAAAAAAAAAAAACCAATGAGAAGATTGTACAACTTTGTGAATTATACACTTTAAAAAGTGAATTTTATGGTGTGTGAGTTATATTTCAATAAAACAGTTGTTAATTAAAAAATCTCTAAAGTGTAGTTTGGAGGCCTTCTGGGTTTGTGAACATGTTCATGTGCTGGGACCCTTCCAGACCTTGCCCTCTGTACACCTTCATCTGGCTGCTTATCACTATCTTTTATCATTATCTTAAAGATGGAGTCCTGCTCTATTGCCCAGGCTGGAGTGCAGTGGTGCAATCACAGCTCACTACGAACCTTTGCCTCCCAAATTCAAGCAATTCTCCTTCCTCAGCCTCCCAAGTAGCTGGAATTATAGGTGCCCCCCACCATGCCTGGCTAACTTTTTGTATTTTTAGTAGAGGCAGGGTTTCACCATGTTGACCAGGCTGGTTTCGAACTCCTGACCTCGGGTGATCCGCCCACCTCGGCCTCCCAAAGTGCTGGAATTACAGGGCGTGAGCCACTGCACCATATAATAAACGGCAAATGTGTTTCCTTGAGTTCCGTGAGAGCCATTATAGCAAATTACTGAACCTGAGGAGGGGATTGGGAAACCCCTGATTTATAGCCAAGTCAGACGGAAATGTGGGTAACCTGGAAATCAACTACCTGTGATTGGCATCTGAAGTAGGGGAGAGTCTTGTGGTACTGAGCCCTTAACATGTGGGGTCTGCACTAACTCCAGGCAGTCATTATCATCATTGAATAGAGAATACCCACTTGGTGTCTGGAGAGCTGGAGAATTGCTTAGTGTTAGGGAAAAATTCACACATTTGGTATCGTAAGTGAAGTATTAAGAGCTGTAATACAGAAAAAGAGTGCTTTTCTTCCATAATGCCCTTTTGTTCAAGACGTTTTATTAGTAGAATAAACAAATTGTCTAGGGGTTATTAAAATAAAGATTGGCCAGGCGCAGTGTCTCACGCCTGTAATCCCAGCACTTTGGGAGACCAAGGCAGGCGGATCATGAGGTCAGGAGTTTGAGACCAGCCTGGCCAATGTGGTGAAAACCCGTCTGTACTAAAAGTACAAAAATTAGCCGGGCGTGGTGGCAGGTGCCTGTAATCCCAGCTACTCAGGAGGCTGAGGCAGGAGAATCACTTGAACCTGGGAGGCGGAGGTTGCAGTGAGCCAAAATCATGCCATTGCACTCTAGCCTGGGCTACAGAGCAAGACTCTGTCTCAAAAAAAAAAAAAAAAAAACGAAAAGGATTAAGAGAAGACGTAGGCCTAGTATAACTGTTGCCAATAAGTTCTTTTCCTCCATCAGTCAGTTTTATCCTTAATACTTTTAGTATTTCCTAAGTCTTTCAATCAGCAAATATTTATTGGGGATTTTTTTTCTACATTACACTGCTGAGGGGAAGCAAAAACACAAAAGCACAAAGGTTTAATTCCAAGTTCTTAGGCTGAGTAGGAGGGAAACCTGTAAGTTATATACCAGAAATTCAAGTTACAGTCTTCAACTCCTGCTGGACTCCACTGATCCTCCCACTTCAGTTACCAGAGTAGCTGGGACTATAGGCATTTACCACCATGCCTGGCTCTAAGATTAGCTTTTAATTTCTATTTTATATCCCTATGTACTGTTTGAAAAATTTTTATAAGCATTACAGATTTCTTTGTAATAATAATAAGCAGAAAAGATTCAACAAATATTGTAATAGGCCAGAGCCAGAATAGATTATTTCTATTCATTTTAAGAAAGGGGACTTTGGGGCCAGGCACGCCTGTAATCCCAGCACTTGGGAGGCCAAGGCAGGTGGAGCACCTCACCTGAGGTCAGGAGTTCAAGACTAGCCTGACCAACATGGTGAAATCCTGTCTCTACCAAAAATACAAAAATTAGCCAGGTGTGGTGACGAGCACCTATAATCCCAGCTAGTTGGGAGTCTGAGGCAGGAGAATCACTTAAACCTGGGAGGCGGAGGTTGCAGTGAGCCGAGATTGTGCCATTGCACTACAACCTGGGCGACAAGAGCGAAACTCTGTCTCAAAGAAAAAACAAAACAAAAAAGGAAGGGGACTTTTGGCTGTATGCAGTGGCTCACGCCTGTAATCCGAACACTTTGGGAGTCCCAAGTGGGTGGATCACTTGAGCCCAGGCATTCGACACCAGTCTGGGCAATATGGCAAAACCCTGTTTCCATAAAAAAAAAAAAATACAAAAATCAGGTGTAGTGGCACACACCTGTAGTCCCAGCTACTGGGGAGGCTGAGATGGGAGGATCACTTGAGCCGTGGAGTTCCAGGCTGCAGTGAACTGTGATTGCTGCACTGCACACTCCAGCCTTGGTGACAGAGTTGAGACCCTATCTCAAAATAAAAAAAGGGGTGTGGAACTTTTAAACTGCATATGTCCGATTATAATAAATGTTGATCAAGTGCCCACATGTGCTGGGTGCTGGCATTTCTATGAACGCAGAGAGATGGGGAAGAGTGGCCATTCCAGGAAGTATGTAGCGTGGTGATGCAGAAAAGGGTGAAACATCGTTGGGGAATTGTAGATATCCTCATTTGGCCAGAGAAATAGGATATGGGTACAGAAGTCATGGAGCCAAGTTACCAATGACCTGGAATGTTAGGCTAAGAATTGATCATTTTTTTCAGTAAGGAATTAGGAAATGATCAAATAATTTTAATAAGGAGAGTGAAAGATCAAAGTAGTGAATCTAGGGCCACATGCAGTAACCCTTTATTAATCATCCAATCATAGGAGGAGAAGAAAAGAAATTCTTTGATAGGAAGAGGTCACAAGGCTTCCTCATAGAGTAGCGAACACTCTTGGAGATGCCACATTTTAATCCTGCATCGCTCTGTGTTGAAGTGAAAATGAAAGCTGGTGATTCTTAGCCTCAGGTAACTGCTTTTGAACTCTTACTGCCAGGGAGGACTCCTGGAGTCAACATTTTAGACCAACTTTTGGGAAATGACCTTGCTGAGACTTAGTAGCCATGGTAGTTTCATAATGAGCTTTAAAATGAAAATCCATACCCTTTAATTAGCTTAATTCAATTGGCTTTCAGTTCAGTTCCCTTCTGGCTAAGGATATGAGTTGCCCGCTCACAAAAGCAGACTGAATCAGAACAAACTCAGGGATTAAATGTATTTTTATGGTAATGACACCTAGAGAAAAATCTTTGCCTTCTGTGCCTCATTTCTCAAATTCAGGCAAATATTTTTCAAGGATGATAAGCAAGAATACTCATATGGGCCTGAATAAAATTCACTGACCACATTTTCCTGCATCATGTATACATATTTGCCTGGAAAATCAAGATAATTTCTCATTCTCTATTCCCTGAGCATTTTCACAGAAATTCATCATTGTAGTAGATTGTATTATTCTCTTTATTTCTTTGCTTTTTCTATCCCTAACATCTGCTGATTGAAAGGTCCTATTCTCTACATGCCATTCTAAGAAGAGTTTTATTAAGTCGCTATAAGCACGTGGCTCTCAATTATTTTTTCCCCGATGGGTCAGCCTTTGAAAAGAACAAAAGTTTCCTTATCCTGCCGTAGGGTGAGCTATTTGGCGCTGGTTCCCATTGAATACTGCCATTCAGGGATAAAGCAGTATGAAAATGTGAGAAAAGTGTGTCAGGGGATAAATGGAATGGTGCATACGAAACCATTTAATTGAGCTACTACAAAGGTGTTTAATTGCACCTGGGACGTCTTTGTTTGCCATTAAGCAAAGGGTCTTTATTGCATTTAGAGGGTTTTGATTTCCAGGATGAAGAGGCATTCTCTAAGTTCGGACAATGAGTTAAAAGCCATGCAGATTCCTTTCCAAATCTTTTTTTCTGAAGATTTCATTTGTGCACTGTCTCATTTGCTAACCAGAGAATACCTGTGGGGATTTGTTCTGGCTGCCCCTCTTAGTGTTATTTCCCTTGTTTTATTAGAGTTTGATCAGATTAGGACAGAGGTAACTTACTTCAACTTTTCCTTACAAAAGTTTTGATTGTTTTAAATTCAAGTTTATGTCTCTGAGGAGCATCAAGGGCATGTTCCTCAGTTTGCTGTCCGATTAGGTGCTCCATTTGAACAATCCAGTTAGAGCCCTGATTTTGCTGCCACTTTTCTCAGCTAGGAAAGTTCATAGTCCCAGGTTGCTTAGTATAAGACCCCTTTTGTCTAGTATCATGTGCAAATGAAATGACCCCTCATCTTGTTTGGAAATAGCTCAAAATGGCTGAGGTTTCTAGGTGGGCATGGATTGGTAAGACTCTGTAGGCACACAGTGGTCTTTTTGCACTCAGTTTCACGCTGCATTTTACTTCTTCTGAGGTTGTTGAGTTGTGCTCCTCCTTCCTGCCATAACTCCCCTCAAATCAGTGCATACTCTCTCTCCTGGACCTGATAATATTGCTGATTAGTTTCTTTTTTACCCCTTATCATCTAGATGGGGAAAAAATCTCTCTTGGTCCCTTAAAAATAAGGAAGAGAGTAATCTTTGTTTTTGTTGTTTGTTTTCATTTTGAATGTCTGCTCTATTGCTAGGAATGGATAGGGCCCTCTCTGCTTTTACATGTGACCTTGGTTAGGGTACAGCGTGTGAGTATAACTTGATCCTGGAATCACAAAAACGTATTCTCTAGTTTTTTTCTATTAAGATACAAAATTAGCCTTTGATGCTTTTTTCTTGGTAGGTGGCAATACATGTTTAAAAGTTATTCTCTTATCTTCTGATACTAGGGGACAAAACAATGAAAACATTTCTCAGAGATTCTAGGAGATTTGGTATAGTTTTGAATTGTAGGACAAAATTGTGGTGCTCTGGAATTATTTCGTTGAGAGAAATTTATATAGAACAGGAATGACTCTCAAAAGCCTGAATTATCCAGTTGGCTTATCAGAACTCAATTTAGTTCAGTTAGCAATTATTGAACACCCTATAAAGTGTAGATCAGTAGGCTATAACTAATTTAAATTGGTAATACATAAAAAATGGAATGGACTAAAAAGGAAAAAAGTTCCTGTGAGGTTTGGTGCATCTTTAATCTCTAATCAGTCGCAGTATTTACTGGGCAGTTGTAAACACCACAAAATTCCATTTATACTGCTAGGCCTTCTTCTAATTCTTCAACCAGAGCTCTTGTCTACTTCAAAATTTTTCTAGAACTTAAATTAGATGTCATACTTTTACATATATTGCAGGCCAAATACCAACAATTTCAATTCACTATGACTGTGTAGATTAATAAGGGAGACTAAAGTCCAAGGAAAACAATGTAGTAGAAGGTAGAACAGACAACTTTAAGAGAAAGGACTGTGAACTCGTAAAGGTATATTTGCTTCAATATAGTAAAATATAACAACCACAATAATAATTAAAAACATTATTATTAGGTTAGGTGTGGTGCCTCACACTTATAATTCCAGCACTTCAGGAGACCAACATGGGACAATCAATTGAGTCCAGGAGTTCAAGACCAGCCTGGGCAACATAGTCAGACGTCATCTCTACTAAATCTAAAAAAGAAGACACAACATTTATTATTATTACTATTATTATTGAGATGGAGTCTCGCTCTGTTGCCCAGGCACAATCTCGGTTCACTGCAATCTCTCCCTCCCAGGTTCAAGCGATTCTCCTGCCTTAGCCTCCTGAGTAGCTGGGATTGCAGGTGCCTGTCACCATGCCCAGCTAATTTTTGTATTTTTAGTAGAAATGGGGTTTCACTATGTTGGCCACACTGGTTTCGAAATCCTGACCTCGTGATCCGCCCGCCTTGGCCTCCTAAAGTGCTGGGATTACAGGCGTGAGCCCCCACGCCCAGCCCAAAACATTATTATTATTTCAGAAAATATTTATTTAAGGCCTACTCTGGGCCAAGCTTTTCTAGGCACTTGGGACATATCACAGACGAAGCATCTTTGCCTGTGTTGTGGTGCTTAAATTCTATTGAGAGGTGAGTGAGACGTTAACAATAAACTTCCTGTATGAATAATTTACCTGGAATGTTAAAAGAGATAAGTACTGTAGGAAAAAGAATAGAGCAGGACAAGAGGGATCGGGACTTGGGGGTGTTACAGTTTTAGATCGGACAGTCAGGGTAGACCTCTTAGATGAGGTGTTGTCTGTGCCAGGATTTGAAGGAGGTGAGGGAATTCACCTGTGGATAACTGTAGAAAGAACATTTCCAGAAGAAAGAACAGCTGGTGCCAAAGCCTAAGGTGGTAATGGGTCTGGGGAGTTTGAGGAAAACAGGAGGCCAGAGTGGTTGGAGCAGAATTAGCAAGTGGGAAGCAGAGAAGGGCAGATAGTGCTGGGGCTTGTAGTCATTATGAGGAGTGAAGAGAGGAGCCCTTGCAGGGTTTTGAGCAAAGGAGTTTCCTGATCTGAGTGAACAGTTTAGCAACATCACTCTGCCTGCTCTGCTGAGCATAATATTTTGGGGCAAAGCTGGAAGGAAGATCTGTTAGGAATCTGTCGCAGTAACCCAGGTGGAGGTGATGATGACTTGGGCCAGGGTGGTGGTGATGGAGGTGGTGGGAAGTGGTCATATCCTGAATATATTGTGAGGGTGGACCTAACAGGATATCCGGAGGCATTAGATATGAAACGTGAAAGAAAGGATGGAGCAACCTTGATGAAGGAGGAAAATCAGGAGTCTGGGTCCTGGAAGCAGGAGAGGAGAGTGATCATCTGTATCAGATGCTGCTGATGGGTCCAGCAGAATGAAGGTTGAGAACAAACCATTGGTTTTAGCGAGAGTGGGTCATCGAGGACCTTGATTCAAGTGACCATGCTGAGAAAGCTGTTTCAGTTGAATGGCAGGGACTTGATTGGTATGGGTTCAGTTAAGAGTGAGGGAGGAGAAGACCTGGAGACAGTAAACACAAACTATTTGAGGAATTTTGCCACAAAAGAGCAGACAAATGAAGCGATGGCTGGTGGGGATCTGGCGTCAAGAGAGGTTTGTTTTTGGATGGGAGAATTAACAGTATGGCTGTATACTCATGGGAATTGTCTAAGAGAGTAGGGGAAGAGGATACAGAAGAGGCAGGAACAGCATGTTCTTGTGTTGGAGCACAGGGATGGGATATAGTGGACAAGTGAAAGGATTGGCTTTAGATCTGAGCAAAGCTAGTTCATCTGTGCTGACAGGTTGGAGGCAGAGCACTTTTGCAGGCTGTTAGATGAGGGGGTGGGAAGCAAGGTCTCAGCTGAGTTTAATGATGTGGGGGAGGTATTGGACGTTTGTGGAAGAAGAAAAGGGGTGAAGTTGCCATCTGGGGAGGGGGAGAGGGCCATATACAGTGTGATTACTGGGCAGCGTTTAGGGTCCACTGGGGGTGCTGGTGAGATCAGTGAGCACTGTTCAGTGGGTTTCTCCAGCCACATTCAGCAACCTGTTTGTAGGATGAAGTGCACAGAGTAGTCATGAAGTATCAAAGCGAATAGAACAAAATAGGTGAAATGCAAGAAGTGTTGGTAATAATTGATCATGGAACTTAAAATGGATAAGAATGAAACGTAGGGCATCCTGGGGTTGAGGGACACTGAAAAACTGGCAGAGTCAATGGCTTGAAGTTGTCGATGAACTGAAAGGATTGTTGGAGTTGGGGCACTAGAACGAGTGAACTGATCGGAGATGCATGAACTTGAGATCATGGAGGAGTTGTTATTAGTAATAACAAAGTCTGGAGTATGACCATGACAGCAAAGTGGTTGACGCAGGGCAGAAGACAAGTGTATTGGAGAGGAGGAATTCGAGAAGCTGAGGGGCCAAGACATTGGAAAGTTCATTGCTGTGTATATTGAAATTGCCAAGAATAAGGCCAGGTATGATGGCTCATGCCTGTAATCCCAGCACTTTGGGAGGTGAGTTGGGAGGATTGCTTGAGCCTAGGAGTTTGAGAACAGCCTGGGTAACATGGTGACACCCATCTCTACAAAAAATTTAAAAATTTAGCTGGACATGGCAGTACACGCCTTTAGTTCCAGCTACTTGGGTCCCTGGGAGGGCAAGGCTGCAGTGAGCCATGATCACGCCCCTGCACTCCATCTTGATCAGCAGAGTGAGACCCTGTCTAAAAATAAGTAAATAAGAAAGTACTATGAGTTAGACAGGAGTTCTATTGGACAGAGTGACAGTGGAGAAGGAGCAGAGAGGATGAGAAATGATAGAGGCAGGTAACAATTGTGATAGCAAGGATAGTCTGATGACATGAGACTCAAAGCTAGGGGATTTCAGGGACAAAGAGGGTAGAGGATGAACTGGAGGTGGCCACGAGGAGCGAGGAAACAGTGGTACGAGGGCTGCAAGAGAAAGCAAAGCCGCCACTTGAGAGGGCTGCAGGGGAAGCGGTATTCTCAAAGGAGGGCCAGGTTTCCATGAGAGTAGGAAGGCAAAGCCTCAACACCAGAGAGGGTATTGGGCACGGAGGGGATTTTGCTGATGGCGCACCACAGATTTCATCATCATTGGAAGCATTTTAGAACTTAAGGAGAGGTGGGAGATGAGAAAAGTTGGGGGGATATGCAGAGTCTTTTGGGAATTAGAGAGAAATGAATGAGAGGGACCTGAGAGTCTAGAGTGCATGTGCGTGTGTGTGCATGTGTGCATGTATATACATGTGTGCTTATGTGTGTGTTTGCATGCATGCATGTGAGTGTGTGCATGTGTGCATGCATTGGCTGATATAAGCAGGGATAAAGGGTATAGTGAGATGAGGCCCGGTGAACTTGAGGTTGATGGTGGCAAGGCCGTAAGCATTGGGCACAGGATGCAACGGGTGTCTGGGCCTATGCTTATCCCTGCCCATCCAGGTGAGGAGGCCTGGGGAGATGGAAGCTCAGTTCATGAGTACAGGGCTAACCTCGGTGTCAAGAATGTCTGCTGAAAATCGGGGTAGAGGGCTAGAGGAGGTATGGTGTCAGTGTGGGGCCCACTCCTGCTCAGAGGGGCAAGAAGGGCTGTACTCTGAGGGTTCAGGTCTTCCCCTTGACTCCTACCTGGGTTTTTTTTTTTTTTTTTCTTTTTGAGACGAAGTCACGCGTCGTTACCCAGGCTGGAGTGCAGTGGCACGATCTCAGCTCACTGCAACCTCTGCCTCCTGGGTTCAAATGATTCTCCTGTCTCAGCCTCCTGAGTAGCTGGGCCTACTCGGGCATGTGCCACCACGCCTGGCTAATTTTTGCTTTTTTTTTTTTTTTTTTTTTTTTTGAGACGGATTCTCGCTCTGTGGCCCAGGCTGGAGTGCAGTGGCCGGATCTCAGCTCACTGCAAGCTCCGCCTCCCAGGTTTACGCCATTCTCCTGACTCAGCCTCCCGAGTAGCTGGGACTACAGGTGTCCGCCACCTCGCCTGGCTAGTTTTTTGTATTTTTTAGTAGAGACGGGGTTTCACCGTGTTAGCCAGGATGGTCTTGATCTCCTGACCTCGTGATCTGCCCGTCTCGGCCTCCCAAAGTGCTGGGATTACAGGCTTGAGTCACCGCGCCCGGCCAGTTTTTGCATTTTTATTAGAGATGGGGTTTCCCCATGTTGCTCAGACTGGTCTCGAACTCTTGACCTCAGGTGATCCACCAGGCCTTGGCCTCCCAAAGTGCTGAGATTACAGGCGTGAACCACCATGTCCAACCCCTACGTGTTTAGTAAGAGTAATAGCCAGCACTTCTTATGTGCCAGAGTCTATGCTAATCACTTTAAGTGAATCATTAGATTCTCATAACAATCTCTAGAGACAAATGCCTATTACTTTTGTATTAAACAAGGGCACGGCTCAAGGTCACACAGCTACTCCATAACAGAAACAGGATTTGAACTCAGTTCTCTCTGACTAATTACAGCTCATTTACAGTTAATTCAGTGGCAATATATTCTCCGTGATAAGTGTTAAGACTAAACCGTAATGATTTTATGTGCCATTTAAAACATCTTATATTCTGGGGTCATCTTTACTGCGTGGTTTTGGCTTAAACTTAAAGTCTTTGTGGGTTAGGAGCTCCTGTTGCTGTTCACAGTTCTTTGTACAGTACTGTCAAGGTGGTATAGGGTCTCAGTTCTTTTTTCTTTTTCTTTTTTAAATGAGACAGAGTCTTACTCTGTTGACCAGGCTGCAGTGCAGGGGCATGATCACGACTTATGCAGCCTTGACTTCCCGGGCTCAAACCATCTTCCCCCCTCACAGGTTCATGCCACCACGCCTAGCTAATTTTTGTATTTTTTGTAAAGATGAGATTTCTCTATGTTGCCCAGGCTGGTCTCGAACTCCTGAGCTCAAACAATCTGCTTACCTCGGCCTCCCAAGTGCTGGGATTACAGGTGTGAACCACAGCACCGTGGTCCTAATTCTTTAGTCAGTAAAAAATATTAAAAACCATTGTCTCGTCAACAAACCCATGTTTTTAAAAAAAATATCCTATCAACATGCTTTTTAAAACACTACTTGGACAAACATCTACAATTTAGACTAAATCCTGGAAAGTTTGTAAGCTTGTGAAACACAGGCACCTACCCAGTGTGACAGACCTCTGAAGTTCTGATATGTGCAGGAGGTTTCTGAGGCTTCTGGTTTTATAACTGCTGTTGTTCCTTCTTTGGTAGCTGAACAGGAAGACACCCAGAAGAAGGCCTTTACGTGCTGGATAAACTCACAGTTGGCCAGGGTAAGCAAACAAAGACCAAATTAGGTTATAAATCTGTTTGTTACTCCCCATACTCCTTCTATTTTGTCCCCAAGGAGGCCATTAAAAAATGGTACTGGTGATGACAGGGACAAGGTTGTGGAATGTCTTTTCTTGAAAGAAGATGTTTTAAAAGTTATCTTGATCTTGTTTTGATTTATTCGTTACTCTTTCTCACACAGACAAAAAAGTACTTTTGTTGAGGATATGGGACAGTGCTATAAAATATTTAATCACATCTCTTCAAGTGAAATAATAGTAATACTGATATGCATATAATGAATGTTATATATTAGAAACTGTCCTGAAGTCTTTAAAAGTAATGATTGTGACAACTCCTGACAAATGATTTCACGACATCCCTATGAGATAGATAGTAATATACCTGTTTAAAGGTCAAGGAAACTTCAGTGCAGAGAAGGGATGTGACTTGCATGTGGTCACATAGCTTAGAAGTGATAGTGTTGGGATATGAACCCAGACAATCTGGACTCGGCAGCCTTGATCATAATCACGGTGCCATCCTACCACACTGATGCTGAGTGTCTAGAGTAACCTAGATATATGATGAATGAGCCTCTTCTCACAGACCACGCACACTGTTTTCTCTCTGTCCATTTCAACACGATGCTTGTAATTCTAAGAAAGGGTAAATACATAAGCAGGTTACTCCAGAAATGTAATCTACTCTCCAGATGAGTCACTAGTGACTGATTCTAAACGTCTTTAATGCCGCTTGTGTGCACAGGTTTTAAGCTCTCAGTGAAAGCTCCATGCAGAAAGGGTGTTGTGTTACTGGAAATTTGCCATAAGATAATTTAAATTTGCTACTTTTCTTATGTTTTGATATGAATCTTTGCATGTTCTTTCTCATTCTCTTAATTAAGAAGAAAGTCATTACTGAATTTTAGTTTTTCACAAAGCACATTTATGAGATCCTTAAAGGTTTGGTTTTTGGACCACAGTTTGAATGATTATTTTTCTTGTGACCTTCTGCAGCACACTTCTCCCTCAGTTATATCCGACCTATTTACAGACATTAAAAAAGGGCATGTCCTCCTGGATCTGCTAGAAGTACTTTCTGGGCAACAGTTGGTAAGATTTTTAAATGACACTGAGAGACTTTCTGTTGATTTAAAAAATAGATATTTCATTTTTTGTGAGTAATATATTTGCTTGAATTTCACAGCCTCGGGATAAAGGATCTAATACATTCCAGTGTAGAATCAATATAGAACATGCTTTGACATTCCTAAGAAACCGATCAGTAAGTGTAAATTTTACTTAAAAATTCACAGGCGAGATTAATGCTCTGGAATATTTCCTCCTTTTAACCTGCATTTCTTGTTTTCCAGATTAAGCTAATAAATATTCATGTTACTGATATCATTGATGGAAACCCATCCATTATCCTTGGCCTAATTTGGACAATTATCCTGCACTTTCATGTAAGTAGTTTGATGATATAAAAATTATTTCTACCCTACCACAGTATAAAATAATGTAATGCAATAAGTGTGAGTTGACTAAATTCAGTCCTGAGCATCTCCTATAAATAGGACCTCTAGAAATCTTGAACAGGTAGAAAATAATAGCAGACCTTTTGCCATTTCTGTTAATTGGTTTTTTTTTCCTGGAGACAGAGTCTCGCTCTGTCAACCAGGCTGGAGTGCAGTGGCGCAGTCTCAGCTCACTGTAACCTCTGCTTCCTGAATTCAAGTGATTCTCCTGTCTCAGCCTCCTGAGTAGCTGGGACTTCAGGCGCATGCCACCGTGTCCAGCTAATTTTCATATTTTTTTTCTTTCTTTTTTTTTTTTTGAGGTGGAGTTTTGTTCTTGTTGCCCAGGCTGGAGTGCAGTGGTGCGATGTTGGCTCACTGCAACCTCCACCTCCCGGGTTCAAGTGATTATTCTGCCTCAGCCTCCTGAGTAGCTGGAATTGCAGATATGCACCACCACGCCCAGCTAATTTTGTATTTTTAGTAGAGACGAGGTTTCTCCAGTGTCGGTCTGGCTGGTCTTGAACTCCTGACCTCAGGTGATCCACCCACCTCTGCCTCCCAAAGTGCTGAGATTACAGGTGTGAGCCACTGTGCCCGGTCTAATTTTTGTATATTTTGTAAGGATGGGGTTTCACCATGTTGGCCAGGTATGGTCTCAAATTCCTGACCTCAGGTGATCTGCCTGCCTTGGCCTCCCAAAGTGCTGGGATTACAGGCATGAGCCACCGTGCCTGCCCTGTTGCTGTTTTTCAATTGAAAGTTGAATGCTGAATTATCATGATATCCTGCATTATTCATAATATCAGCACCAGTCTGAACAGAACCTGCCATGGTAAATGTTTGCTTCTTATTGTTTGTTTACTATGGCAGAGGAGAGAGTAGAAAGCTTCTGGAGTAAATGCTTGAAATCTAGCCACTGAATTTTTTAAAGCCTCCCCATTTTGGGGGACCCCTGTCCTATCTGACTACGAATAATCCCACAACATCCAGTTCTATCCCAAGACTGAGTTGTAGATTCATTTCGTTTCACAGATAGTTTTGACACTTACTATATGCTAGCTCTTATGCGAGGACATCAAGATTTTGTGATAGTTATAGTTCTGACTTTATAAAACATCTGATTGATAAATATGTTTTTTCAGGCCTGGAATTCTGACATAGCTCAGGGTGTCTGCACTACCTAAAAAGTTGCATTTTCTGTATTTCCATAATTATTTTAAAAATAACTTGGGAACAATACTTATTTTAGAAAAACTAGAAAATAGCATAACTAACATATAAAATTTAAAACATGCAGAGACAGACTATATATTATTTCTGGATACATGCATTTGTAATTACAGTGGAATAATATGCATGAGGATGATGAAAACTAAATTTAAGCTTGTGCGTTTTTTTTCTGGGAAAGGATAAAATGGGATTGGAGAGAGAAAGAGGCTTAGATTGTATCTGTGTTTTATTTCTTTTTTTTAAAATGATTTATTTTATTTTATTTTTTTGAGATGGAGTCTTGCTCTGTCACCCAGGCTGGAGTGCAGTGGCGTGATCTCAGCTCACTGCAACTTCCGCCTCCTGGGTTCAAGAGATTCTCCAGCCTCAGCCTCCTGAGTAGCTGGGATTACAGGTGTGCGCCACCATGCCCAGCTAATTTTTGTGTTTTTAGTAGAGACAGGGTTTCTCCATGTTGCTCAGGCTGGTCTTGAACTCCTGACCTTGTGATCCGCCTGCCTCGGGCTCCCAAAGTGCTGGGATTATAGGCGTGAGCCACTACGCCCGGCCTGTGTTTTATTTCTTTAAGAAAATCTAAACCAAATATGGTAAAATGTTAAAATTTGATAGTTCATGGTCATGTATTATTTTTTCCTATAGTTTTCTGGTATTTGAAGTATAATTAACAATTTTAATACAGATAGTAAAATTATCTACCACTCACTATAGCTGCTATAAATAATTTAGTGTATAGTCTTTATGATATATACAGCAAGAATTAATGTATCTTCATATGTATATATTTTAACAAAATGGGGTCATGTTATCCATACTGTTTTCAGCATGCTCTGTTGAACGGCTTTCTGAATATATATATATATGTGTATATGTGTGTGTGTATATGTATATGGAGGCATGATGTTTGTTGTAAAGTACTGTATTTCACTAATGGATAGTCAGAAAGCTCATGATCATTTGTAATTATAGGTAATTTCAGATAAGAATGCCCTTAAGATAAAACCTTTGCTATACAATCTTAATTATTTCCATGGGCCAAATTCTTAGAAGTGGCATTGTGCCATAGCTTTTTTTTTTTTTGAGACAGAGTGTCACTCTGTTGCCCAGACTGGAGTGCAGTGGTGGAATCTTGACTCACTGCAACCTCCACCTCCTGGGTGCAATTGATTCTTCTGCCTCAGCCTCCCAAGTAGCTGGGACTACAGGCGTGTGCCACCACAACTGGCTAATTTTTGTATTTTTAGGAGATGGGGTTTCACCATATTGGCCAGGCTGGTCTTGAACTCCTGACCTCATGATCTGCTCGCCTTGGCCTCTCAAAGTGCTGGGATTACAGACGTGAGCCACCATGCTGAACTTAAAGCTTTTATTTTTATTTTAATTTTATTTATTTATTTATTTATTTATTTGAGACTGCTCTATTGCCAAGGCTGGAGTGCAGTGGCGCGATTTTGGCTCACTGCAATCTCCACCTCCTGGGTTCAAGTGATTCTCATGCCTCAGCCCCCTGAGTAGCTGGGATTACAGGTGCCAACCACCATGCCTGGCTAATTTTTGTAGTTTTAGTAGAGACGGGATTTCACCATGTTGGCCAGGCAGGTCTTGAACTCCTGACCTGAAATGATTCACCCGCCTCAGCCTCCCAAAGTACTGGGATTATAGACGTGAGCCACCACACTTGGCCTTTTTTTTTTTTTAAATTAAAAAATTTCAAGTAAACTTTTGTCAATGTATATGTAACACACACAGATAAAAATGAACAGGACTTAAGTGTAGAGTTTGATGAATATTTATAAATGAAACACACCCATATAATCACCCTGCCAGATAAAAATATAGAACTTTGCCAGCATCCCTAAGTGCCCCAGGTCTTTCTCCCAATCACTGCCCTCCTTTCCTAAAGGTAAGCACCACTTTGAGCCCTATGGATAAGTGTAGAGTCTTTAACACCATACAAATGGAATTATAAATGTCTTCTCTTATGTACACTATGTACTCTTTTGTGTTTGACTTATTTCATTTTATATCATGTCTGTAAGATTTACCTTATCGTAGCAAGTATCAGTAAGTCTTTCTTGTTCATTGTTGTGCATGAATATACAATTGTGTGAATATACCATAACATATTTACCATTGTATTGTTGGTGCACATTTCTTTTGCTGCCAGTTTTTTTGTTTGTTTTTGGTTTTGTTCTGTTTTGTTTTTTGAGATGGAGTCTCACTCCGTCACCCTGGCTGTAGTGCAGTGGGGCATGATCTTGGCTCACTGCAACTTCTGCCTCCTGGGTTCAAGCGATTCTCTGGCCTCAGCCGCCTGAGTAGCTGGAATTATAGGTGTGTGCCACCATGCCCAGCTAATTCTGTATTTTTACTAGAGATGGGGTTTCACAGTGTTGGCCAGGCTGGTCTCGAACTCCTGACCTCGGGTGATTAGCCCACCTCGGCCTCCCACAGTGCTGGGATTACAGGCATGAGCCACCACACGTGACCTGTTGCCAGTTTTTAGCTACTATGAATAAAGGTGTTCGGAACATTCTTGTATATACCTTGTATATATCCTCATTTCCATCCTGTATCTACCTAGGAACGGAGCTGATGGTGTCAGAGCAAATGATCTTTAGCTTTAGTATATACTGCCAAACAGTTAATCAAAGTAGTTCTTCCAATTTATACTCACCAGAATTTCTTGCTACAATCTCTGCTGCTAATACTTGGCATTTAAAATTTATTATTTAAGCCTTGATGTTATGTGTAATGATTTATAGATGTTTTAAAATACATTCTAGGCTAGGTGCGGTGGCTCATGTCTATAATCCCAGCACTTTGATAGGCTGAGGCAGGAGCATTGCTTGAGCCCAGAAGCTTCCTACTCTCTCCTCTGCCATAGTCAACAATACCAGCCTGGGCAACATAAGGAGACCCCATCTCTACAAAAATAAAAATAATTAGCTGGGAATGGTGGTACCTGCCTGTGGTCCCAGCTTCTCTGGAGACTGAAGTGGGAGAAGCACTTGAGTCTAGGAAGTTGAGACTGCAGTGAGCCATGATTGTGCTACTGCACTCTAGCCTGGGCAACAGAGCAAGTCCCTGTCTCCCAAAAACATACACATGTGTACTGGAGATGTAGATATAGATGAATACACATATACACATATACTGAAGATCATATATACATATGGAGATCACATATACATATATAATATATGTTTATAATATATAACATGAATATATTATATAAAATATGTAAATGTATATATTATATAATACATATGTATTATATTTTATATAATATAAAAACATATATATGTATATGTGATCTCCAGTATATATAATATATATACTGTAATATATAACTTTTGTCCAGTATATATTATATACTGTAATATATAATATTGTAATAATATTTTATAATATATTATACATACTATAATATAACATATATTACAGTATAATATAATATATAGAGGACAAAAGTCTTCTGTAGAATATATGTAAATTGCAAATAATTCTGATTCTGTGGCTTTTTCAATCTTTTAATGAAGAAGCATTCATAATTTTAATATAGTTTGAATTTATCAACTTCTTTTGTGGCTTATACTTTTATATTCCTTTTTTTTTTTTTTTTTTTTTTTGAGACGGAGTCCTGCTCTGTTGCCCAGGCTGGAGTGCAGTGGCACAATCTTGGCTCACTGCAATGTGCACCTCCTGGGTTCAAGTGATTCTCCTGCCTCAGCCTCCTGAGTATCTGGGACTACAGGTGTACACAACAAGGCGTAGCCAATTTTTGTGTTTTTAGTAGAGATGGGGTTTCACCGTGTTGGTCAGGCTGGTCTTGAACTCCTGAACTCAGGTGGTCCACCTGCCTTGGCCTCCCAAAGTGTTGGGATTACAGGTGTGAACCACCACGCCTGGCCTGTTATATTCTTTAAATACCTCTTTTTACTATGAAGGTATTCTCTTACATTATTTTCTAGAACAATTTTGTCCAATAGGATTTTCTGCAATGATGGAACTGTTCCATAGCTATATTGTACAAAACAGTGACTACTAGCAACCTCTGCCTCCTGGGTTCAAGCCACTTGTGGCTATTGAATACTTGAGATGTGGCTAGTGTGGCAGAGGAAATGAATTATTCAATTAATTTGAATTTAAATCTCACATGTGCCTAGTGACTGTCATACTGGACAGCCCAGTTCTGAAAATATAATTGTTTTAAATTCTATATTTAGCTCTACAATCTTTCAAGAATGAATTGATTTTATATGCTGTGTTGAAACAATCGAAATTTACTTTTTTCCATATGGCTATCCAGTTGACCCAACAGTTTATTGAAAAGCTCACCATGTTCCTACTGTGCTGTAGTGTCACCTTCACACGTGAAGTCGACATGAAGTCGCCCTATATGTGAGGCTCTATTTTCAAATGACCTATTTTCTTTCATCACTTCTCTTTGCACCAGTACTATACTTTGTAATTTTGGTAACTATATAGTAAGTCTTGATATCTGATAGTGTAAGTTGTCCAACTTGTTCTTTAAGAAAATCTTCATTATTCTTTGCTTTTTGCATTTTTATATACATTTTATAAATAACTTGTCAGTTTTCACGCGTGTGTGTGCGCGCACACACACACACATTCTCACACACACACACACACTCCTGCTGGGATTTTTATTAGGATTACATGGCATGTATAAAACGTTTCAGAAAAAAATTGACATTTAAAAAATACTGCATCTTTCAATCTGTGAGTATAACGTTTTAATTATTCTGTTTAAAATATTTTCTAATTTTCATTTCTGTTTCTCATTTGACCCATGGGCCATATAAAAATATATTGCTTAGGCCGCGTGTGGTGGCTCACGCCCATAATCCCAGCACTTTGGGAGGCTAAGGCAGGCGGATCACGAAGTCAGGAGTTCGAGACCAACCTGACCGACATGGTGAAACCCTGTCTCTACCAAAAATACAAAAATTAGCCGGGCGTGGTGATATGCACCTGTAATCCCAGCTACTCAGGAGGCTGAGGCAGGAGAATCACTTGAACCTGGGAGGCGGAGGTTGCAGTGAGCCGAGATTGCACCACTGCACTCCAGCCTGGGTGACAGAGCGAGACTCCATCTCAAAAAAAAAAAAAAAAAAAAAACTGTATATATATATATATATATATATATATTTATTTATCTTAATTTCTGAATATTTGGAGATTTTATCTGTTATATCTTTGCTACTGACTAGAATTTCGATGTGGTCAGAGAACATACTCTGAATGATTTCAGTCTTTCAAAATTGCTGCAGCTTGATTTATGGTGCAGCATGGTCAGTTTCAATAAATGTTCTGTACGCTTGTGAAAGCAATGTTGGTGTAGTGCTTACCGGATCAATGCTAATCAGATCAAGTTTGTTAATTGTGTTGTTGACATCGCCCTCCAAAAAAATTGAGCCAATTTGTACATTTACTAACAATATAAGAATATCTAGTTTCTCATACTTTGACCATCGCTGGATATTGCCTTTACATTTATTTTGCCTGTATAATATAGTAAAAGCTATCCTTTTGCTGCATATATTTAAATTTCTTAAATTACTAATGCAATTGTTTTTCGTAGATTTAATGGCAGTTTTATTTGTTTCCTCTGGACTTGTCTATCCATGTGTTTGACTATCTTTTTTTTGATGTGTACATTTGTCCTTAATGGATGCATTTCACTTGATCCAGTCTCTCAAGGTACTCTAGACTAGGAGCTCAATTTGGTTCAGTTAAATTCGTTTGACAGGCGTTAAGCTACAGTGAAGTGCTCCATAAGTACTTCAGGGGGATGCATCGATGAGGGACATCCCTCAGTGTGGGGCAGCATGCCTGGGTGAGTGTAAGGAATGACCCAAGTCATACCTTAGGAAGCAAAAGTGCAGCCCCCATAGCAGATGCTGTTATTCAAGGATTTGCCCAGTATTCATTTCACCAGGAGTAAACTATGACTGTCATAGGATGCTTTTTAGGTCTTATTTTGGCCCAATGCTGGTAACTTATGCTTTTATAAACATTAAGTCTTACTTTGCCTTCCTTAGATTGAGAAGCTTGCCCAGACTCTTCCTTGCAGTTACAATCAGCCTTCCCTGGATGATGTGAGTGTGGTTGATTCTTCTCCTACCTCAAGTCCTCCAGCTAAGAAATGCTCCAAAGTACAAGCAAGATGGCAGGTGTCTGCAAAAAAGGCCCTTCTTTTGTGGGCTCAGGAACAATGCGCCACGTAAGTAGTTTGCTATGATCCAAAGAGACACACAGGGCAACTGTATCAACCAATACCACCTCACCACCCAAACACCTCCCTCACTTAAAATGAAAATTCTCACTATCCCCCTTCCTCTCAGTGCTTCTTCCATATGTGGAAGCCTGAGAGCTCAGCCACGTTTGGTTTCAAAGGCTGGAAGGTAGTATCACCTGGGTAAACTAACTCATTCCCACCTGCTGTGTTTAGGGGGCATATTATTACATGGAAATAAAGTGGTATTTAAGTGCCAGGCATGATGGCTCACTCCTATAATCCCAGCACTTTGGGAGGCTGAGGCCGGCAGATCATTTGAGGTCAGGAGTTCGAGATCAGCCTGGCTAACATGGTGAAATCCCGTCTCTGTGAAAAATTAGCCTGGTATGGTGGCACGTGCCTGTAATCCCAGCTACTTGGGAGGCTGAGGCAGGAGAATTGCTTGAACCTGGGAGGTGGAGGTTGTGGTGAGCCGAAATCACGCCATTTCACTGCAGCCTGGGCAACAAGAGCGAAACTCTGTCTCCCTCTCACACACACACACACACAAAACTTATCTCTTGAAGATGTATGTGAGTGTATTAAGAGACCTCAGAGTTTAGGAACATAGCTCAATTAGGAAGCACAGAGACCAGACAGTATACGTTTTGAGACAGAGTCTCACTTTGTCACCCAGGCTGGACTGCAGTGGTGCGATGATGGCTCACTACAGCCTTGACCTCCCAGGCTCAATTGATCCTTCCACTTTAGCCTCTTGAGTAGCTGGGACTGCAGGTACACACCACCATGTCTGGCTAATTTTTGTATGTTTTGTAGAGATGGGGTTTTGCCATGTTGCCCTGGCTGGTTTCAAGAACTCCTGAGCACAAGCAATTCACCTGCCTCCATCTCTGAAAGTGCTGGGATTACAGGTGTGAGCTACCACACCAGGCTGGAGTATGCATTTTTTAAAAGTGGGGATAATGAAGGAAAGTTAGTGCTCATATCTTGTTTTTCTTTTAAAGAAAGAAAAGTGTTTTCTGCTCTTGGGAGACAATTTACTTTTCCATTTTAACCAATGTCTGAGCTGGAGCTTAGGAAAAATAAGGACTGTAGATGCAGGAGATCTCTCTACTAGAACTGTAGAGTTCACAGGGCATTTCTTGTCACATCATAGCATTGTTAGGTAAATAGGGTCATAAATATGTTGCTAAGCCCTTCAAATGCAGGACTTCAGAGTAAGTCCTTCCTGTTGAAAGGCCAAGATAGAGCTGAATTTCTGCCTTCAGCCTTACTTTTTTTTTTTTTTTTTTTTTTTTTTGTTGAGACGGAGTCTTGCTCTGTCACCCAGGCTGGAGTGCAGTGGCTGGATCTCCGCTCACTGCAAGCTCCGCCTCCCGGGTTTACGCCATTCTCCTGCCTCAGCCTCCCTAGTAGCTGGGACTACAGGCGCCCACCACCTCGCCCGGCTAGTTTTTTGTATTTTTTAGTAGAGACGGGGTTTCACCGGGTTAGCCAGGATGGTCTCGATCTCCTGACCTTGTGATCCGCCCATCTCGGCCTCCCAAAGTGCTGGGATTACAGGCTTGAGCCACCGCGCCCGGCACTTTTCTTTTTTTTGATAGGGAGTTTCGCTCTTGTCGCCCAGGCTGGAGTGCAGTGGCAGGATCTCAGCTCACTGCAACCTCCACCTCCTGAGTTTAAGCAATTCTCCTGCCTCAGCCTCCTGAGTAGCTGGCATTACAGGTGTGCACCACCATGCCCAGCTGATTTTGTATTTTTAGTAGAGATGAGGTTTCATCAGGTTGGCCCAGGCTGGTTTCAAACTCCTGACCTCAGGTGATCTGCCCACCTCGGCCTCCCAAAGTGCTGGGATTACAGGGGTGAACCACTGTTCCCGGCCCAGCCTTACTTTTCTTTAGTTGTCATTCATTCTCTATATTTTATGACAGCCATAAACATACATAACCTTATATAGAGGTTTAAAGTATATTAAATGAACTGTTTCTTGAATCTCCTAGAGATAATTGTACTCCAGTTTTCTTTCTTTTTTTTTTTTTTGAGACGGAGTCTCGCTCTGTCACCCAGGCTGGAGTGTAGTGGCCGGATCCTGGCTCACTGCAAGCTCCGCCTCCCAGGTTCACACCATTCTCCTGCCTCAGCCTCCCGAGTAGCTGGGACTACAGGTGCCCGCCACCTCACCCGGCTAGTTTTTTGTATTTTTTAGTAGAGACGGGGTTTCACCATGTTAGCCAGGATGGTCTCGATCTCCTGACCTTGTGATCCACCTGTCTCGGCCTCCCAAAGTGCTGGGATTACAGGCTTGAACCACCGCGCCTGGCCTGTACTCCAGTTTTCTAAATTTTAAAAATCCCAAACAGCATTTGTGAAAAGCATTATTGTGTCTACTCAGATTTATTTCATTTATGCATAAATAACCTTAAAGTCCTTTCAAAGCCCCAAATATTTTACCACAGTTTATCTTTTCTTCACGTCTCCCCATCTTTCTTAGTTTTCAGCTATAGAGCTTATGCTAAGCTTATTAAAATGTAGCACCTCTTCTTAAGTAATTCTTCATGGGTTTATCCTAGTTTTGGCCATCATTGGTGGTATTATATAACTTTTATTTCAATATCCTGTGTTTTATTATTTCAATATTTGTGTTTTATTTCAATAAGACTCTTTCGTAAGTAGTATGTTGTATTTTCTCATTTGTGAAACAGATGAATCAGGCCCCATTCTCCACATCTAAATGAGTGTAGGTTCTGCCAACCAGGAGCCTAATTCCACCCTCTCTAAGGTCTGGCAGCAGCATCTTTATGGTATTGGCTTTGGCTCATCAGTGCAGAGCTGACCTACACAGTATTGGGTACAGTGCCTGCCAGTCAGTGCAGTGCTGGTTCAGTACTCAAGGTGTTGAGGTCTGGCCCTGCCCTCAGCTGCAGCCACCATCCCTTTAGTTATTATTAGGTTGATGCAAAAGTGATTGCGGTTTTTGCCATTACTTTTAATTACTTAAAAGTAATTGCATTACTTTTGCCATAGCATTACAATTTGCCATTACTTTTAATGGTAAAAACTGCAATTACTTTTGCACCCACCTAATAGTTTAGCTTAGTCTTGCACGTTCTAAAGTCAGAGTACCTGGATTTGAAGTGCTGGTGCCCTGTACTTTCTAACTGGTGACTTTGAACACCTAATCTCTTTGTGTTCCAATTTCTTCAGTCATAAAATGTGAACAACAGTAATATATCATAGGTTGTTATATGCATGATAAGAATTAATTTTTTTAAAGCATTTAGAACAGTTTCTGGGTAGATACCACAGACATATTTGTTAGACAACACAAAAATCACTGACTGCTATGTAGTTTATTACAGTCATAGTTTTAAACTTTTTTCCCCTAAGTAAACAGGAAAACCCAGGTCATCTGGAGCAGACCTGTTTCCTGAGTAGCTTTTATCATTTGATTCATACCTTAAAATAGTCTATTGAATTTCTTCCTGCTTTTTATGGGATATGAAAGGACACGATAGTTGTTCTAGAATATATCCCAAATGTTGCAGGCAACTATACCCTTTTGCAAAACTTCACTGATCCCTTATGAAGCACGGAATAGTGATAGAGTGATTTTTTAAAAAATATGTGTCTTAAGCCCTGATTATATGTCAGGCATTGTTTGGGGAATGAGTCTACAGTGGTGAACAAGAAAGGCAAAGCCCTTGCTCTCAAAGGCTTGCATCCTGATGGGGAAAGCAGGAATCATCATGAAGAAATATGATAATTACAGTTGGCAAGATTATGAAGGACTTTTGATATGGTCAAGAAGGTTGAGGGCAGGGAGAGTGTCTCCTTTAGTGCAGGTGGTAAGACAGGGCTTTGCTGCAGAGAGACTTTGAACTGACTCCACAAGTGGAGGCTTTATGAAGATGTATGAGAAGGAGCATCCAAGGACAGTGACTAGGAGGGTGGCTTTGAGAAACAGGAAGGAGGCTGGTGACTGTAACTCTGTAAGAGAGGGGAGTTACAAAGATGAGAAAAGCAGGCAGGGGCCAAATCACATAGGGTCTGTAGACCAGGGTGAGAGATGTTATTCTAAATACAATGGCTAGCTAATGATGTTGGTTGATTGATTGATTGATAGATAGATAGATAGATATTTATTGTGATAAAATATGCATAACCTAAAATCCACCACTTTGACCATTTTTAAGTGTGCAGTTCAGTGGCACTAACTACATTCATATTGTTGTCTAGCCATCACCACTCTCTGTCACCAGAACTTTTTTCATTTTGTGAAACTGTACCTGTTAAACTAGAACTCCCCATCACCTGCAACCTCTGGCCTCTGGCAACCACCATTCTACTTCCCTATGAATTTGACTACTCTACATACCTCATATAAGTGGAATCATATGGTATTTGTCCTTTTGTGACTGGCTTATTTCACTTAGCATGGTTTTTAAGGTTCCTTCATGTTGTAGCATGTGTCAGAACTTCCCTCCTTTTTTTTTTTTTTGAGACAATCTCATTCTGTCACCCAGGCTGGAGTGCAGTGATGCAATTGTAGCTCACTGCAGCTTCAATCTCTCAGTGTCAAGTGATCCTCCCACCTCAGCCTCCCAAAGTGCTGGGATTGCAGGTGTGAGCCAACGCCCCCAGCCAGAATTTCCCTTCTTTTTAAGGATGAATAATATTCATTGCATGTATATACCACATTTTGTTTATCCATTCATCCGTCATGATGGGTTTTAAGCAGAGGAGTGACAAGGTCTATCTGTCTAGTGAGTTACAGGCCATTAATTGCACACAGTGTATCATTTAATTTGTCCCACCTTAAAGAAAGTGATTTCCTCTAGTTAGGGACCTTCCCTGTATGTAGAAGTTTAAAGGCAGGCTTAAGCCAACAGATTTGGTAATGAAAGGCATCAATTTTGGGTGAATATCATTATCTCCTGGAGGCCTTTTTTAAAGGCACAGATTTCAGGCCCACCTTCAGAGTTTGATTCAGTAGGTATGGGATTTGGCCTGAGAATTTGCATTTCTAACACCTGCACCCCAGGTGATACTGTTGCTGCTGGCTCAGGAACCAAATTTTGAGAATCAGTGTTCTGTGGTATTTTGAGTTTCATCAAGCTTGGCATTTTCCTTTAATTGATCACAAGATTAAAAATTTTATCTAGCATGATGTATCTAATTTACTTGATTTGACAAATTTTACTTACTATTGAAGATAGTGGAGGGGTGTGTTACATTATTTTTAATGGTATTTATCATGTTTTTGTCCTTTTATGATAGCTATGAGTCTGTCAATGTGACAGATTTTAAGTCAAGTTGGAGAAATGGGATGGCTTTTTTGGCCATCATTCATGCCTTGCGACCAGACCTAATTGACATGAAGAGTGTGAAGCAGAGATCCAACAAAGACAATCTGAGAGAGGCCTTCAGAATTGCAGAACGAGAATTAAAAATCCCCAGATTGCTGGAACCAGAAGGTAAAGAAGCTTCTTTGTTTTTAAAACAATCTTTAAGGCTTAGCATGAAGTTGATTTCAAAATAGTATCTATACATGAATAAACATAATAACATTCTATTGTAGTCCTGGAGGGCTTAACTTAAACTGTTGATTGAATTTTATATGATTAAACAATTCCTACCAATTTGTTAACTTCAGTAATTACAGGGGAAGCCACAGCTGAAAGCAAACAATGCTGTTATTGGGAATAATTTGAGCCTCTGTCTTGATTTTCTTCTATTATGTTCTGTGTTTTTTTCTTCTTGATTCTATTATTCTATTCTAAATCTCTTTTGTAAGATGTTTCTCTGAGTCTTGAATTAAAGTTAGTTATATGTCTCTCCTCACTCCCTCTGAGTTAAAGCTGAAACCTTTGTGAGAATAGAAACTGCTGCTTTCCCATCTGTCCTTACATGGTTGGCCATTGATTCTGCTCAATTGTGTTGGATTGTTAATGACAACATCCTGCGTACTGGTTAGTTTTACAGAGATCATCATCAAATTATAATTTAACTTTATAAAATTAAGATTAAAAAATTTTACTTCTTTCTCAAAAGCACTTTACTTTGGATTGTAATGTTTCATAATATAACCAAAGCTATTAAAAAAAAACATTAAGGTCATAATAGAGGTATACAGGATTAGTGAAAATTATGATGAATGCGTAGGTCAAGCACGTATGAATTCTAGTCTCAGCTCTATTACTGCGGTGTGTATACAAATGTTTAGTGACTGACTCTCCCAAATAATGGGAAATATACACACATTTACACTATGATAGATTTGACTGATATTAAGGAATGTATATTATTTTATAAATGATTATAACATTTATGAAATGCTTTCTTATAGATTTCATATAGCCCCAAAATGCTTTTGTTGATTTTTGCCAAACTCTGTATCCATCTATAATCGACTTAGGATTGTATTTGCTGAAGAAATGTAGTTCTGACATGAATGTTAGTTTAGAATTTCCTTTATGTTAATAAGTGGAATAAGAGGTATATCAGAACTTCATTTGTTCTTCAATGACATGAATGACTTCTTTGCTGAATTGAATACTAGAAGAATATTTTCTCAACTTTTTATGCTATTCACAACGCAACTAACAGCTTTAGACAGAACATATTTTTAAGATTTACCTGCATCATTAACATTTTATTCATCTCTTTTTTAGCAGTTAACAGAACAACAGTCAAGCCCTCATTTGCAGACTTCTGTGTTATAAATGCTACCGTTATGACTGATTTCAAGTTACCAATGTGCAATCACTAAACGCAGAATTAGAAAAAGATGTTCAGTACCACACCATGATATGTTGTTTCCGTCACATAGATACAATAGACAGCCTCAGGAGCATATAGATAATAGTAAAATATAATACAATAATTGGCAAGTGATAAGTTTTGAGTATTTATTACCTATGCTTTTAATATAATTTGTGCATTTATATGATTTAATTTTTATTGATGATTTTTTCACAACCAGCTTACAAAAACTTCTGAACATTTAGCAATCAACTCTCTTAAGCTGATGTGAGTCAGCTAGTTCCAGCACACTCACTGCCCAGGTGACTGTGGATTGGTCACTTAATCTTTTTCGTTTTAAGCGGCTCTATTAAGAGATAATTCACATACCATATAATGTATCCATTTAAGTATACAAATTAGTGGTTTCTAGTATACAGCCTGCCCTCCGTGTCTATGGGTTCCATATCCATGGAGTCAGCCAACAATGGATTGAAAATATTTGGGGAAAAAGAAAAGCATTTGTCCTGATCATGTACAGACTTTTTTCTTGTCATTATTCCCTAAACAATACATGTCACACAATTGTATAACAACTAATTACGTAGCATTTACATTGTATTGGATATTTAAAGCAATCTAGAGATGAGTCCTGGAAGCAGTTCCCGTGGATACCAAGGAGAACTGTATTCACAAAATTGTTCAGTCATCATCACCATTCATTTTAGAACATGTTTGTCATCCCCAAAGGAACTCCTGTGACCATTAGCAATTACTCTCCATTTGCCCCAACCCCCCTCATGCCCCAGTACTTTCTAATTACATTTCACATATATGGAATTATACAATACACGGTCTTTGTGACTGGCTTCTTTAACTTAGCAAAATATCTCCAAGGTTATCTATGTTGTGGCATGTATCAATACTTCATTCCTTTTTTTTTGGAATGAGTCTTGCTCTGTTGCCCAGCAATCTTGGCTCACTGCAACCTCCATCTCCTGGGTTACAGCGATTCTTGTGCTTTAGCGTCCCGAGTAGCTGGGACTACAGGTGTGCGCCACCATGCCTGGCTAATTTTTTGTATATATATATATTTTTTTGAGACAGGGTCTCACTCAGTCTCCCAAGCTGGAGTGCAGCGGTGTGATCTTGGCTCACCACAGCCTCCATCTCCTTGGTTCAAGTGATTCTTGTGCCTCAGCCTCTTGAGTAGCTGGGACTACAGGTGTGCACCACCATGCCTGGCTAATTTTTTTGTATTTTTTTTTTTTGAGACAGGGTCTCACTCAGTCTCCCAAGCTGGCGTGCAGTGGTATGGTCTTGCCTCATCACAGCCTCCATCTCCTTGGTTCAAGTGATTCTCTCTCTTTTTTTTTTTTTTTTTTTTTTTGAGACGGAGTCTCGCTCTGTGGCCCAGGCTGGAGCGCTATGGCCGGATCTCAGCTCACTGCAAGCTCCGCCTCCCGGGTTCACGCCATTCTCCTGTCGCAGCCTCCCGGGTAGCTGGGACTACAGGCGCCGCCATGTCGCCCGGCTAGTTTTTTGTATTTTTTTAGTAGAGACGGGGTTTCACCGTGTTAGCCAGGATGGTCTCGATCTCCTGACCTCGTGATCCGCCCGTCTCGGCCTCCCAAAGTGCTGGGATTACAGGCTTGAGCCACCGCGCCCGGCCTCAAGTGATTCTCTTACCTCAGCCTTCTGAGTAGCTGGGTCTACTGGTGTGTGCCACTGTGCCTGGCGAATTTTTGTGTTTTTAGTAGAGATGGGGTTTTACTATGTTGTCCAGGCTGGTCTTGAACTCCTGGCTTCAAGTATTGGCCCACCTCAGCCTCCCAAAGTGCCAGGATTACAGACATGAACCACCACACCTGGCCTTTTTTTTGTATTTTTAAATAAACTTTCAGCGGGGTGCTATGTCTCATGCCTGTAATCCCAGCACCTTGGGAGGCCGAGGTGGGCAGATCATGAGGTAAGGAGTTCAAGACCTAGCCTGGCCAGCATGGTGAAACCTCGTCTCTACTAAAAATACAAAATTAGCTGGGCATGGTGGTGTGCCTGTAATCCCAGTTACTGCCTCACCTGGCTGAGCTAATGCTGATCAGAGCTCTCATGGTGAAGTTCCTCTTTTCTCCCGCTTCTTTCCATACTGTGCTCTTTGGAGGGAAATCACTGCATAGCCCACACTTGGGAGAGTTACGCTCACTCTCCTTGATGGCAGATTATCTATGTAAATTATTTGAAGTTCTTCTGCTCAGAAATTTGTCTATTCTCCCCCGTTTACTTACTTATTCAGTCATTTATTTATATCAATACGGGCTTCTTGTACTACTTTGTTTATTTTAAGGGTCAATTTTTTAAAAAGTCCTCTTTACACTCAAAGTTTTGGCCAGTAGGAGCTCTTTCAGTTGGCTCCTGTGCTCCTTTGATTTTTCCCCATCAGTATGGGGTTTGCTTGTTTGTTTTTGAGCATTTTCTTACTTTCTGGCCTGACAAGACACTGCAGGCTCATCTTGTGTATTTCCTGCCCCAGTCTTAGGATCAGTCATTTCTCCAAGGAGGCCTGGCTCTTTTTATTGGAGAATGGTATTAGAAACCAAGATCTGGGTGCTACCTGTGCTCTTTGCTACTGGTATTTAGCCTCTTTGGACTTCAGGTTTTGGTAAGAGTTGAATTTAGGAGATATTTGTAAGCTCACAGCCTAATGAGAACTTAGAACTTGTATGTGAGCTTATAGCCATATTCATTCATTCATTCATTCATTCATTCATTCATTTATTTATTTATTTATTTATTTATTTATTTAGAGATGGAGTGTCTTGGCTCTGTCTCCGAGGCTGGAGTCCAACCTTCGCCTCCTGGGTTCAAGCAATTCTCCTGCCTCAGCCTCCTGAGTAGCTGGGATTATAGGCATGTGCCACCATGCCTGGCAAATTTTCGCATTTTTAGTAGAGAGGGGGTTTTGCACTGTTGGCCAGGATGGTCTAGTACTCCTGACCTCAGGTGATTTGCCGCCTCGGCCTCACCAAGTGCTAGGATTACAGGCTTAAGCCACCATGCTCAGTCTGCCTACAGCTGTGTTTCTATGGTTTGGACATTGGTCTGCCTTCATGTTGGTTGTTACTAATTCTTGTTAACTTTCTACCTGTATCTTTTTCCCCCCTTCCTTTTTTACCTTCTTTTCTCCCTTTCCTTGTCTTTTGTCTTTTCTTTTTGGCTTTTCATGTCTTTTGTTTTTCCTTTATTTTTCCTCATGCTTTTGTTCTGTTTCTGATGACTGTTTTAAATACTTTTCTTATATTGTGATTCTCCAAATCTTTATTATTAGTATAAAATATTTTCTCCATTTTGTATGTATGAATAACCAGGCAACTAATGAAATAGACACTGTAGTAAAAACAAATTTCCTCTGCATAATTGCCCATAATTCATTATAAATGGCTTAAATAATAGCTCAAAAATATGAAATGCATCATGATTATTTATCCAAACCAAATACTGTAGTCATATTTGAATAAGGGAACTATTTTGACATAATATTGTTAACACATTTAATCTTCACGCGTGGCTTCATATATAATGAGAAGTTTTTGTAAAGCGATATCTAAATAAGCCAGTATCATTATTTTATGTATCTCTTGATGTTTATATCTTTTTCAGTTAAAGATGGAATAACTTAATTCTTAAAAATTCTTCCTATATTGAGACCCTACCCTCAGCTTTTTATTGCTAACTTTTATATGCTTACTGCCTTGAATTACATCGTTTGCAAATGGATTGATTTATTTTCTACTTCAGGTGACTTAGAGCACTCATCGAACCTAGTAAATATGTTCACTAAAGCATGCATGGTGTGTTGTGTTTGTTTGTTGTTTTCTCCTAACCTTAAACTCCTTGAGGGGCAGATAATGTTTTAAGGCATCTAGCATCTACTAGTTGAATGAATAGAGGGTTGAAACATAAGATCTCCAAAGGCAGGGACCGTACCTTACATATCCTTGTAGCCCCTGCCTGTGACCCACATTTATTGGCTCCCTGTAAATATTTGTTGCTTTAAGTTTAACTTAATTAATAAATAAACTGAAGTTTAAAAAAAAAAAATCTTCATTGCTTGTTTAGGTCAAGGAACACCTCCAAATTAGGTGTTCATTTTGTCTGTGACAAATTGCATCCCCCTTTTTGTGATTTTATGATCTCCTTCACTTATTAGATGCCTGGAGAAGTTCTGTACTTTATAGAATTTATATGCCTGGCACAGTGTCTTATGCTAGCTACTTGTGAGGCTGAGGTCGGAAGACTGCTTGAGGCCAGGAGTTTGAGACCAGCCTGGACAACATAGAGAGACCCTGTCTAAAATAAAATAAAAAATAAGATAAATAGGAGTTTGTAGTCTTTAAAATTTTGTTTAATTCAGCATTTTACAAACTTATTTCACCATGGACTCTTAATGCAACACAAAGCCTGGCCCGTAGAAGGCTCTCAGTAGATTTACTTGTTCTATGAATGAATGAACAAACTCTGTGAATGTCTTAGATAAGCTTTCCATACAATATATGCTTTTGGAGATGCTTTACTGCACACATGCCAAGACCAAGGTGTCAGGAATGCATTCTAATTGCTGTATGTTCCTGCATTCCCGGAGGAATTTCTGCACCATGTGTCTAGAAAGAGGAATGCTTTATTTTCTCCTCTTCATTCTCTCTGACTACTTATGCCCTCAGACATACCCCCGTAGTGACACTTTATTATTAGAAAACTGAGACTGTGCACATACTAGTGCCAGGATTTAACCCCCCAGCTATCTCTGTGTATAGATCTAAACTCTTAGCCACTGCACAGTCTTGCAGCAAGGCTGAGTAAACAGAGATTGGATGGCTGGGTGACTACTTTGGTGCATTTCCAGAGTCTGTGAACCAAATGGCAGAGGCTATGGCATAGCCCATTCTTGAATATTCATTATAGCAAATGTATAACAGCTAATTGATAGTGTGGTATATCTTGCAGATGTGGACGTTGTTGATCCTGATGAAAAGTCCATCATGACCTATGTGGCACAGTTTCTGCAGTATTCCAAAGATGCACCTGGGACTGGAGAGGAGGCTCGGGTATGCTTTCATATGCATAAGTCAAGCTCATTTTAGTTGTATCCTGCTAATGGTTTAATTTTTAAAATCAAGATATAATTTGCATACAGAACTTAAATGTACGGTTTAATGAGCATACACCCCTGTAAATCATACTTCAATCATGATGTAAAACGTATCTGGTACCCAGAATATTCCATTGGGCACCTTTTCTGTCTCTGCTTCCTACCCCAGGCAACCAGCATTCTAATTTCTGTTACTGTAGGTTAGTGTTGAATGTTCTTTTTTTTTTTTTAGGTTCAAAGGGATAATTTATTAAACTTTACTGAATTATCTGAAACAACTTTTCAATAGGCACTATATAAGACAAATGAAGTTAAACTTTTAAAAATCTAAAGATATAAAATTTTTGTTTATTATAATATTCGATTTTTTAAATTATTTATTTATTTATTTTTTGAGACAGAGTCTCGCTCTGTCGCCCAGGCTGGAGTGCAGTGGCACGATCTTGGCTTACAGTAGCATCTGTCTTCCCTTTCAAGTGATTATCATACCTCAGCCTCCCAAGTAGCTGGAATTACAGGCACGTGCCACCATACGCAGCTGATTTTTGTATATTTGGTAGAGACGGGTTTCACCATGTTGACCAGGCTGGTCTTGAACTCCTAACTTCAAGTGATCCACCCATCTTGGCATCCCAGAGTGCTGGGATTATAGGAGTGAGCCACTGTGCCTGGCCTATCAAATTTTTATGTATTATAATATTTATTACCTTTATTGAGATATAATTTATATACCATAAAATTCATCTATTTAATATGTTTGTTTCGATGGTTGTTGGTGTATTTACATGATTGGGCAACCTTCACCATCATCTAATTTTAGCACATTTCCAGTTTGTCTATTCTTTAGCTTCATATAAATGAAATTGTGTGATTCATATAAATGGAAGTGTTGTATTCTATTGTTAATCCCTATTTGTTGATATACTCCTGAATTACTATTTTTTGTTTGTTTGTTTGTGTGTTTGTTTGTTTAGACAGAGTCTCACTCTGTTATCCAGGCTGGAGTGTAGTGGCATGATTTTGGCTCACTACAACCTCTGCCTGCCACGCTCAAATGATTCTCGTGCCTCAGACTCCCGATAGCTGGGATTACAGGCGTGGACCATCCTGCCTGGCTAATTTTTGTATTTTTAGTAGAGACAGGGTTTCAACATGTTGGCCAGGCTGGTCTGAAACTCTTGGCCTCAAGTGATCTGCCTGCCTTGGCCTCCCAAAGTGCTTGGGATTGGAGGTGTGAGCCACTGTGCCCAGCCTTGCATAACTATTAGATTGCCATTTGATTATTCAGTTTTTCTCCTTTACTTTCAGTGAGTACACAAAATAGTGTGGGTGGAAACTTCATAAAAATTGCTGAGCTGAAAAGAAACTCTTACTCTGCTTCTAAGATGATAAATGAGTGCTGTGAATTTAGTAAACTGTTTGAGAATATTACTTAAAAAAGTGTTTTAAACCACATGTTTGCATGCATTTTCAGACATGTTTACATGCATTTTATTTGACACATTGGGCCTATGTTTTTCCAGCTGTTAAGTTTGAGGCAATAAGCCAGATTGTTGCTGACTCTGGAAGAGAGTCTCAAGCTGAGATGCAGGCTTATAATTCAGTTCACTTATTTCTGGCCTGCTGAGGAGCTATTCTTTTCTAATTAATTTTCATATTAAAAAAATAAAATGCAAGATTCAACTGTCCATGAAATTGAGTGCAAAAGTATTAGAAAACTTTTGCTTAATAGGAAAAAACAAAGTAAATGAAGGTTAAAGAAGGGTGGAAATAAGATATAACTTCTTTGTCCTATAGCAGTAAAATTGGCTTCCAAATGTAAGCAAGTTTACCACCTAAGCAAGAATCTACGGAAAAAGTAATTATTGTTCATATCTTGACGATAGCATAGCTAAAAACCTTTGGTACTGTTATTTTTAGGCTCTCGAAAGTGTTTGAGTTATTTTTGATGTCAGTGTTTCTGCAGGGTGTGAACATCTCTTGAATTACCCCTATATTTCGATTTATTGGAAGGCAGTCTTCTGAAATGCCTGCTATAAAGAAATGATTTAGAATAATGTTCTCCAAGCCAAAATGGGGGAGGGGGTGCATTGCTTGCCCATTTCTTTAGCACATTGTCATGTTCAGATGCTAGTTACAATCTGGTTTAAAATTTAAGGTGTTATGTGAACAAGTGATATTACTCTTTGGCATAATGAATCATTGGTGTGTAATGATGGCATTATTTCACTGCTGTTTCAAGTTGTTAATTTTTTTGTTAAAAAAACCAAGTCTGTTTAAAATATAGTTTAATTGTGTGTGTGTAAAATACAGGGAAAGGTGAAAGATGCTCTGGTCTGGTTAACTCTGCAAAAGGAAAAACTACAGAAGTTGCTAAAGGATCCAGAAAATGATACCTACTTTAAAAAGTATAATGTAAGTATGATTTTAAACAGCTGTTTGTAATTTACTTTTTAAGGGATGAGCAGTAAGTATGTTTTTAGAAAACTCTTTCAGGGTTAAGTATTTTAAATATTAAATTCACTGAAGGTTTTAAGGCTGAATTCTAGCACTGTACTTGAGAAACTAAGGTGCATGTGATTCACTGGGGTAGTCCTGTTAAAATGCACATTCTGGTTTAGTAATTCTGGGGCAGGGCCTGAGTGTTTGCATTTCTAACAAGGTCTCAGATGATGTTGATTCTCCTCGTTTTTGGAGTACTTTGAGCAGCATGGTTCTGGAGCAGGGGTTGGCCCATTTTGTAAATAAAATGTTGTTGGAACAGAGCTACACCCATTTAAGCATTGCCAGTCACTACTTTCACACTATAACCCCAGAGTTGAGTAGTCGTGATAGAGACCATATGGCTCTTAAAGCCTGAGATATTTACTGTCTTGCCCCTTACAGTAAAAGTTTTCCAGTCCCTAGTTTAAAGCAGAACATGCTTTTTATTTTATTTTTATTTTAATTTTTATTTTTATTTTTATTTTTATTTTTTGAGACAGAGTTTCGCTCTTGTTGCCCAGGCTGGAATGCAGTGGCGTAATCTCGGCTCACCACAACCTCTGCCTCCCGGTTCAAGCAATTCTCCTGCTTCAGTCTCCCAAGTAGCTGGGGTTACAGGCATGCACCACCACACCCAGCTAATTTTGTATTTTTAGTAGAGACAGGGTTTCTCCATGTTGGTCAGGCTTGTCTCGAACTCCTGACCTCAGGTGATCCACCTGCCTTGGTGTCCCAAAGTGCTGGGATTATAGGCGTGAGCCACAGCACCCAGCCCCAGAACATGCTTTTTAGAATGAATACAGAGCCTCAACTGAGAGTCCTTTGAGAAATAATGACAGCTGTGATTATTACCACATATTGAACATTTCTTTTTTTTTTTTTTGGAGGCAGAATCTTGCGCTGTGGCCCAGGCTCGAGTACAGTGGTGCAATCTTGGCTCACTACAATCTTTGCCTCCTGGGTTCAAGCGATTCTCATGCTTCAGTCTCCTGAGTAGCTGGGATTACAGGCACCTGCCACCAGGCCCAGCTAATTTTTGTATTTTTAGTAGAGACGGATTTTCATTTTTTTATTTTTATTTTTATTTTTTTGAGACTGAGTCTCGCTCTGTCGCCCAGGCTGGAGTGCAGTGGCTGGATCTCAGCTCACTGCAAGCTCCGCCTCCCAGATTTACGCCATTCTCCTGCCTCAGCCTCCCGAGTAACTGGGACTACAGGCGCCCGCCACCTCGCCCGGCTAGTTTTTTGTATTTTTTAGTAGAGACGGGGTTTCACCGTGTTAGCCAGGATGGTCTCAATCTCCTGACCTCGTGATCTACCCGTCTCGGCCTCCCAAAGTGCTGGGATTACAGGCTTGAGCCACCGCGCCCGGCCTGAGACGGGTTTTCACCATGTTGGCCAGGCTGGTCTCGAACTCCTGACCTCAAGTGATCCACCTGCTTCAGCTTCCTAAAGTGCTGGGATCACAGGCGTGAGCCACCACACCTGGCCATGTTGAACATTTTCTATGTAGCAGATACCTTGCTGATTTGCATTTCACATGTTAAAATATCTTGCTGAGCTTGGTATTATTCCAGTTTTACAGATGAAGATAATAAGTGGCTTATTTAAGGTTACATGGCTACTAAAAGGGTAGAAATGGGACTTGAATGGAAGTCTAGCTTTAAAGTCCTAGTTGTTTTTGCATTGTGATGCTTCTCTGGGGTAAGTAGTTATTCACTGTACAGCCCTGAAAGAGACTTAACAGGAAACAAAGCAAAGGTTCCTCAGTCCCGTTTCTTAGAGCCCATTGTCTATGCAGTGCTGTGCTTTTCCCCAGTGCTCTGTCCTGAACAAGCTGCAGATACTGTCAGGTACCTACATAGCACTTAGCACCTCTAGGCCTCCATCTCCATGTCTGTTAAGTCAAAGAGTTGGATAAGTCCAGCCTTTCAACTGTAACATTCAGTGGGTTGTGCAACTTGCTGGCCATACTTTCCTTTTTGCTTTGGAAGCATCAGGGAAGGAAGGGATCAAACATTTTTTTCTTCCTTTGGTCCGAACTGCACAGGCTTCTTGACCTTCCCTTAGCTCTGGTCTAAGATTTTTTTCTCGACAAAGTGCTCATCTTTTACTGAAAGTGCATTGTTCTCACATATGTCTTTGATTTAATAATGTATCACAGATTCAGGTTCCCTAAATAGAAGGTTTTACGAAGTCATTAATTATCAGAATTAAAGTAAATTATCCTTTGACTTTTTCATAACATTTCATTTAAAATGCTGTCAATAATTCTGGATAATGTTTTAAATGACATTTAAAACATTTGAACAGTATGGTTCTAGAGCAGAGGTTGGCCCATTTTGTGAATAAAATGTTATTGGAACAGAGCCACACCTATTTATATATTGTCAGTTGCTAGTTTCACACTACAGCCCTGGAGCTGAGTAGTTAACTATGGCCAGTTGCAGTGGCTCATGTCTGTCATCTCAGCACTTTGGGAGGTGAGGCAGGTGAATCACTTGAGCCCAGGAGTTCAAAACCAGCCTGGACAACATAGTGAAATCCCTGTCTCTACAAAAAATACCAAAAAAAAAAAAAAAAAAAAAAAATTAACCGGACGTGGTGGTGCACTCCTGTAGTGCCAGCTGCTCGGGAGACTGAGGTGGGAGGATCACTTGAGCCCAGGAGGCAGAGGTTGCAGTGAGCCAACATCATGCCACTGAACTTCAGCCTGGGCAATAGAACCAGATCCTGTCTCCAAAAAAAGAAAAAAAAAAAAAAAACCCATGTAATTGATAACTCTTTTTTTTTTTTTCTGAGACAGGATATCTCTCTGTCTCCCAGGCTGTGGTGCAGTGGCCCGATCACTGCAACCTCTGCCTCCTGAGCTGAAGCCATCCTCCCATTTCAGCCTCTTGAGTAGCTGGGACTACAGGTGTATGCCACCATATCTAGCTAATTTTTTGTATTTTTGGTCAATACGGAGTTTTGCCATGTTGCCCAGGCTAGTTTTGAACTCCTGGGCTCAAGTGGTGCACCTGCCTCAGCCTCCCAAATTGCTAGGATTACAGTTGTGAGCCACAGTGCCTGGCCAATTGATAACTCTTTTTTTTTTTTTTTTTTTTTTGAGACAGAGTCTCTGTCACCAGGCTGGAGTGCAGTGGCACGATCTCGGCTCACTGCAACCTCTGCCTCCCAAGTTCAAGTGATTCTCCTGCCTCTGCCTCCCGAGTAGCTGGGACTATAGGCATGCGCCACCACGCCCACCTAATTTTTGTATTTTTAGTAGAGATGGGGTTTCACTGTGTTGGCCAGGATGGTCTCAATCTCTTGACCTTGTGATCCACCCACCTCGGCCTCCCAAAGTGCTGGGATTACAGGCGTGAGCCACTGCACCCAGCCTGATAACTCTTAAATACCCATATTTCACACAAATATGAACCAAGAAAAAGCTTTACTTATTAAGTATTTGAAGGCAACGTGTTTTTCAAATTTTATATAAAATTAATTGGGAAGAATAAGCCAAATCTCAGTTATTCATGAACACTTTGAAAATTGCTTATAATATGACTACTGCTATCATATAATTTTCACATTCATTCATTCTTATTTTGTTGTGAGCGCATACTTGGGGAGAACAAACAAACTCATATTTTCCATGTGGCATCATGATCTGCCCTGTAACCCAGTGACCTTGCTGCTCCATTCCAGTAGAAATCCAACAATACCGACACAAAGCACAGAGTGAGACGTATGACATCATGCTGGTGTCCAGTTATCACAGTGCACTGAAGAAGGAAATCAGAGCAGAGAGAGGATACTAGATTCAGAGGATTTTACCTTTAAGTAAAAACTTAAATATATCCTATACCTATAGACCTCAAAATAACAGATTATATGATATAAATGGAATTAAACATTTTCAGTCTTTAAAATACTCTTCTAATTGTAGAGCCTGCTGTCCTTTACGGAGTCATTCAATGAAGAAAAAAAGTCCTTTTTGGATGTTCTGTCAATGAAACGGGATCCGGATGAGCTGGACAAGAATCATTTACAGTTGAGAGAAGCCTGGGATGGCCTCAATCACCAGGTGACTGTTTATGTTGATTAGAAGAACATTTTCAGGCCAGAATCAGTGGCTAACACCTGTAATCCCAGAACTTTGGGAGACCAAGGGTGAGTGGATCACTTGAGGTCAGGAGTTTGATACCAGCCTGGCCAACATGGCAAAACCCTGCCTCTACTAAAAATACAGAAATTAACAGGGTGTGTTGGTGGGCACCTGTAATCCCAGATACTTGGGAGGCTGAGGCATAAAATCGCTTGAACCCAGAAGGTGGAGGTTGCAGTGAACTGGGATCACACCACTGCACTCCAGTCTGGGCGACAGAATGAGACTACGTCTCAAAAAAAAAAAAAAAGAAAAAGAGCATTTTCAAAGGGCAGCTTTGTTTTTTTGGATGAGGGTTTTACTTTAAACTTCCATGAGAAATTCTGTAAAAGACAGGATAGATGCTTCATCAGAAAATGGGATAGTGTTTTTGTATTTTCTCCATGGCATCATTTGGGTAGTGATCATCTTTTAAGTAGGAATTTTTTGCATTCCGCTTAGAGAAAACGCAAGCTTATCCAAGCTTGATATATTTGCTATCAATTCTTGGTTTGCTACGGTAGATTATCTATATTTTGATTGACCTGTGGCTTCTTCTCTACTATCATGTATCAATATCAGTAGATGCTTGAAAGAAGTAGGAACAAATCCACAGAGAGTGTGTAAGGATGAATTTGAGCATGTGTGTCTGAATATATCTGTATAATTTCAATCCATTTCAATTTATTGAGACATGGTTTATGGCCCAGCATATGATACATAACTTTGTGCACTTGAACACATATTCTGCAGTCATTGGGTATAATATTCTATAAATGTTAAATTTTTTAAAAATTCAATTTAATTTTTAATTTTTATTGGTACATAGTAGGTGCATATATTTATGGGGTACATGAGATATTTTGATACAGGCATGCAATGTGAAATAAGCACATCTTGGAGAATGGGATCTTCATTCCCTCAATCATTTATCCTTTGAGGTACAAACAATCCAGTTACACTCTTCAAGTTATTTTAAAATGTACAATTAAGTTATTATTGACTGTAGTCACCCTGTTGCGCTATCAAGTAGTAGGTCTTATTTGTTCTTTCTGACTATTTTTTTGTGCCCATTAACCATCTCCATTTCCCCCTACTCCCTAGCTGCCCTTCCCAGCCTCTGGTAATCATCCTTCTACTCTCTATCTCCATGAGTTAAACTGTTTTGAGTTTTAGATCCCACAAATAAGTAAGAACATGTGATATTTGTCTTTCTGTGCCTAGCTTATTTCACTTAACATAATGACTTCCATTTCCCTCCACGTTGTTGCAAATGACAGAATCTCATTCTTTTTTTTTTTTTTTGAGATGGAGTCTTGCTCTGTCACCCAGGCTAGAGTGCAATGGTGTGATCTCGGCTTACTGCAAATCTGCCTCCTGAGTTCAAGAAATTCTCCTGCCTCAGCCCCAGAGTAGCTGGGATTACAGGTGCATGCTGCCATGCCCGGCTAATTTTTTTCTTTTATTTTTTTTGAGACAGAGTCTCGCTCTGTCGCCATGCTGGAGTACAGGGGCGTGATCTCGGCTCACTGCAAGTCTCGCCTCCCGGATTCAAGTGATTCTCTGCCTCAGCCTGTAGCTGGGACTACAGGCACCCGCCACCACTCCCGGCTAATTTTTTGTATTTTTGGTAGAGACAGGGTTTCACTGTGTTAACGGTGATGGTGTCAATCTCCTGACCTCGCGATCCGCCCTCCTTTGCCTCCCAAAGTGCTAGGATTACAGGCGTGAGCCACTGCGCCCAACCCTCGTTTTTTTTGGCTGAATAGTATTCCGTTGTGTATATGTACCACATTTTCTTTATCCATTCATCTGTTGATGGGCACTTATGTTGCTTCCAAATTCATATTAATTGTATTAATTAATATTAATTAATTAATAAAATTATTTTATTAATTTTATATTAATATTAATTAATATAAGGTGGTTGATAATTTTGTTCAGATTATCTGTGTCTTGACGGATGTTTTGTCCAATTCTATTATATATTGCTGAGAGAAGAGTATTAAAATCTGTGGGAATCTGTCTTCAGTGCTGTCAAATTTTGCTTCATGTATTTTAAAACATTGTCTTTGTGTGTATGTGCTTATGATTACTTTGTCTTCCTGAAGACTTCTACCATTATGAAATATTCCTGCTTATCTTTAATAATACTGTTTTTCTTGACATCTATTAATATTATACTTAATCTTATACCAGTATAGTCATTCCAGTCTTCTGTGCTGACTGTATAGTACATCTTTTTCCTTCATTTACTTTTCATCTATTTGGAGTCTTTATATTCGAAGTGTATCTCTTATAAATGACACATAGTTGTATCTTGCTTTCTTACCTACTGTGCCAGTCCCTGTCTTTTTTTTTTGAGATCGAATCTCACTCTGTTTTCCAGGCTAGAATGCACCAGCACAATCATGGCTTACTGCAGCCTCAGCCTCCCGAGCCATCCTCCTGCCTCAGCCTCCCAAGTAGCTGGGACTACTGGTGTGTGCCATCATGCCTGGCAAAGTTTTAAATTTTTTTTAGAGATGGAGTTTTGCCATGTTACCCATACTGGTCATGAACTCCTGGCTTCAAGCAATGCTCCTGAATTAGAGCTTTTGGCCTCCCAAAGTGTTGAGATTACAGGCATGAACCACCGTGCCTAGCCTATCCCCTCTCTTTTAATTGTAGTGCTTAGTCCACTTAATAGTTAATTGTTGATATAGTTCAATTTAGGTATATCATTTAACTCTTTGTTTTGTTTATTCTCTCTGCTTTTTCTATCTCTGTTTCTTCCTTTCTTTTTTTTTTTTTTTTTTTTTTTTTTTTTTTGAGAAGGAGTCTCTCCGTGTCTCCTGGGCTGGAGTGCAGTGGCGTGATCGTGGCTCACTAAACTCTGCCTCGGGGTTCAAGCGATTCTCCTGCCTCGGCCTCCTGAGTAGTTGGGATTATAGGTGCCCACCACCATGACTGGCTAATTTTTGTATTTTTAGTAGAGATGGGGTTTCACCATGTTGGCCAGGCTGGTCTCGAACTCCTGACCTCAAGTGATCTGCCCACCTTGACCTCCCAAAGTGCTGGGATTACAGATGTGAGCCACTGTGCCCGGCCCCCGTTTCTTCCTTTGTTGCCTGGTTTTGGATCATGCATTTTTTAAGAATTTCATTTTAATTTGTCTATTGACTTGACTCTACTTCTTCCTATCATGTTTTTAGTGGTTGCTCTAGGGATTATAATATACATTACAAAATTTTTACAGTCTACTTAGAGTTTTGCAATTTGTTGTTGTTGTTGTTGTTGTTGTTGTTGTTTTGAGACAGGGTCTTGCTTTGTTGCCCAGGCTGGAGTGCAGTGGCTTGATCACAGCTAACTGCAACCTCTGCTTCCCGGGCTCAGTCAATCCTCAGCTTTCTGAGTAGCTGGGACTACAGGCATGCATCACCATGCACACTTAATTTCTTTTGTATTTTTTTGCAGAGAAGGGGTTTCACTATGTTGCCCAGGCTGGTCTTGAACTCCTAGGCTCAAGGGATCCACTTAACTTGGCCTACCATAGTGCTGGGATTATAGGTGTGAGCCACCACACCCAGCCTTAGAGTTGTACAACATCTAAGTTATTGTACAACTTTTTGTAACATGTAGAAATCCTGCAATCAAATTGATTCATCTCCCATTATTTATGCTATAGTTGTTTTGTGTATAAATATATGTGACACATGTAACATATGTCTTAAAATCCCCAGGGCCATGTTATAATTTTTTTTTCTCTAAACAACCATATATTTTAAGGAAATTAAATGAAAAAATTAATCTTTTATGTTTATCTAGGTATTTCCCATGTTCTTAATTTCTTTCTAGAGATTTGAGTTTCCATTGAGCTCAGTTCCCTTCAGCCTGAAAACTTCCTTTCACTTATTTTACAATACAGGACTGTGAGTGACAAATTCACCTAGTTTTCTTTGATCTCTAAATATGTCTTTGTTTTGCCTTCATTAAAAAAATAACTTTATTGAGGTATAATTTATGTAACATCTCATTTATAAATGGATAACGAAATGATTTTTAATACATTTACAGAGTTACGACAGGAACTGTGTGGTCCACAAAGTCAAAGATACTCTGGCTCTTCACAGGGAAAGTTTGCTGACCCTTTGCTTGGCTGTCAGGAGTAGGCAGCCTGTTTTCAGAATACATTTTCCACACCGTTTACTAAGTATTAAACAGCAGTCTAGTGGCTTAAAAGAGCCACTCTTTTAGACAACCTAATTTTGAAGAACTTGCAGCTCCTAGAATCTTCCCATCAGTAGTGGTGCTTATTGCATTGTCAGTTTCTATTCTGATTACCGCTTTGAAACGGACTCTTGTGAAGGATAAGACCTGTCCGTGACAAGTCCTCAACAAAGTGGAAGGCAGTGAAGAAGATATTGTCTGTATAGTTCAGGCTGTTCTAGACCACAGAGACCTGGCCTGATTTTGTTAAATACGGAAACATTGCCCAAATAATGAGAAAAACCACAAAAAGAACTATTTTGCAAGATTAAGTGCTGTAAATTGGTAATAGCTTGAAAATCCATTCCTCAGTCAGGTAAACTGCAGCTCAGTTTCTTGATGTGGCAAAATGAGACATTGCTAATTTTAAAGCCATTGAGGGCATAAAAGTTGAAACCACGTATGCAGTTTCTGGTTCAATAGTTTGAGAACAGATTTCTCAGAGCATCATAGTAAATGGTTTCATATTGAGCCTACTGTAGAAAATAGCAACATTATGTTATTTTGACCTGTTAAGATCTTATGTAAATTTTCAGCCAAATTGAAAAGTAATTACTGCAGAAAGGAAGTGTTAAGTGAGAAAGGAGAGGAGCGAAAGGTAAACATTGCCTTCTGTTCTTCCTCTTCTGCCTGCTGTATAAATATTGAGTGTAGCCCTGAGTCGGAAAAAACAGGTTTGGTTTAATTCAAAATATATGCAGCTGTCTTTTGGTTGTGCAAAGAATAATAGTTGAACTAGAGGTATTCCTCGTAGCCTTTCGTTAACTCAATTATATTTCAAATTTCTGTTTTATTTTTTGGCAGATGTACAAGTAGTTAGACACACTAAAAGTATATGCTAACTTGTTTATTTGAAATGGCTGGGCACGGTGGCTCACACCTGTAATCCCAGCACTTCGGGAGGCCGAGGCGGGCAGATCACTTGACGTCAGAAGTTCAAGACCAGCCCTGGCCAACATGGCAAATCCCTGTCTCTACTAAAAATACAAAAATTAGCCAGGCATTGTGGCACATATCTGTAATCTCAGCTACTCAGGATGCTGAGGCAGGAGAATTGCTTGCACCTAGGAGGTAGAGGTGTCAGAGGTATATACAGCCTGCGAGACAGGGTGAGACTCCATCTCAAAACAAAAAGGAAAAAAAATTACAATAATGAAATAACTTTTTTTCATTTTTCTTTCATCTGGAGACATAATGGCAAATAGTTAATGATTTAAGATTGTAGAATTGGCCAAGTGCAGTGGCTTATGCCTGTAATCCCAGCACTTTGGGAGGCCAAGATGGGCAGATCACCTGAGGTCAGGAGTTTGAGACCAGGCTGGTCAACGTGGTGAAACCCCGTCTCTACTAAAAACACAAAAATTGGCCAGGTGTGGTGGTGTGTGCCTGTAATCCCAGCTACTTGAGAGACTGAGGCAGGAGAATTGCTTGAACCTGGGAGGTGGAGGTTGCAGTGAGCCAAGATTGCACCACTGCACTCCAGTCTGGGTAACAGACTGAGACTCCATCTCAAAAAAAAAAAAAAAAAAAAAAAGGTTATAGAATTATCTTTGCCATATGTCTTTTGAGAAAATTAAACTTGCAAGACGCAAAACAAAATGGAAAAGCTGTAATATCTAATGCTTTCATTTTATGAACAGTTCCATTTGACTGCCTTAAAGGAACCTAGCTTTGTCCTCATTTTGTATACCTGGGTACTTGGTTAAATATCTTTTAGATATTTGCTTTAGCATATGATGGGTACCCCATAAATGTTTTTGAATGAATTAATGTTGAAGTGATCTATCTGATATACAAATTTTTGCCTGTTTAAAAAACAGTATAGCTCAACTGGGCTTGGTGGATCATGCCTGCAATCCCAGCAGTTTGGGAGGCCAAGGCAGGAGGATTGCTTGAGGCCAGGAGTTCAAGACCAGCCCGGGCAACATAGTGAGACCTTGTCTCTACAATAAAATAATTATTTAAAAAAACCCTCAAAGAATAAAAACAGTGCATTTAGTAGAATTAGACTGGGTAACAGAAAGATAAAATACAGACTTAAGACCAGAACTTTTTATTAGAGAAAGTTGAGTGAAACAAATTTTAATTTGTGATTGATCTTCATAGGAGTATGAAATAAGTTAAAAGAGGCTTATTTGGCTCATGTTTCTGCTTCTGTACAAGAAGCGTGGCACCAGCATCTGCTTCTGGTGAGGGCCTCAGGCTACTTCTATTCATAGTGGAAGGCAAAGGGGAGCTTGTGTATAGAAATCACATGGCAAGAGTTGAAGCGAGAGCAAGAGAGGCAGAGAGAGAGAGGAGGTGGCAGACTCTTTTCAACAACCAGCCATTTGTGGGAACTCGGCTCCTGTTAGGCCCAGCCCCAATACTGGGTATCAAACTTAAACATGAGATTCAGAGGAGATAAACATTCGAACTGTATAACAGTAAGTTTGTGTAAAAAGTCACATTCTTTTTTTTGAGATGGAGTCTCGCTCTGTTGCCCAGGCTTGAGTGCACTGGTGTGATCTCGGGTCACTGTAGCCTCCACCTCCTGGGTTCAAGTGATTCTCCTACTTCAGCCTCCCAGGTGGCTGGGACTACAGACATGATCCACCATGTCTCTCTCTCTCTCTCTCTCTCTCTCTCTCTCTCTCTCTCTCCTCTATATATATGTCTCTTGAGACAGAGTCTCACTCTGTTGTCTAGGCTGGAGTGCAGTGGTGCGATCTTGGCTCACTGCAACCTTCGCCTGCCTGACTCTGTGACATCACTTATCACACTTTCCTGTAACCATGTTCTTGGCTGCTTCTTTGGATAGGTGGTTCAGGCAAGAGCTGTGGCTTTTATTTATCTGGTTTACACTCTGACATAGGGGGTTATATTAAATTGCTCTTCTAGGCAGGACTCTGCTCTTGTTTTTATTCATTTGCTTAATTGTGTGTTGATTTCCTTTTATAGTCATACCTTCTTTCCATTCTCCTTGAGCCACAATTTTGATATCTTTAATATGTTTTATGTTTTTGCATAATATAGATTGAATTTATGTGTATTTTTGTTTTGTTTTGTTTTGTTTTTGAGACAGGGTCTTACTCTGTCATCCAGGCTGGAGTGCAGTGGCATGATCATGGCTCACTGTAGCCTTGACCTCCTGGGCTCAAGTGATCCTCCCACCTCAGTCTCTTGAGTAGCTGAGACTATAGGTCACACAACAGGTGTGCACCACCAATCCTGGCTAATTTTTGTATTTTTAGTAGAGATGGGGTTTTTACCATGTTGCCCAAGCTGGTCTTGAACTCCTGTGCTCAACCAATCCTCCTGCCTTGGCCTCTTGAAGTGCTGGGTTTATAGGTGTGAGCTACTGTACCCTACCTGTACATGTATTTTTAAGTTGTGTACCCTTGAGGTTATATGTTGTTTCTTTTTATTTTTGAGCATACTGTATTTTAAGGTGCTTCTATGTTGGCGTTTGTGCATCTAATTTTCTCCTAACTGCTACATAGCATTAAATGATGGGTAACCATCACATGGTCCTTTGTCCACGCCGGAAGCTTTCTGTATCTTTATCTCCAGCTCTTAGCACAACAGCTTGTTCATAAATGTTTGGCCAGTGAGTGAATGAACGGATGTGTGAGTGAGTTTTGACAGTGCTTGCCGAGGGGACATCCCAGTAGCAGGGGCAGCGAGAGCGAAGACACAGCAAGTATTTGGAGAAGCAAGCAGTCAGAGTGTGTGTTTCTCACCTGCTTGTGCATGCAGGGAGTGGTGCGAGGCTGAGGAAGGAGGAGATGTACCTGGATTTGGGAATGGGTGGTGCTTTTCGTGAAGGACAGATGTTCGGGAGATATGGTAGAGATATGTCACGTGGATATACAGTTAGGGTTAGAGAGGGGAGAAGTTATAAATCTGTATTGAAGGTGTAGTTGTAGTGTCAGAGCACACAAGGACACACAGCATTTCAAATGATGGTCATTCAGTAGGATAGTCTATCCTTGCTTAGAGGTGTGCTTTTATTCTTTTGAACTTCTGGCATATCTTATTGTGGATTTATCAAAACGTTTGTTTTTTCTTATGCCTTCTTTTCCTGCAACTTTTGAACAAATTGTATTCCTGGTCAGGAAGTAGCTAAGTGATATTTAGAACTAAGAAATTTACCCATTGATGAAGATTTCCATGATAATGGATCACATTTATCAGTCTTGGCTTCCAGAGAAACTTCAAAGAGTCAAACATACTGTATGTGAAGAAATAAACTAGAAAAGTTCTACTGAAGAATTTCTTCTTCTTCTTCTTCTTCTTCTTCTTCTTCTTCTTCTTCTTCTTCTTCTTCTTCTTCTTCTTCTTCTTCTTCTTCTCCTTCTCCTTCTCCTTCTCCTTCTCCTTCTCCTCCTCCTCCTCCTCCTCCTCCTCCTCCTCCTCCTCCTCTTCCTCCTCCTCCTTCTTCTTCTTCTTTCTTTTCTTTTTTTTTTTTTTTTCAGATTAATGCATGGAAAATAAAGCTAAATTATGCCTTGCCCCCACCCCTCCATCAAGCTGAAGCTTGGCTCCAGGAGGTAGAAGAGCTTATGGATGAAGATTTGTCAGCCTCCCAGGATCACTCTCAAGCCATGACTCTGATACAAGAGAAAATGACTTTATTCAAGGTTGGAAAATTAAAAAAAGAGATGTAGAAAAATATTTTGTTAGGGATTGTTCTTGAGTAAGACTTTGTCCTAAAAAGAAGAGAAGGAGAGTAGTGGATATTTGAGGATGGTTTACAATTATTCCTCTGGGGATTTTTGGGACCTAGAACATAACTTTACATTCATGACCATTGTACTAGTTTAAGATTGAAACAATAAGGATAGAATCTAAATAAGGATAGAGTTCTAAAGCAACTATAAATAAAGTCTGACCAAAAAAAAGGTCAAGGGGTGGGAGGGTGAAGAAGGGGGAGCCTGATTTAAAATTTGAGAGACTTGGGTTCTCATTAAAATGGCATGAAAAAAATTATGTGAGATTTATGGTATTTGAGCCTACAAAGGAATGTAATATACACCAATAAATAAAAGATTGTAATAATGGTTTTACTAAAGAAACTATGGTCTGCCTGCCTGTAAAATGTTCAGATTTAAAACATTTATGATGAAAATGTTTGTTCACAAAATCTTAGTTAAAGGGGGTAGTTTCAGCCTAGGCAATATAGCAAGACCCCACCTCTATAGAAAATTTTTTAAAAAACGAAACTAGCTGGGTATTGTACTGTGTGCCTGTAGACCCAGCTACTTGAGAAGCTGAGGTGAAAGGATCCCTTGAATCCAGGAATTCCAGGCTGCGGTGAGCTATGATCATGCCACTGCACTCCAGCCTGGGTGACAGAGCGAGACCCTGTGTCTTAAAACAATGAAAAAAAGTGGGTTGTGGGGAGGGCTTTATGAAAATTTTTTTGAAAAAAGATGTAATGCAAGTGAGATTGACAAACCCTTAATTATACAGTGTTTGACAATAAATATGATTTATGTCATGCTGAATTTCTTTTCAGAGCCTGATGGATAGATTTGCGCATCATTCGAACATTCTCCTTACCTTTGAAAATAGAGATGAAAATCATTTGCCATTGGTACCACCTAACAAATTGGAGGAAATGAAAAGACGGTGTGTAACACTACCATTTCACAACTGCTGGTACTATTCACCTTTGAGTAACCACTGGTACTACAGGGACCACAAAATACAGATTTTTAGATAATTTTTACCAAGTATTCTCCTTTAAATCTTGATAACAGTATCTTCACATTTTATATAGTGGTAACGTTACAGATATTATGCCAACATACCTCCTTTTTTATTGAATGTTAGAATATGGTGATGGAAAACATTCAGAAACTGAGCTCTGTATCTTGGTTTTGGATAAGTCACTCTCTTTTTGAGCATGTTTCCACCTTCGTAAATTTAGGTTAATGATAATTGCCCTGTTCAGGTCTCACCAGGAAACTGAATCAAATGGGACGAGGGATATGAAAGCACTTTATAAACTGTAAAATACTATAAATATTGAGATTATTTAATTGATTATCTTTTCTCATTACTCAAAAGCAACTTATTAGAATAGTGAGAGGGTGTAAGCCTTTATAATGAAAACTTTTCATATATAAACTTAGATTATAGTTTCATTAAGTTATATGGAAGTTTTCAGATTTAGTAAAATATTTCATAGATCAACGTTTTATTACAGGATTTGTCAATCGGGGAATAGTTTATTCAGAAAATGTTGTGTTTGATGTTTTTACCTTAGAAATAGTTGTTTTATATCTAGTCACAGTATTTGTTTTACAGTGTTTAAAAAAGAAAAAGACAATGATACATCTGAGTTCCATGTGCTTAAAAGAAAGAGTTAAAGCCTCAGTATTTTTTAAAATGCTGAACAGATTTCTCACATTTGGTCAATAATATTAAGTTAAATTCCAAAACCTGCACTGTTTTCCAGAATCAACAACATTTTGGAGAAAAAATTTATTCTACATCTAGAATTTCATTACTACACGTGCTTAGTTCTTGGTTTGGTAGATGAAGTGAAATCAAAATTGGATATTTGGAACATTAAATATGGGAGCAGAGAATCTGTGGAATTATTGCTGGAAGACTGGCATGTAAGCTTTTTAATTTTGTGTCTTAGGCAACTCTTCTCCATCTCTGGGTGCTGTGTTTACATTTTTCCTTGGCACGATTTCCCATTAACTCTTCGGGTTTTGAGATGGGTTTTCTTGGTAGATTTCATTAGCTTAAATATTGCCTGGAGAAGAGAATTACAGGGAGTCAAACAGCAGCATACGAAAGAGTAAAAAAATAGAAAATATCACTACTTACTACCCAAGGGAGATGAAGAGTTAACCAGGTCTATTAACATAATCTGAAGGATTTCCATGCTTTTTTTTCGTTAAAAATTCCTTCTTTCACTTACTTGAAATGTTAATTTTGGTTTCCTTTTCAGATTCATAGTTTCATGCAGTAATTACATTTTTCTTATAACGTTTTGATCTTAACTTACTAAATTTTACTGGCCAGGATAAACAATACATTTTTTCTTTTGTCTTGAGGCTTTCTTTTTGGCCTTAGCTCTTCTAATTTATAGGAAAAATGTTTGAAGTGACTTAAATATAAGTGTGTCACATCTAAGTTAAAACTACAGCATCACAGAAATGTCAATTCTACATTTAGGCCTTGTCCTTCTTTTTGTTTCCCTCCTTTTAGAGATGAGGTGGGGCTGGGCGCGGTAGCATACACCTGTAATCCCAACAAGTTGAGAGGCCAAGGCAGGCAGATCACCTGAGGTCAGGAGTTCGAGACCAGCCTGGCCAACATGGCGAAACCTGTCTCTACTAAAAATACAAAAATTAGCCAGGCGTGGTTGTAGGCACCTGTAATACCAGCTGCTTGGGAGGCTGAGGCAGGAGAATCACTTGAACCCTGGGAGGTAGAGGTGGCAGTGAGCTGAGATTGTGCTTTGTCTCAAAAAGAAAAAAAAAAAAAAAGAAATGAAGGGGGAAAGGAAAACCTAAGATTGTAAATTTTGTTGTAAAAATTTTTTAAATGATAAAGAGAAATTTACTTCCAATTTATGACTTAAACACTCTAAGTTTCCAAACAGGAAGCATCATTCTAAACTGGGCTAGATTTTGAGTATTTCTATTTCTTTTTCCTTGCTTGAATTTTCATTTTTCTATTTAAATATTCATACTATTGGCACACATAAATATAAAGTAAATATGAATTTTGGATTAGCTTAGTATTTTTCCGTAACAGAATTTGGTTAACGGTAGTTTCCGAAATGTTTCTGTGTGATGGATATCTTTTTGTAACATACTCTAATATATCTTTAAAAAGTACTCAATATTAATAAAGCATGTGAAATAAGAGCAACTGACACAATTATGTAATATTAATAAAATGTGCAAAGTAGGAGATGCTGAAATTACTATAAATACTTAACTTGCCTTTTTCCACAAGAGGAACACCATTGTAATACCATGTCACCACATTAAGATCAATTTTATCAGGTGTCAGACCTATTTAATGTTCACACCCAGCTTATGTCTCCCAGATTTTCACCATCTTTCTTCATCTTTTCCTACCAAATATGTAGTATTAAAGCCCTAAAGAAATTTTAGGTAACTGTGTCCTTCATTGAATGGCTGTATCTCTCTATCTGGATTTCTTGGCACAATTTTAAAAGTAAAAACTGTCTTTTTGTTTTCTTCCCAGAAATTTATTGAAGAAAAAGAATTGCTAGCTCGACTTGATACTTCTTTTCAAAAATGTGGAGAAATTTATAAGAATTTGGGTAAAGTAGTTCAGTTACTTTTTGAGGAATGACTATCACTTAACAATGATGTTTTATCTGTTGTGCTTTCTATATAATGTTTTAGAAATTAGTTTTATGTGCATGTTTTCCTGGGAAAATTCTTGCTTTCACTTTTAATATTGTCAGAGTACATATTATTTTGCCACTGTCAATTAGTATACAAATACTTTAAAATAGTATTAATAAAAAATTGTTTTCTAAGATTGCTTTTTTGTTTTGTTGATATTGTAGCTGGAGAATGTCAGAATATTAGTAAACAGTATATGATGGTGAAATCTGATGTTTGTATGTATAGAAAAAAAATATATAATGTGAAGTCCACTCTACAAAAAGTGCTGGCATGTTGGGCTACTTATGTGGAAAACCTTCGCTTACTAAGGGCTTGCTTTGAGGAGATAAAGAAGGAAGAAATTAAAGAGGTATTTGCAGTCTAATAGCATCTGCTCAATTTTATTTTTTAATTGTTTTATTTTGTGACCCTCATTTTCAATCCAAAGATGAGAAAACAGAGAAGAGTACACCAGTGTTTTGGAAAATTCTTCAAGGTCTTGGAAAAAATTTAGTTTCTTCCCGATATAATTGCCAAGAGGCAGTTTCTCTACTGGTTTATAGGTTTTATACATGGTCACGCACACACATACACTCCCCTCCTTCCCACACACAGAGGTTTCTTAAGGTATAACTTACATATGGAGTAATAGCTTTTGGGAGATGTTTTGCTAAGCTCTTTGGAGAGGAAATGAGACTTAATATACTGGGTAGCTTATAGACACAGTTAAAATAAACTACTGTTTAGAAAATTTTATTTTTCCATTTGGTTGAAACCTTTCAGCTCTAAAATCTTCCTGAGTTTCTAGAGGAGGAAAATCAAGATAACTTACGTGTAGGGGTGTGGAAGAACTGTCAATGTAATTCATTATTGTTTTCATGTGTTATTCATGTAATAATCTGTTCTATGATTATTTGAGGTGGTTTTTCTTTCTTTCATTTGTTTTTTTCTGTTGCAGATGGCTATAGATAACCTTTCAGGTTAAACATTTCCAAAATAGAAACTAAAATTAATAGAAAATAGATTATTTGTGTTAAAGTAAAATTTGTGATAACTGTAAGAGTGCAAAAAAGAGCATTTTAGGGGTTGAGTCATCACTTCTGTCACCTGTATTAGTACTAGAATTTCAAATCTTTGTCTTCCAACAGTCCTTCTGTCTTTTAAAGATTGTCTATAAAAATGTACATAACAGAAAAATAACACTCTAAGGTTGTAATACCCAAACTGCTAAGAAACCCTGAGCTACCAGAGAGAACTAAGAGAACTTACCGAACACTCTAAAATTTGAAGGAGACACAACAACATCCATCTGTTGGATACCATGCTGCTACTAAGTTGTTGAACCTGACTACTGAAAATGGGAACTGTTAGATAATATTTCTGGCCTAGGGACTCTCTGAAAAAATTAATGAGACAATTAAGGCTGCATGAACTAAACAAGTTTGGAAACCTCTGCTTTAATTTAAGTTCATCAGCCATGTGGAAAGAGAGATCAGATGCATCTTAAAAGTCCAGGACCAGGAGTGATGACAGACAGCTGGCACTCGCCAGTTAGCACTTAGGAGTGAAGAGCTAGACCAACAGGGTTGGCAGACTCCTCTAAGGGGAAAGTCAAAGTCTTTGCAAGGAATGTTGCTTAGAATTAGTCTTGGTGCCGAGGTTGCCATGACCTTGATTGCGCTACTACACTCCAGCCTGGGCAACAGAGCAAGACTCCATCTCAAAAAAAAAAAAAAAAAAAAAAAGCCTTGGTGAACATTTATTATACATAATGGAAAGACAGTATTATGTCATTAAGATAGTATGTTGCTTGTGTGTTATGTAGGTACCCTTTGAGACACTAGCCCAGTGGAATCTAGAACATGCTACTTTAAATGAAGCAGGAAATTTCTTAGTCAAAGTCAGCAGTGATGTGGTTGGATCATCTATTTCTAAAGAACTGAGAAGGTTGAATAAAAGATGGAGAAAATTGGTTTCAAAAACTCAACTTGTAAGTTCTTTTGATTGGTTGCAGCTTTATTTAGATATGATTTATGTACCATACAATTTACTCATTGTAGAGTCATAACTGATTGATTTCTGGTATATGCACAGAGTTATGTAGCCATTACCATAAAAAATTTAGAGCATTTTTATTACTTCCTAAGGAAACCCTAGCAGTCACTCCCTATTTTCTTCCAATGCCCCCCGCCCCAGCCCTATGCAACCACGAATCCACTGTCTTTTTTTTTTTTTTTTTTTTTTTTTTTTTGAGAAGGAGTCTCGCTCTGTCACCCAGGCTGGAGTGCAGTGGCCGGATCTCAGCTCACTGCAAGCTCCGCCTCCCGGGTTCATGCCATTCTCCTGCCTCAGCCTCCCAAGTAGCTGGGACTACAGGCGCCCGCCACCTCGCCCGGCTAGTTTTTTGTATTTTTTAGTAGAGACGGGGTTTCACCGTGTTAGCCAGGATGGTCTCGATCTCCTGACCTCGTGATCCACCCGTCTCGGCCTCCCAAAGTGCTGGGATTACAGGCTTGAGCCACCGCGCCCGGCCACGAATCCACTGTCTTTCTATAGATTAGCCTATTCTGGATGTTTCACATAATGGAATCATATGTGATCTCTTGTGACTGGCTTATGTTACTTGGCATAATATTTTTAAGGTTCATCCATATTATAGAATGTAATCGTACTTCATTCCTTTTTATTGGCAAATAATAAATCATTGTATGGATATACCACATTTTGTTTGTCCATTCTCTAGTTGATGCACATTTGGATTCTTTTCACTTTTTGGGTTTTTATGAACAATACAGCTATGGACATTCATGTGGACACATGTTTTCTTTGAGTGTATGCCCAAGAGCGCTTTCAATTCTTAAACCTTTCTTGAGTATATGCCTGAGAAAGCTTTTAATTCTTGAACCCTTTTTACTATAGAGCTGTCTAGTTAAAATTCACTTACCATGAAGGAAAAACAAGCATTGTTTTGCCTACTAGATTTTCAGCTCATTGAGAACATACACCGAGCCTTATTTATCTTTATATGTAGCATAGTGCCTCATAAAAGCAGACTTTTTATAAAATATTTTTTCAACTGATTCTTAACAATTTGAGACATAGGTGTTTTATGTGAAAAGCTCACATTTTATAACATGGTTATAGTTTAATCCTAAACATATATTTGAATATATTACATCCACTTCCTGTTTGTAATGTATATTAGCATAAAATAAAAATATGAGTATTAAATTTCATGAAATTAATTTTGTATAGGAAATGAACCTGCCACTGATGATAAAAAAACAGGATCAGCCCACTTTTGACAATTCTGGAAATATTCTATCTAAAGAAGAAAAAGCAACTGTTGAGTTTTCAACAGATATGTCAATAGAACTTCCTGAAAATTCTAATCAACATATAAAGGTAAAATAATTGTCCTTTGTATATTTCACTTGCATATAGAAATAATTTAAATTTGCTATTAATAAAAAAGATATTGCCGGGCACGGTGGCTCCTGCCTGTAATCCTAGCACTTCGGGAGGACAAAGCAGGTAGATCGCTTGAGCTCAGGAGTTCAAGATCAGCCTGGGTAACATGGCAAAACTGTCTATACCAAAAATATGAAAGATTAGCTGGGCATGTGTTTGCGCACCTGTGGTTCTAGCTGTTCAGGAGGCTGAGGTAGGAGGATTACTTGAGCCTGGGAGGTGGAAGTTGAAAGTGAGGCGAGATCGAGCCACTGCACGCCAGCCTGGGTGACAGAGTAAGACTCCCGTCTCAAAAAAAGAAAGAAAAGATACTGTTAAGATGGTGGTAAATGTGTGAATTGTTAGATAACATTTAATGTATGGTCATTTCCTAGGAAAATGCTTAAATGTTTTCCCTCATGAAGTCTTTAGCATGAAAGTGTTACTTACTCCACTTACTGTGCTCTCACAGACTCACAGAGCAGTCCTGACTCTGAGCAGTGTAAATTGAGTTGTTACTTTCTCGAGATTACTTCTGACTAGTGCACAGAAATTGGCTACCTTTAAGCTAACCCCTGGCCTCCGTGTGTCTTGCTTCCTTTCTGTAAAATGGAGGAAAATATTCTATTTCTTCCTTGTTTTGTTGGGTAATTTGGAGGATGACTTTATAGGAAAAAGTATGGGAAAAGAACAAAAAATAAATTAAAAATTATATACTTGTAAGATATAATACCTATGGCTTGTATGACTTCAATTCTAGCACTTTGGGAAGCTGAGGCGAGAGGATTGCTTGAGCTCAGAAGTTTGAGACCAACCTGGGCAACATAGTGAAACCCTATCTCTATTTAAAATAAAATAAATAAAATAGGGATCTGATTAAAAACAACTTTAAGAATGTATCTTTGGGCTGGGAGCGGTGGCTTACGCCTGTCATCCCAGCACTTTGGAAGGCTGAGGCAGGTGGATCACTTGAGGTCAGGAGTTTGAGACCAGCCTGGCCAACATGGTGAAACCCCATCTCTACTAAAAATACAAAAATTAGCCAGGAGTGGTGGCGGGTGCCTGTAATCCCAGCTACTTGGGAGGCTGAGGCAGGAGAATTGTTTGAACCCGGGAGGTGGAGGTTGCCGTGAGCCAAGATTGCACCACTGCACTCCAGCCTGGGTGACAGACTGAGACTCCATCGCAAAAAAATAAATAAATAAATAAGTGTGTCTGTGTACTTCATAAATATAAGCCATTATAATTTGTCAACATATAGTTTAAGAAATAATGTATCTATCATGTAAAGCTATAGTATGTTAACCTATAGATTATTAATGGGGAAAAGATTTAATTTTGTTGAAATTTGATTCTGAGTTTCTTCTTGATATTTTACAACTACCATTACTAATAGCTATATTTATTTAAATCATGTATGAGTTTTAGAAATGTGTTTACCATCACTTACTGTAATTTACTTAACTTTAATCTTCTTACATGTAAAATGGAGAAAGTAGTATCTGATAGGAATGGTATTATAATTAAGTAAGAAACCCTGAACAAACTTTTTAATTTGCAAAGTGATGTATACTATTTTGAAGTGTTATCATTGGCCAGGCATGGTGGCTCATACTGGGAGGCTGAGATGGGACTTAAGCCCAGGAGTTTGAGATCAGCCTGGGCAACATAGTGAGACCCCCATCTCTACAAAATATAAAAAATTAGCTAGACGTAGTGGCATACACCTGTAATTCCAGCTACTCGGGAAGCCGAGGTGGGAGGATCACTTGAGCCTGGGGGGTTGAGGCTGCAATGAGCTGTGATTGTGCCACTGTACTCCAGCCTGTGCAATAAAGCGAGACCTCATATAAACAAAAAGTTATTGTTGTCAAAGAACGACATCTTATGTCGTTAAAATATGTTTAATTAGCACTCTTCAGGAAAGAAAGTGGTGTAACTTTTTTATCTTTTATTTTTGAACACAGGGTCTTGCTTTGTTGCCTAGGCTGGAATGCAGTGGCATGATCATAGCTCCAAACTCCTGGGTTTAGGCAATTCGCTTGCCTCGGTCTCCTGAGTAGGTAGAACTACAGGCATGCACCGTTATGTCCAGCTAACTTTAAAATTTTTTGAAGAGATGAGGTCTCGCTTTGTTGCCCAGGCTGGTCACAAACTCCTAACCTAAGCGATCCCCCTGGCCTCCTAAAGAGCTGGGATTACAGGTGTAACTTTTTGAAAAGGAAAATCATTTTGTTATGTACATGCTGACATTTTCAGTGGTAATTTTGAATGTTGTAGGCTGGAGAAGAACATGAAAAAGAAGATGAAGAATTCACAGGGCAACTAAAAGTGGCTAAAGATGTTGAAAAACTCATTGGACAAGTGGAAATCTGGGAGGCAGAAGCCAAATCTGTTTTGGATCAAGATAATGTGGACACCTCAATGGAAGAATCTTTGAAGGTATGAGTGTAAAAGTATGAAGAGGGTACTTTCATGGTTGCGCATTTATGTTTTAAGATAAATAGAAAGTTTTAAAGTAAGTAGTAATAAGCCTACAGTTTTATTTTTCTTTGTTGGGTGTGTAAAAAATGAATGGATTTTATCCCTGGATCATTTGTTGTTATTTTGCTTGAAAGCAGAGGTTAGATTAGGAGACCACTGATAATACCTACGAATGTTAAGCTCTTGGACTTATTTTCTTAGTCATAACATGTGGGTTAAAATATTCTCTTGCACCAGAGGACAGTGAAGAGATGAGTGAGTTCAGTCTCATATAGCTCAGTACAGAGTACACATAAGAGATTATACAATCAGGCTGGGCACGGTGGCTCACGCCTGCAATCCCAGCACTTTGGGTGGTTGAAGCGGGTGGATCACAAGGTCAAGAGATTGAGACCATCCTGGCCAATATGGTAAAACCCCATCTCTACTGAAAATACAAAAAATTAGCTGGACATGGGGGCACATGCACCTGTAGTCCCAGCTACTCAGGAGGCAGAGGCAGGAAAATTGCTTGAACCCAGGAGGCGGAGGTTGCAGTGAGCCAAGATCGCACCACCGCACTCCAGCCTGGTGACAGAGCGAGACTCCTTCTAGAAAAAAAAAAAAATCATACAATCTATGCTTTGAAAGTTCACCCACTGATGAAGCCACTCTCCTTTCCTTACTCAATGCGGGCAGAGTGACTCATGTTGTTAGATCTCCATTCTGTCTTGATTCTCAGGCAGTCAACTCATTGAAAGGCAATGAGGCAAGAGTGTGTTTTAATATCACTGAGTTCTCCTGGGAAAGGAGTTATCATTGAGGTTTTTACTGAGTTCCAGCTCAGCTATAAAACCTACAGAGTATAAGTTACAACAAGATGGGAAGTTCCTAGAATAAAAAGGAACATTTACATAATTTTTCTAAGCCTACATTTCTGAAAAGTGTGTATTTCAGCATTTTGTGTTTTCATTGTGTGATAGTTTTTATTGCTTTGAAAATATTATATAAATTTATTGTGCCGTCTCATCTGTCAGTGCTTTTCTGATTTTATTTTTAGTATTTATTTATCCACTCTATCTGGAATTTATTTTCACGAAAAAAATGAGGTAGAAATTAAATATTAAAAAATTTTTAAAATAATTTAAAAACTATTGTGAACATACAAGCACACTGAAATGTATTTCTATTAAGAAAGAATTAAGTAGATATTCATTGGATCAAAATATTGGATCGGCCAGGCGCGGTGGCTCAAGCCTGTAATCCCAGCACTTTGGGAGGCCGAGACGGGCGGATCACAAGGTCAGGAGATCGAGACCATCCTGGCTAACACAGTGAAACCCCATCTCTACTAAAAATACAAAAACTAGCCAGGCGAGGTGGCGGGCGCCTGTAGTCCCAGCTACTCGGGAGGCTGAGGCAGGAGAATGGTGTAAACCCGAGAGGAGGAGCTTGCAGTGAGCTGAGATCCGGCCACTGCACTCCAGTCCGGGCGACAGAGCGAGACTCCGCCTCAAAAAAAAAAAAAAAAAAAAAACAAAAACAAAATATTGGATCAAGATATATTCTAAAGTAAGAAATACAAGTTCCTAAACTGTATGGATAATGAGATAATGTAATCTCATTTGTGGTTTTTAAACAGAGTTGTGTTTTTATGTATAATGCATTTATATTCATAGAAAAATATCTGTAAAGATATACCAGTAACTGAGTCTATCTTAATCCTGTGTTATTCCCAGCTCTTAATACATGGTAGACATAAAATAAATATTTTCTTCCTTTTTTTTGAGACAGGGTTCTGCTCTGTCACCCAGGCTGGATGGAGTACAGTGGCACAGTCATGACTCACTCAGCCTCCCCAGGTTCAAGTGATCCTTCCACTTCAGCCTCCCAAGTAGCTGGGATTACAGGCATGCACCATCACGCCCAGCTAATTCTTTTATATTTAGTAGAGATAGGGTTTTGCTGTATTGTCCAGGCTGGCCTTGAACTCCTGGGCTAAAGTTATTTGTCCACCTCCGTCCCTCAAAGTGCTGTAGGCGTGAGCCACCACGCCTGGCTATGAATATTTTCTTTACGTGCTGTACCTTTCTATTGTTTTTCAGTTTTTTTAATTACATGAGCTTTTTTGTTGGTTTTATAATTTAAAAGAGGGAAAAATTGAAACTATAAATGAACGTGCTAATTTCAAAAAATTGAAATCACTGTTAATTCCAGTGCCCCAAGACAAATAAGATCAACATTTACATAGTTGATATCACACACTATAACTTCTATTTTATAATACCCATGTATATTAGTTTGTTTTCACCCTGCTATTAAAGACATACCTGAGACTGGGCAATTGACAAAAGAAAGAGGTTTAATGGACTTATAGTTCCACATGGCTGGGAAGGCCTCACAATCATGGCGGAGAGTGAAAGGCGTGTCTATGTGGCGGCAGACAAGAGAAGAGGGCTCCCTATTATGAGAACAGCACAGGAAAGATCTGCCCTCATGATTCAATTACCTCTCGCCGGGTCTCTCCCACAACTAGTAGGAATTCAAGATGAGATTTGGGTGGGGACACAGCCAAACCATATCTGCATGCCACTGTGAGTTGTAATTAAAAAATTATTTTTTGCTAACTTGTGAACGGAAAAGTGGTATCTCCTTATTGTTTTAATGCGTAGTTATTTGACTACATGTAATATTGAACGATCATATATTTATTAGACATCTGTTTCTGTGAATTATCTGTTCTTGTATTTTCAAAATTTTCTTTGGGATCCTGGCATTTTTTAAATTGAATTATACAAGCTCTTTGAATTGTGATCCATTTTCATTTCTGTGTCAAATATTTTTGCTGAGTTGTTGACTTTGTTTATTTTATTTTGCACTGCAGGGTTTTTATATTTACGCAGTTATGTCTGTCCCTACTCTTAGGCCTGGAAAGACCTTCTGCAGTGAGATAGCAGATCAGATTTTCATTTTATTATTTTTTTTGAGATGGAGTCTCGCTCTGTTGCCCTGCCTGGAGTGCAGTGGTGCAATCTTGGCTCACTGCAACCTCTACCTCCCAGGTTCAAGAGATTCTTCTACCTCAGCCTCTCAAGTAGCTGGGACTATAGGCACCCGCCACCACACCTGGCTAATTTTTGTATTTTTAGTAGAGGTCAGGTTTCACCATGTTGGCCAGGCTGATCTCAAACTCCTGACCTCAAATGATCCGCCCATCTCGGCCTCCCAAAGTGCTTGGATTACAGGCATGAGCCACCGCCAGTTTTATTTTATTTCATTTATTTTATTGTATTTTTTGAGATGGAGTTTTGCTCTTACCACCCAGGCTGGAGTTCAGGAGCACAGTCTTGCCTCACTGCAACCTCTGCCTCCTGGGTTCAAGCAATTCTCCTGCCTCAGTCTCCCGAGTAAGTGGGATTACAGGCATGTGCCACCATGGCCAGCTAATATTGTAGTTTTAGAAGAGATGGGGTTTCACCATGTTGGCCAGGGTGGTCTCGAACTCCTGACCTCAGGTGATCAGTCCGCTTCAGCTTCCCAAAGTGCTACGATTACAGGCGTGAGTCACTGCACCTGGCTGCAGATTGGTTTTTATGGATAATGTCTTCTTTTTGTGGTTTCATATTTCTGACCCATTTGGAATTTATTTTTGTTATGATGTATAAATATTATTTTCCAATGGCTATTTTCTCCAGTAACATTTATTGAATTCTCCTCTCCACTACTTTGACATGGAACAAGTTCATTTTAAGATTTATTACCATTGTCTCAACTTTCTTTCTATTGTCATTGTATTACTTTTATTCTTTATTTTATTGAAGTGCTTAATGTATAAAGAATAATCTATAAAACATGTTCAGAATCTGATTTTATCAATATGAAATTTCAAAATGACTCCTTAAAATATCATTTTTCAGAATGCAAATTTGCCTGATTTTGGATTAATAATGAACTTTTTTGGTTTCCTGAGATTGTTTTGATTAATGTTTAACATATAAGAAGAATGTTTATCGTGATCTCACTTCAATTTGTTTTAATAGCATCTTATTGCCAAAGGCTCTATGTATGATGAGCTTATGGCAAGAACTGAAGATACGTTACAAATGGATATACAAAATATTTCAAGCCAGGAGTCCTTTGAACATGTTCTCACAACTGGGCTTCAGGCAAAGATTCAAGAAGCTAAAGAGAAAGTCCAGGTCTCTCTTTAATATTCACTATTTAGTAATTCTGTTCTCTAAAACTGAGGGGTCACTGGGTGGGCAGTGAAGGGGAGTGATAGCCCTGTAGCTTGAAAATGTTTTGTAAAATATTACTTTTGCTTTATGTTTTATTTCTTTATAATTTAGAGCATGTCGGAAAATATAAGTATCATAGTATATAAGTATCATAATTCAGATATCTATGTTTAGATAGATTTATCATAATTTAGATAGATATCTAAATATCTTTGTCTAGTGGGAAAATATTTTGTCTAGTGGTCAAAGTATTTGTTAACTTAATAATTTATTAAGAATTGGTCCCCGTGTTAATTTGAGAATTTTTTTGTCTTCAAGATCAATGTGGTAAAACTCGTTGCAGCGTTGAAGAACTCAACCGACGTTTCACCAGAATTGGACATCAGGCTGAAGATGGAAGAATCCCAGAAGGAACTTGAATCATATATGACGAGGGCTCAGCAGTTACTGGGGCAAAGAGAGAGCCCCGGTCAACTCATTTCAAAATACAAGGTGGGAATCTTTTCAACCATCAAATGTAGGACATTTATTGTTAACTACCTATCTTGTTTGAAATCAAGATGTTTCCTTCACAGTAATTATATACTGAGTTACTATAACTTAAAAAGAATTTCCCAGTATTATGTATCGTTCCTCTGAGGTTACTAAACGTAAGTATTGAAGCATAGAATTTTTTTTTTTTTTTTTTTTGGGACGGAGTCTCGCTCTGCCGCCCAGGCTAGAGTGCCGTGGCCGGATCTCAGCTCACTGCAAGCTTTGCCTCCTGGGTTTACGCCATTCTCCTGCCTCAGCCTCCCGAGTAGCTGGGACTACAGGTGCCCGCCACGTCGCCCGGCTAGTTTTTTGTATTTTTTAGTAGAGACGGGGTTTCACCGTGTTAGCCAGGATGGTCTCAATCTCCTGACCTCGTGATCCACCCGTCTTGGCCTCCCAAAGTGCTGGGATTACAGGCTTGAGCCACCGTGCCCGGCCAATGAAGTATAGAATTTTTTTATTCAAATTTTATTGTGGATTTGCTGAATGTACTCAGTGATATGGTGTAAAGAGTGCAGCCGACTCTATGACATTGAACCAGAATTTAATTTCTCTGGCTTTTTAATTTGTAAAATTGGCATAATAATTCCAGCCCTATCCACCTGTCAGATTTGTTGTGAGGCTTTAAGTGAAAATAAGGCATATGAAATTACTTTGCATACATTCTCTGAATGTAAAAAAAAACATTATTATTAAAATACTTTGATAAAAGTTATTCATGGAAACATGCTTATCTGTAGTTAAAGACCTAATAATGTTTGGTATAGAGACAGGTTCAGGTTAATTTTTATGGTTTGATAGGCTGAGGTTGCAGCTTAAGATGTCACCAAACCGGAGACTATTAATTGACATAGTGGGAGGTGCTGGGGGAATTAGAAGCAAAGCTAAATGCCTCTACCTTGGAGCAAATGGGAGAGGTGGAGTAATACCAGCTCTTTTGTTCATTCATGCTCAGCATTTAGCACACTTTATTGAACACTTAAAATGAGCTGGGCATTTGGGGGAAATAAAGATTCAGGAAGGCAGTGGCCCATTCCTACTCCTACTCTTTATGAAAGGGCGCCCCATAGGAGCCTCTCTTCATTCTCGTATGACCTCCGTCTGTCTTCTGGGCCTCAACCCTATTTTGGCTTTCTGGATTGCTAACCACGCTGGGCCCCTGTTATCAGTCATTTCAGCTGCTTTTCCTGTGACCTTAGTAGCCTATGTCTGCTTGATCTCATGCCATTTGCACTTTGCTAGCTGCTACCTTCAACCACTTGCCTCTGTCTTTTATTCCCACTTTTACTCCCGGGTTCCTGAAAGTACTAAATTGACCTTAAGAATGAATCGTTGTTTTAAATGATGGTGAGGCTGGATTCTAGGTGGGTAGATATGGTCTGGTCAGGAAAAAGAGAAGGAAAATAGAGGCTCCTAGGCTCCTCTTTTTCTTTTTCTTTTTCTTAGAGACAGGGTCTCTCACCCAGGCTAGAGTGCGGTGGTGCTGTCTCGGCTTACTGCAGCCTCCAACTCCTGGGTTCAAGCTATCCTCCTGCCTCAGCCTCCAAGTAGCTGGTACTACAAGCACACACCACTACACCCGCTAATTTTAAAAAATTTTTTTGTAGGAAAAGGGTCTCACTCTGTTGGCCAAGGCTGGTCTCAAACTCCTGGCCTCAAGTGATCCTCCCAAGTCGGTCTCCCAAAGTGCTGGGATTACAGGTGTGAGCCACTGTGCCCAGCTGCTTGGCTCCTTTACCAGAGAAGGGCTGGAGGTGTCAGTTCTCACACGATTTTCCTCTCCCTGACCTTCTTCCTTTTGGTTTTCCCTCATTTTGCCAATGGCATTTAGTCAAGTGGATACACTTTCACAGCAGAAGCAAGATCCCTGCCCTGGTAGGCATGCACACACAGGCAGTGGGAGCTCCCAGCTATGACTAGCATACAGTTAAAGGTGTCTCCCCAGGTCATAAATCTAGCAGTCCTCCAGGAGGCCTCCCTCGGAGGAGGGCCCTGGAGCTCAGCATTGTGCCTTACCTGCAGCCGGTCCATAAGAATGTGTAATGAGTGAATGAGTGAATTCCCACCCTGCTTGGCTTCTCCCTGAGAATTACTTTCATCTTCTCTCTCCTGTAGGGGCCTTTTTCACACACAGGCCCAGACCTGTTTTTTTGTTCTGTCATTCACTGGTTACCTAGGCCAGGTTTCTGCTCCTGTAGAGTATGTCAGGTTAGGAGCAGACACGTGCCTGTCAGGGCTGTTTCCATTCTTGTGTGCTGCTGGGGAGAGACTGCCAACATGGGTGGCCCTGGGCAAAACTTTGAAGTTGATGGTGAAACAAATTGGCCTCCTTTCAGCATAACTGCTTATGCACGATAGTTAACCTTTCTATAAATTTTGTCTTGGCCAGGTACGGTGGCTCACACCTGTAATCCCAGCGTTCTGGGAGGCTGAGGTGGGAGGCTTGCTTGAGCCCAGGAGTTTGAGGTTTCAGTGAACTGTGATTGTGCCACTGCACTTCAGCCTGGGTGAAAGATTGAGAACTTATCTCAAAACAAAACAAAACAAAACTGGTAGACTCTTCATGTTATATTGCTTCTGAAGTATGGTTGTCTGCTCAATACTTAAGAACTTCATAGGAAACTTAGCCAGTGGCTTATTAAACCTGTACAGTGAACTTTATAATTACTTATCAATGGGGTAACAAAAATCATTTTGAATATCATGAAGGTATCTTAATCTGGGCCTCATGTGTAACTACATTTGAATAATAAATATTTTGGCACTCTTTTGAAAAGAATTCAAGAGATGCCAAAGGGCTAGCAACTTCAACTTACAAAGAGAAGTCTCCTATAAATCTTCAGATGTTCTTCAGAGAGCCCCTTCCTACTTTACCAGTTAAAGACATACCAAAATTAACTTTGAGGATTTGGCAGTAGAATTAGAATGAGGTTTCTATGATCTTGTTTGCATTTTTTTTTTTCTTTAGGAAGCACTAATAATTTGTAATACAAAGAGTCTGGCCAAGTATTTGAAAGCTGTTGAAGAACTGAAAAATAATGTAACCAAGGACATAAAGATGTCTTTAGAAGAAAAGAGTAGAGATGTCTGTGCCAAATGGGAGGTAAGAACATGCATATGTCTCTGCACTTAAGTTTTTATATGTCTGATCCTGGGCTGTCGGTTGTCAGAGCCATTCCTGGGGTTTTCCTGCCTACGCTGTATCACCGGTGGGCTGGTCCCTGCAGGCTGCAGTCCCAGGGTTCATACAGAGTTTCATAGCGGAATAGGTCTAGGCTTTGGTGGCAGACAAACCTGGATTCAGCAGCTATGACCCTGAGCAAGGTAGTTAACTTTTAGGAGCCTCCCTGATAAAAATGAGATAACACCACCTACTGGGCGGAATTGATGCAATGATTTGTAGAAAGCATCTACCACTGAGATTGTGTTCTGGTAATTAATGGCAATTAATATTAAATGATATTGAAATGTGTAATTAATATGATAATTAAAATGTATGTGTCTATATCTATGTGTAAGAGGATTGAATATGTACTGTTAAGGATCCTCCTAAAACTTGTTTTAAAGTAAACTTTTTTTTACTTTAAAATAGTTTTAGATTTACAGAATTACTGTAAAGATGGTGCTGAGAGTTCCAGTGTACCCCATGCCCAGATTCCTCTGTTATCAGCATCTTACGTTAGTATAGTATCGTTGATACAATTACTGGGTCAATGTTAATACACTGTTTTTTCTAGCAGTTTACTCTGACAGATTGATATATTACTGTTACCTAAAGTTTGCACTTTATTGACCTTTTCACAGTTTTCCCCAGATGTTCTTTCTGTCTGTTCTAGAACCTCATCCAGGATACACATTACATTTACTTATGTCTCCATGGGCCTCAGTTATCTGTTTGCATACAGTTTCCCTCAGTCTGTAGCTTGTCTTCATTTTCTTAACAGTGCCTTTCACAGCTAAAATATATTTCTAGTTGTTAGAAAAAAAACACCATGTTTATGGGCCTGGGATGTTTTAAAACATCTCCCCCCAAAATATATGGATGCGTCAGAATGGCACTTAAGCTTTGTTTCTTTTTGTCACTACACATGTATTTATTGTTACTATACTTTTTTGTATATTTTGTTCCCGTGGTTAATATATTCCCCCCTTTTTTTTTGCAGTCTCTTCATCATGAACTGTCTTTATATGTTCAACAACTGAAAATAGATATTGAAAAAGGGAAGCTTAGTGACAATATTTTAAAACTTGAAAAGCAAATAAATAAAGAAAAGAAACTCATCCGTAGAGGAAGGACCAAGGGTCTCATCAAAGAACATGAGGTACAATAACGTGCTTGCACTTAAATTTCGTCATCATTTTGGGGTTTATCTTAAATGGTTGTGTGTATCTTTAGTCTAGGATGAAACTTGAAAATTACCCAGCCCTCCTCTCCCCTGGGAATGATCACTTCTTTGCTTCACAGAGCCTGTGCTTCTTACTTTTTAGAAGTGAGAAAAGTCGGCACTGAGTTAATATTTTATGATTTCCCTTGATGTGTCTCAATGGCCCCTGTCCTCAGACTCTGGTCACAAATGTGTCAACTGTTACTAAAGTACTCATAGTTGGCTTTTGTCAGGATACTGTGTCCTCAGAAGCACAGCTTTTGAGAAAATGAGCAAATCAGGGTATAAAGCAGCTGGGGCAAATCTCATGATCTTTTTTTGGTCTCCATCCTATTTGATTGCTTTTATGTTTTTGACATTTCTGACCCTTTTTTTCATTTCTTTTTAAGTTTCTACTGCTATGGCTCTCCCACTGTCAGTCTCTCTTGCTTTATATAATTCTATATCTATCTATCTATCATCTATCAATCTATCTATATAGATATATATAAATATAGATGTAGATATGTAAATACATAGCAATATATAATTTGCAGTGAGTTCTTTTTAGTGTCTTCACAAATATTCCTTTTTATTCTATTATCTTAGTGTTTTGCTTTTGAAGAAGGGGCTCTCCACCTCCACTTTGGCTAATTTCCTGCTTCCCTCAGGCGATTTTATGCACTCTGGGGTTTGACCTGCCTTCTCTGCAATGATAGTGCGTCAATTTTTCTCTCCAGCTGAGTCGTTTCACCTGAATTCTATGTTCTGTTTCTCACTAACTAGTAGATATCACCAGTGTTTTTCGGAGAACTCAAATTCAGCGAGCTCAAAACTGAACCAATAATATCTCCTCTCAAAGGTTCATTTTGTATTCTGCCTCCTGGTAATGAATGGCATTGCTGTCCCATGACGCCCTTCCTCTCCTTCCTCCCTTCCTTTCCACTCAGGCTTAATTAAATCTGTTGCCAAGCCCCATCTGGTATTCTTCAGAACAGCTTCTTCCTTTCCAGTAGTGTTGCCACTTATCTAAGCCAGGGTTCTTTTCTCAGAATGATGATTGCTTCATCTCATCTTCCATACCAGTAGCAGAGTTGTCCTTTTGAGCCACAAATCTTACCCCCAGGACAATTCCAGACATTTTAGAAGGCCACTTAGTTCCTTCATAGCCTGGCCCAGGAAACCCCTTTAGCGTCCCTCCTGTGCTGTGCAGTCCAGCCCCACGGGAGTACTGGTCCTTTGAGACATCTAGTGCTTTTCATTATCTTTGTGGTTTTCGTCCTCTTGGTGGTCCTTCTGCTGGAAATAACCTTTCTCCCCTTTTACTTGGAGAACTTGTCCTTTCTTCCACATATAGTTCAGATGCTTCGCTCTTGTGAGGCAGGCTTTCTCTGACTTCTTCAGGCAGGTGGGCTCTATCATAACACTTAGCACACTCCATGCTGGTTCTTTGTGTGTCTAGGTTACTGAACTGAAAATTCCTTTAGGGCTGACTCCCTCATCTTTTTTTCTCCAGCGCCTATTGTTATAGCACGTAGATGGCCTATACAAGAACGCATTGTTAAAACCACACACATTTGTTAGTTTCTAGTCCTTATGGAATAATCATGTAAACTCATCTGAAGCGCATTTCCTGCTTTATTTCTTCAATTAGGCCTGCTTTTCTGAGGAAGGCTGCCTGTACCAGCTTAATCACCACATGGAAGTCCTGAGGGAGCTGTGTGAAGCGCTGCCTTCACAGAAGAGTCAACAAGAAGTGAAGAGACTACTCAAAGATTATGAACAAAAGATAGAAAGACTTCTGAAATGTGCTTCCGAGATTCATATGACACTGCAGCCCACAGTGGGAGGCACGTCGAAAAACGAGTTAGTACTTCATAAAAATAGCTACCCTTCAGGATAAAACGAAGCCTTTTGCACAATTAGATGACATTAAGCGTTAGTCATGCTTGTTTAGGTTTCATATTTCTTACTCTCTTTTAAACACGCAATTTTGATTCCTTTCTAGGGGGACCATCTCCACATCTGAGAATAGAGGAGGGGATTCCCACAGTGAGGCACCATTTGCAAAATCAGATAATCAGCCATCAACTGAAAAGGTGTTAAGTGTGGATAATGTGTTTTAGAAGTAAACCCAATGTAAAAGACCAAGTGTACAATAATTGACTTCTCATTAATTAGGTGTTGGTTATAATTATCCGATTGTTTTTATCAATGGAGAATTTCCACTTACACAATGCAAAAGACTGATTTTCAAATGAGAATGCAACTAACCAAAGCTATAACGAGCATAACCTGATCTTCCTCTGAGTACACAAATAGTTCTTTCAAGCAGAGACCCTTTTGAACCATTATGAATACCGATTATCTGTGTACATTGTTATTGAGGGTAGAAGAGGTTGAGTTTGATCTGTATAGATGTTTCCATTTCATTGAGATGAACAAGTTCATTTATCATTTGCCTTTTCTTCTGTTGAATTATAGTGTATTTCATTTTCTGTGGGAATTGAATTTTCTAAATTCCTAAAGTCTAGAAATTTGGTATTTACTGTATATTGTAGTCCAGACTGCCAATCAGAACATGTGGAGGAAGGAATGAGGTGAGGCGGATTTGTTTTTGGAGGTCTGCTCCTGCATGGTAGGCTTCTGTCTACTTTTGACTATGGGTATGGAGTCTCAGGCAGAAATAGCATTTTGGGGCTGGGAGTCTTCCTTTACCATGCTGCCATACCAATTAGAAGGTGCGACTCCCCTCTGTCCTATGGAAAGACTTTTCTCTGAGCTGAGACATCCCAAAGAAATTGTATTATCTCCTAGTTTGAGGTATAAAGAATCAATGATTTATTTTTGAATATAAAGCATTTATCTTTTCCAGATAATTAAGTATGTTTAAGATATTTTGTTTACTATTTTGCATATTCCCTTAGGCAACGGAAGCCACTATGAAGTTTAACTTGGCATCAGAGTTAAAGCCTCCGCAGAAAGAAAGCATTATGGAAAAGGATTACAGTGCATCTGTAAATAGTTTACTAGAGAGGTAAACTCTTTTTAAACAACTGGAAAATCCACCAAAAGTCTTTCATCAATGCAAACATGTTATACTTTTTAAAAATTTTATTTTCAGTTAGTCATCATTTTGCATGTGGTCCAGTAACTTAAACAGAAATTCCATGGTATTTCCTCACATGTAGTTGACAGTAATTTTAAAATATTTCTTTGTATTATTTTATTTTTCTTATTTTTTTGTGTTTGTTTTTTTGTTTATCTTTGTGTTATTTTATTTTTATATTTTTGGGACAGAGTCTCGTTCTGTCGCCCAGGCTGGAGTGTAGTGGCGCCATCTCGGCTTGCTGCAACCTCTGCCTCCCAGGATCAAGTGATTCTCCTGCCTCAGCCTCCTAAGTAGCTGAGATTATAGGCACCTGCCACCATGCCCAGCTAATTTTTTGTAGTTTTAGTAGAGATGAGGTTTAGCTATGTTGGCCAGGCTGGTCTTGAACTCCTGACCTCAGGCAATCCACCGGCCTTGGCCTCCCAAAGTGCTAGGATTATAGGTGTGAGCCACTGCGCTTGGCCTGTGTTATTTTAAAAATTAACTATTGTGATGTTGCATTTCATTTTGCCCAGGTATGATACATACAAAGATATTCTTGAACACCACCTGCAAAACAACAAATTCAGGGTTACTTCTGATTTCTCTAGTGAAGAGGACAGGAGTAGTTCTTGTCTGCAGGCCAAACTGACAGATCTACAGGTAATTCCCAAACATATTATTTCTCTGGTTATCTTGTTTATTAGAAATAGTACCACTGTGAGTCTGAACATCCCCTTTTCTGTTGAGGTCACATACGCCAAATGTTTCCAAAGAACTCTCTTTGCTGGATTGCATTTCTAATGTCACCCTATTATAAAGTGATTTTCTTTCAAGTACCAACCCCAGGAAAGGCTTTGGTTTAGGGTCTTAATTTACTGCTTATCTTCTAATCCGGTATTTCAAATATTGTGGCTTGAAGAGTTTTTGTTTATTTATTTCTTTTTGTGCTTCAAACTTCAAGGGAATTGATCAAAAACAGTGTGTTTTTGAAGGGAATTTCATCCTGCTCCTGGGTTGCTCCAAAGTTAACCAGCCAGTGACTCTGAATGTTTGTTTCAGTCCTTCATCTTTACCAAATGATCACATTGTCTAAAATTGCTGTACAGTGATTGTTGACTGTCTGATGTTGGGCATTTAGGGGTAGGCAGTGGAGGGAGTTTTCACTCTAAATGATGGATTCTCCTCCTAAAAAGCCTTCAGTGGAAGTTATTGCAGGTGACTCAGAAACAACAGAAAGAAGCAATCTATTAGTAATTGGCACATAAATCACAGCTTCTTTTTTTTTTTTTTTTTTTTTTTTTTTTTTTTGAGGCAGAGTCTGCGGCCCAGGCTGGAGTGCAGTGGCCAGATCTCAGCTCACTGCAAGCTCCGCCTCCCGGGTTCACACCATTCTCCTGCCTCAGCCTCCGGAGTAGCTGGGACTACAGGCGCACGCCACGTCGCCCGGCTAGTTTTTTTCTATTTTTAGTAGAGACGGGGTTTCACCATGTTAGCCAGGATGGTCTCGATCTCCTGACCTCGTGATCCGCCCGTCTCGGCCTCCCAAAGTGCTGGGATTACAGGCTTGAGCCACCGCGCCCGGCCATAAATCACAGCTTCTACAAATAATATCTTTCCTAGTTTGAAGATGATCTGTGCATTGCAGTGCATTCTTGATGCCCGCCCTGAGTGCATTAGAGGGAACCCTCCTAGATGGAGGGCCATGAGTAGTTCCTACAACATCCTTCCATTTCTAGTTTCTTTTATTTTATTATACCAGGTCTCAGTCACACTCTACCATCTGACTGCTCTCTATTTTTCATCTGAATAAGCAAAATTTATATGTTAAAATATCTGTTGCTCAAGTGATGGATTTAGCATGTTTTCGTCACAATTAAGAAACTGTCTTGAGACGTTTCTCCAGTGACTGAATAATGAGTTGGTTAGAAAAACCATACTAATCTTTGGGTAAAGTGAAGAACAAATTATACTGCTGATTGCTGATCTGTCAGTAGTATTGTATAGCAATGCCTACTAAAAAAAAAGAATCAAGATAAGGAGCTGGAATAGTATAGAATTATAGATGTTAATTATAAACCATAAATTAATTTCATTCACTTCTTATTTATATAGAAACAGTTTTGGTTCACTCTAGTTTTCTTTTAGTTTAGAAGGTAACAAAGATTTCCTATCCAGAGAAAACATAATATCTGCTCTTACATGTATCTGTATTTTTCTGAATTGTATTCTGGGTAATTATCTTAGGGGAACGGAGTTTGGGTACCTTTGAGAGCTGCCTTGTCGACTCCCTTGACTTCATTGAACGAGTCCTCTGAGAGCACAGTTAACGTCATTGTTCCCTAAAGGATAGTTGACTTGTAGATGGTTGGAAAATATTTTTAAACACATTTCCATGTGAAACATTGTGTTTGCCTCCACAGTTGGTGAATGTCTCATGTTTTAAGAACAGAATAATTGTGCCTGTTAACCCCATTAGCTGATAAATTGATTAATGTGTTCCATCTAGGTCATAAAAAATGAAACTGATGCTTGCTGGAAAGAGTTTGAAATTATTTCATTGAAGTTAGAAAATCATGTGAGTGACATAAAGAAGCCTTATATAGTTAAGGAAAGAGACACACTAAAGGAAAGAGAAAGAGAGCT